>NC_132908.1:52656942-52963500 GCF_047675955.1 Chlorocebus sabaeus | reverse complement strand
TTCATTAGTGTTTTATAGTTTTTTGTATAGATTTTCCACTTATTTGGTTAAATTGATTACTAGATATTTTATATTCTTTGTAGCTAATGTAAATGGGATTGCTTTCTTGATCTCTTTTTCATATTGTTTGCTATTGGCATATTTAATTGCTACTGATTTTTGTATGTTGATTTTGTGTCCTGCAACTTTATTGAATTTGTTTATCAATTCTAACAGATTTTTTGTGGATTCTTTAGGTTTTTCTAAGTATAAGACCATGTCATCTGTGAAAAAAGATAATTTGACTTCTTTCTTTCCAGTTGGAATGCCCTTTATTTCTTTCTCTTGCCTAATTACTCTGGCCAGGGCTTTCAGTGCTATACTGAATAAAAGTGGTGAAAGTGGGCATACTTGTCTTTTCCAGATCTTAGGGAAAAGGCCTTCAACTGTTTCCCATTCAGTATGATATTAAATGTGAGCTTGTCATATATGACATGTATTATTTTGATCATGTTCCTTCTATACCCAGTTTGATGAGGGTTTTTTTTTTATCATAAAGGATGTTGAATTTTATCAAATGCTTTTTGACATCTATTGAAATAAGCAAGTGTTTTTTTTTTTGTTTTTGTTTTGTTTTGTTTTGTTTTTTGAGACGGAGTCTTGCTCTGTCGCCCAGGCTGGAGTGCAGTGGTGCGACCTCGGCTTACTGCAAGCTCCGCCTCCTGGGCCCACGCCATTCTCCTGCCTCAGCCTCCCGAGTAGCTGGGACCACAGGCATCTGCCACCGTGCCCGGCTAATTTTTTGTATTTTTAGTAGAGACGGGGTTTCACCGTGTTAGCCAGGATGGTCTCGATCTCCTGACCTTGTGATCCGCCCGCCTCAGCCTCCCAAAGTGCTGGGATTACAGGCATGAGCCACCGTGCCCGGCCTAGCAAGTGGTTTTAGTTCTTGCTTCTGTTAATGTGATGTAGTTTGTGCTAGCATTTTGTTGAGGATTTGTGCATCTAAGTTCTTCAGTGATACGGCCTGTAGTTTTCTGTTTTTTTTGTGTCCTTATTTGACTTTCGTATCTGGGTAATGCTGGCCTCAAAGAATGAGTTTGGAAGTGTGCCATCCTCTTCAATTTTTTTGAAGAGTTTGAGAAAACTTGTTTTTTTGTTTGCTTGTTTGTTTTTGTTTGTTTGTTTGTTTATTTATGTATTTATTATAGTTTATGTTCTAGGGTACATGTGAACAATGTGCAGGTTTGTTACATATGTATACATGTGCCATGTTGGTGTGCTGCACCCATTAACTCGTCATTTACATTAGGTATATCTCCTAATGCTATCCCTCCCCCCTCCCCACACCCCAAACAAGCCCCGGTGTGTGATGTTCCCCTTCCTGTGTCCAAGTGATCTCATTGTTCAGTTCCCACCTATGAGTGAGAGCATGCGCTGCTTGGTTTTCTGTTCTTGTGATAGTTTGCTGAGAATGATGGTTTCCAGCTGCATCCAAGTCCCTACAAAGGACATGAACTCATCCTTTTTTATGGCTGCATAGTATTCCATGGTGTATATGTGCCACATTTTCTTAATCCAATCTGTCATTGATGGACATTTGGGTTGATTCCAAGTCTTTGCTATTGTGAATAGTGCCACAATAAACATACCTATGCATGTGTCTGTATAGCAACATGATTTATAATCCTTTGGGTATATACCCAGTAATGGGATGACTGGGTCAAATGGTATTTCTAGTTCTAGATTCTTGAGGAATCACCACACTGTCTTCCACAATTGTTGAACTAGTTTACAGTCTCACCAACAGTGTAAAAGTATTCTTTTTTCTCCACATCCTCTCCACCACTTGTTGTTTCCTGACTTTTTAATAATTGTCATTCTAACTGGTGTGAGATGGTATCTCATTGTGGTTTTGATTTGCATTTCTCTGATGGCAAGTGATGGTGAGCATTTTTTCATGTGTCTGTTGGCTGTATGAATGTCTTCTTTTGAGAAGTGTCTGTTCATATCCTTTGCCCACTTTTGGATAGGGTTGTTTTGTTTTTTTCTTGTAAATTTGTTTGAGTTCTTTGTAGGTTCTGGATATTAGCCCTTTGTCAGATGAGTAGATTGCAAAAATTTTCTCCCATTCTGTAGGTTGCCTGTTCACTCTGATGGTAGTTTCTTTTGCTGTGCAGAAGCTCTTTAGCTTAATTGGACCCCATTTGTCAATTTTGGCTTTTGTTGCGGTTGCTTTTGGTGTTTTACACATGAAATCCTTGCCCATACCTATGTCCTGAATGGTATTGCCTAGGATTTCTTCTAGGGTTTTTATGGTTTTAGGTCTAACATTTAAGTCCCTAATCCATCTTGAATTAATTTTTGTATAAGGTGTAAGGAAGGGATCCAGTTTTAGCTTTCTACATATGGTTAGCCAGTTTTCCCAGCACCATTTATTAAATAGGGAATCCTTTCCCCATTTCTTGTTTTTCTCAGGTTTGTCAAAGATCAGATGGTTGTAGATGTGTGGTATTATTTCTGAGGGCTCTGTTCTGTTCCATTGGTCTATATCTCTGTTTTGGTACCAGTACCATGCTGTTTTGATTACTGTAGCTTTGTAGTATAGTTTGAAGTCAGGTAGCATGATGCCTCCAGCTTTGTTCTTTTAGCTTAGGATTGTCTTGGCAATGCAGGCTCTTTTTTGGATCCATATGAACTTTAAAGTAGTTTTTTCCAGTTCTGTGAAGAAAGTCATTGGTAGCTTAATGGGGATGGCATTGAATCTATAAATTACCTTGGGCAGTATGGCCATTTTCATGACATTGGATTCTTCCTCTCCATGAGCATGGAATGTTCTTCCACTTGTTTGTGTCCTCTTTTATTTCACTGAGCAGTGGTTTGTAGTTCTTCTTGAAGAGGCCCTTCACATCCCTTGTAAGTTGGATTCCTAGGTATTTTATTTTCTTTGAAGCAATTGTGAGTGGGAGTTCATTCATGATTTGGCTTTTTGTCTGTCTATTATTGGTGTATAAGAATGCTTGTGATTTTTGCACATTGATTTTGTATCCTGAGACTTTGCTGAAGTTGCTTATCAGCTTAAGGAGATTTTGGGCTGAGATAATAGGGTTTTCTAAATATACAATCATGTCATCTGCAAACAGGGACAATTTGACTTCTTCTTTTTCTAATTGAATACCCTTTATTTCTTTCTCTTGCCTGACTGCCCTGGCAAGAACTTCCAACACTATGTTGAATAGGAGTGGTGAGAGAGGGCATCCCTGTCTTGTGCCAGTTTTTAAGGGGAATGCTTCCAGTTTTTGCCCATTCAGTATGATATTGGCTGTGGGTTTGTCATAAATAGCTCTTATTATTTTGAGATACCTTCCATCATTACCAAATTTATTGAGAGTTTTTAGCATGAAGGGCTGTTGAATTTTGTCAAAGGCCTTTTCTGCATCTATTGACATAATCATGTGGTTTTTGTCTTTGGTTGTGTTTATATGCTGGATGACATTTATTAATTTGCATATATTGAACCAGCCTTGCATCCCAGGGATGAAGCCCACTTGATGATGGTGGATAAGCTTTTTGATGTGCTGCTGGATTCGGTTTCCCAGTATTTTATTGAGGATTTTTGCATCAATGTTCGTCAGCGATATTGGTCTAAAATTCTCTTTTTTTGTTGTGTCTCTGCCAGGTTTTGGTATCAGGATGATTTTGGCCTCATAAAATGAGTTAGGGAAGATTCCCTCTTTTTCTATTGATTGCAATAGTTTTAGAAGGAATGGTACCAGCTCCTCCTTGTACCTCTGGTAGAATTCGGCTGTGAATCCATCTGGTCCTGGACTTTTTTTGGTTGGTAGGCTATTAATTATTGCCTCAGTTTCAGAGCCTGCTATTGGTCTATTCAGGGATTCAACTTCTTTCTGGTTTAGTCTTGGGAGAGTGTATGTGTCCAGGAATTTATCAATTTCTTCTAGGTTTTCTAGTTTATTTGCGTAGAGGTGTTTATAGTATTCTCTGATGGTAGTTTGTATATCTGTGGGGTCAGTGGTGATATCCCCTTTATCATTTTTTATTGCATCTATTTGATTCTTCTCTCTTTTCTTCTTTATTAGTCTTGCTAGTGGTCTATCCATTTTGGTGATCTTTTCAAAAAACCAGCTCCTGGATTCATTGATTTTTTGAAGGGTTTTTTTGTGTCTCTATTTCCTTCAGTTCTGCTCTGATCTTAGTTATTTCTTGCCTTCTGCTAGCTTTTGAATGTGTTTGCTCTTGCTTGTCTAGTTCTTTTAATTGTGATGTTCGGGTGTCAATTTTAGATCTTTTCTGCTTTCTCTTGTGGGCACATAGTGCTATAAATTTCCCTCTACACACTGCTTTAAATGTCTCCCAGAGATTCTGGTATGTTGTATCTTTGTTCTCATTGGTTTCGAAGAACATCTTTATTTCTACCTTCATTTTGTTATGTACCCAGTAGTCATTCAGGAGCAGGTTGTTCAGTTTCCATGTAGTTGAACAGTTTTGATTGAATTTCTTAGTCCTGAGTTCTCGTTTGATTGCACTGTGGTCTGGGAGCTGAATTGTTATAATTTCTGTTCTTTTACATTTGCTGAGGAGTGCTTTACTTCCAACTATGTGGTCAATTTTGGAATAAGTGCGATGTGATGCTGAGAAGACTGTATATTCTGTTGATTTGGGGTGGAGAGTTCTGTAGATGTCTATTAGATCTGCTTGGTGCAGAGTTGAGTTCAATTCCTGGATATCCTTGTTAACTTTCTGTCTCGTTGATCTGTCTAATGTTGACAGTGGGGTGTTAAAATCTCCCATTATTATTGTATGGGAGTCTAAGTCTCTTTGTAAGTCTCTAAGGTCTTGCTTCATGAATCTGGGTGTTCCTGTATTGGGTGCATATATATTTAGGATACTTAGTTCTTCTTGTTGAATTGATCCCTTTACCATTATGTAATGACCTTCTTTCTCTCTTTTGATCTTTTTTGGTTTAAAGTCTGTTTTATCAGAGACTAGGATTGCAACCCCTGCCTTTTTGGTTTTCCATGTGCTTGGTAGATCTTCCTCCATCCCTTTATTTTGAGCCCATGTGTGTCTCTGCACGTGAGATGGGTCTCCTGAACACAGCAAACTGATGAGTCTTGACTCTTTATCCAATTTGCCAGTCTGTGTCTTTTAATTGGACCATTTAGCCCACTTACATTTAAAGTTATACTGTTATGTGTGAACTTGATCCTGTCATTATGATGTTAGCTGGTTATTTTGCTCATTAGTTGATGCAGTTTCTTCCTAGCATCACTGGTCTTTACAATTTGGCATGTTTTTGCAATGGCTGGTACTGGTTGATCCTTTCCATGTTTAGTGCTTCCTTCAGGAGCTCTTGTAGGGCAGGCCTGGTGGTGACAAAATCTCTCAACATTTGCTTGTCTGTAAAGGATTTTATTTCTCCTTCACTCATGAAACTTAGTTTGGCTGGATATGAAATTCTAGGTTGAAATTCTTTTCTTTAAGAATGTTGAATATTGGCCCCCACTTTCTTCTGGTTTGTAGAGTTTCTGCCAAAAGATCTGCTGTTAGTCTGATGGGCTTCCCTTTGTGGGAAACCCGACCTTTCTCTCTGGCTACCCTTAACATTTTTTCCTTCATTTCAACTTTGGTGAATCTGACAATTATATGTCTTGGAGTTGCTCTTCTCGAGGAGTATCTTTGTTGCGTTCTCTGTGGTTCCTGAATTTGAATGTTGGCCTGCCTTGCTGGGTTGGGGAAGTTCTCCTGGATTATATCCTGCAGAGTGTTTTCCAACTTGGTTCTATTCTCCCTGTCACTTTCAGGTACACCAATCAGACGTAGATTTGGTCTTTTCACATAATCCCATATTTCTTGGAGGTTTTGTTCATTTCTTTTTACTCTTTTTTCTCTAAACTTCTCTTCTTGATGCATTTCATTCATTTGATCTTCAATCGCTGATACTTTCTTCCAGTTGATTGAGTTGGTTACTGAAGCTTGTGCATTTGTCACATAGTTCTTGTGTCATGGTTTTCATCTCTCTCTGGTCATTTATGGACTTCTCTGCATTGGTTATTCTACTTATCCATTAGTCAAATCTTTTTTCAAGGTTTTTAGTTTCTTTGTGCTGGGTTCGTAGTTCCTCCTTTAGCTCTGAGAAGTTTCATCAACTGAAGCCTTCATCTCTCAACTCATCAAAGTCATTCTCCATCCAACTTTGTTCCATTGCTGGTGAGGAGCTGCATTCTTTTGGAGTGGGAGAGACACTCTGGTTTCCTGAGTTTTGAACTCCTTTTCCCCCTCTTTGTGGTTTTATCTACCTTTGATCTTTGATGATGGTGACGTATAGATGGGGTTTTGGTGTGGATGTCCTTTCTGTTTGTTAGTTTTCCTTCTAACAGTCAGGACTCTCAGCTGCAGGTCTATTGGAGCTTGCTTGAGGTCCACTCCAGACCCTGTTTGCCTGGGTATCAGCAGCGGAGGTTGCGGAAGAGAGAATATTGCTGAACAGCAAGTGTTGCAGTCTGATTTTTCCTCTGGAAGCTTTGTCTCAGAGGTGTACCTTGCCATGTGAGGTGTGAGGTGTCAGTCTGCCCCTAGCGGGGTATGTCTCCCAGTTAGGCTTCTTGAGGGTCAGGGACCCACTTAAGCAGGCAGTCTGTCCGTTCTCAGATCTCAAACTCTGTGCTGGCAGAATCACTACTCTCTTCAAATCTGTCAGACAGGGACATTTACATCTGCAGAGGTTTCTGCTGCTTTTTGTTTAGCTATGCCCTGTCCCCAGAGGTGGAGTCTACAGAGGCAGGCAGGCCTCCCTGAGCTGTGGTGGGCTCCACCTAGTTCGAGCTTCCCAGCTGCTTTGTCTACCTACTTAAGCCTCAGCAATGGTGGACATCCCTCCCCCAGCCTCACTGCCACCTTGCAGTTAGATCTCAGACTGCTGTGCTAGCAATGAGGGAGGCTCCATGGGACCCTCCGGGCCAAGCATGGGATACAATCTCCTGGTATGCCGTTTGCTAAGACCCTTGGTAAAGTGCAGTTTTAGGGTGGGAGTTACCCGATTTTCCAGGTGTTGTGTGTCACAGTTTCCCTTGGCTAGGAAAAGGAATTCCCTTCCCCGTTTTGCTTCCCGGGTGAGACGATGCCTCGCTCTGCTTCGGCTCTCACTCATTGGGCTGCATCCACTGTCCTGCACTGACTGTCCGACATGCCCCAGTGAGATGAACCCTGTACCTCAGTTGGAAATGCAGAAATCACCTGTCTTCTGTGTCTGTCACCCTGGTAGCTGTAGGCTGGAGCTGTTCCTATTTGGCCATCTTGGTGCCCAACCTCAAAAAATTGTTATTACTTCTTTAAATGCTTGATAGAATTCATCAGTGAAGCTATCAGGTCCTGGGCTTTACTTTGTTGGGAGACATTTTATTATGGCTTTGATCTCATTATTTATTATTGGTCTATTGAGGTTCTATATTTCTTCATAGTTCAATCTTGATAGATTGTATGTGTCCAGACATTTATCTATTTCTTCTAGGTTTTCCAATTTGTTGGAGTATAGTTGTTCATACTAGTCTCTTATAATCTTTTTGTATTTCTTAGTCTCAGTTATTATGTCTCCTTTTTCATTTCTGATTTTATTTATGTGGGTTGTCTCTCTTTTTTTTCTTAGTCTAGCTAAAGATCTGTTATCTTATATTCTCAAAAAAGCAACTTTTCATTTTGTTAATATTCTGTATTTTTTTGGTCTGAATTTCATTTATTTCTGCTCTGATCTTTATTATTTCTTTCTTCTATTAATTTTGCTTTTTTTCTTGCTTTTCTAATTCCTTGAAGTGCATTAGATTGTTTCTTTAAAGTCTTTCTAGTTTTTAAATATAACTGTTTACTGCTATAAACTCCTCTCTTATTACTGCTTTTGCTGTATCCCATATATAGGTATGTTGTATTTCCATTTTCATTTTCTTCAATAATTTTTTAAATTCCTTCTTAACTTCTTCATTGACCTATTGGTCATTAGGAGCATGTTGTTTGACTTCCACGTGTTTGTAAAGTTTCCAACGTTCTTCTTGTTATTCATTTCTAATTTTACTCCATGTTATGGAAAAAGATACTTGATATCATTTCTACTTTTTTGAATGTATTGAGGCTTGTTTTATCACCTGATATATGATCTATTCTGAAGAATATTCTATATGCTGATGAAAAGAATGTGTATTCTGCAGCAGTTGAGTGAAATGTTTTATAAATTTCAGTTAGGCTTATTATGTAGACTGCAGTTTAACTCCAGTGTTTCTTTGTTGATTTTCTGTCTGCATGATCTGTCTCATTACTGAGAACAGGGTGTTAAAATCTCCTACTATTACTGTATTGCAATCTTCTTCCTTTAGATCTATTAATGTTTGCTTTGTATACTTTGGGAGCTCTGGTGTTGCGTGCATAAATATTTATAATTGTTATATCCTTTTGCTGAATTGACTCCTTTATATCATTATATAGTGGCCTTTTGTGTCTCTTTTCACAGCCTTTGATTTGTAGTCTATTTTTTCTGATACAAGTATAGCTACTTCTGCTCCTATTTGGTTTCTGGTTGCTTGGAATATCATTTTCCACCCTTTCGTTTTCAGTCTCTGTGTCTTTTTAGGTGAGGTGGGTTTCTTCAAGGCAGCAAATAGTTGGGTCTTGTTTCTTTATTCATTCAGCCACATGTCTTTTAATTGGGGAATTGAGTTCCCTTGCATTCAGTGATAACATTCAGTGTTATTATTAAGTAAGAGTTTACTATTGACATTTTGTTGTTTGTTTTCTGGTTGCTTTGTAACTCTTCTCTTCCTTTCTTCCTGTCTTTCTTTGTGGTTGATTTTCTCTGGTAGTATGTTTTAATTCATTGCTTTTTATTTTTAGTGAATCTATTATAAGTTTCTACATTGTGGTTACCATGAGGCTTACAAAAAATATCTTATAGAAATAACAAGTTATTATAAGGACTTGACAACTTATCTTAGATCACAAAGAAAAGAATAGAAAGAAAAATAATTTTAAAAACCTACACTTTAACTCCACTCCCTCTCCCATTTTGACTTCCATTTGTCTCAACTTACATATTTTTATATTACCCATTTCTTAACAGTTTGCTGTAGCTATTATTGTTTTGATATATTTGTCTTTTGGCCTCCATACTAGAGTTTTGAGTGGATTGCACACCATAATTACAGTATTAGTGTATCCTGGGTTTGTCTGTTTACTTACTTTTACCAGTAAGTTTTATGCCTTCAATTTTTTTTTTCTTTGCACTTTAATATTTTTTTTCCTTTCAGATTGAAGAACTTCTCTTAGCACTTTTTGTCTGATGGGTCTGGTGGTAGTGAATTCTCTCAGCTTTTGGTTGTCTGGGAAAGACTTTATCTTTCCTTCATATTTGAAGAACAGCTTTGCTGAATGCAGTAATTTTGAGTGACAGTTTTTTCTTTCAGCACTTTGAAAATATAATACCATTTCCTCGTGGCCTGTATGATTTCCATTAAGAAGTCTGTTGCTAGACAAATTGAGGCTTCTTTGTATAATATTTGCTTCTTTTCTCTTGTTGCTTTTAGGATCTTCTCTTTGTCCTTGACCTTTGAGAGTTTAATTATAATAAACATTATATACCTTGGACTAGTCTTACTTGGGTCAGATCTTTTTGGTATTCTCTGACCTTCCTATACCTAGATATTTATCTCTTTCTCAAATTTGGGGAAGTCTTTTCTCTTTGAGTAAAACTTTTTATCTCTCATTCTTGTTGAACTCTCTTTGAACACTAATCATTCTCAGATTTGGCCTTTTGAGATAACTTTTTACATCTTGTAGATAATCTTCATTGCTCTTCATTCCTTTCTTCTCCTCTGAGTGTGTATTTTCAAAAGCCTATCTTCAAGCTCACTAATCTTTCCTTTGATTGATCCATTCTGTTGTTGAGAAGAACTTCTAATGAATTTTTCAGTTCAATAAACATATTTTTCAGTTCCAAGATTTTGGTTTGCTTTTTAAAATTATTTCAGTCTCTTTGTTAAGTTTCTCTGATAAATTTCTGAATTGCTTTTCTGTGTTATCTTGAAGATCATTGAGTTTCCTTAAAACTACTATTTTGAATTCTTGGTGAAAGAAATAACACACCACCATCTCGTTAGGGTCAGTCCTTGCTTTGTCCATCTGAGGAGATCATGGTTCCCTGTCTGCAGTTGCTTCTTATGGATGTATGTTTATGTCTTTTCATTGAAGGATTATTTGCTTCCATCTTTCCTGGCTGGCTTGTTTTGTTTTTTATTGGATATATTTGTTTAGAGGTTCTTCACCACTAAGTCATTAACTAATTTTCAATTCTAGGTAGTGTCTTAAGCCAGGTTCACCTTCATTCTAATAAATGATCTAAGCACTGCCCTTTCTGAATGGGGTAGTCTCAAAGGGGATACCTCAGCAGTGCAGGAAGGCTGACTAGGGATTCAGTCACAGAAGACCTGTGGGACAAACCTCCTGCAGTGTGATTCTGCTGTAAGTCCTGCCTCCCCTTTTTGTCTGCCTTTTATCAGGGATGGTTCTCCTTTCAGGCACTTGTGATGCTTTCTGTGAGTTAAGGCAGAGAGAGGTCTCCTGTCAGAGAAACCAAGATGGTGGAGAAGTTGGTTGCTCTTCTCAATCTCACCTTTTGCAGTGTAGAAACAGTAAGTTGGAGAACAATTTTCTGCATACTTGTTGCTGGGCAGAATGAGGGGAGGGGCATCATGGATGTGAGAGTCCAATTCTTTTACTGCCTTCTTGGAGCTTTTTCACATCTCTGCAGCTCCCAAAACTGTCTCATCCTCATCTTTGAGTGCTGGGTTATTTCTGATGATAATCTTGGCACTGTATATTTGTTTTCGGTATCCTGTTGGTCAGGTAGGGTGATGGACGTATGTGAAGCTAGCTTACTTCTATGCTACCATTTGGGAACTGGAAGTCTCAGGCATTCTTAAATATTTCTGAACCTCAGTTTCCTCTTTTGGAGAATGGCGGTAATAACTATAGCTGCCTTTCAGGACTTTTGGAAGGACACACTGTATTTAACTCACAGAAAGTGCTTGGCACACGACCGGGCAAAGAGAAGGACCTCATATGTGCCTGCTACGATTATTTCCACAATTCTACAGTTGGGTTGGTTTATGTCCAACTCACCTAATAATTTTTGGTAGATAAAATGAGATAACAGATGGGAAAACATTTTTGGAATGTATAAATTTATTTTTTAAAAGTAGCAATTTTTCTAATTCTTAAAAGAAAATCACTCACAAAGGTTGTTTCATCTGTATATGGCTAGTGGCTTTGACATGTACCTTTGAACAAGGGTAGAAAGCAGGTAAAGAGACAAAGAGAGGTCACCAGGAGGGTGCAGCGTTCTGAGTTGAGAGTTGTGGGAGCAAAAGAGTCCATACTTTCTCAGGAAAGAGCAGATAAAATCATTTGGGTAAGGAATCCTGGCTAAAGACAGATTCCAGAGAGCCCTGGGTGGTAGGTGAAGACCTTGGGCTTTAACTAGGAGGCAATGGATATGAAACTAATCACAGTGACACTCACTTGACTCTAGCTTGTCCATAGCCCTTTGACCTGACAAATTATGAGTCTGTTTCTCTGACTATATGTCTTCATATGTTGCACAAACCTCAGAAGAGTTTCAGGTAGGTCTTAAGGGCCTGACACAAAAAGCTGGTGAAGACTATGAAGGAAGGGAAACCTGTGCCCTGGGGTGACTCAGTCTGTGCAGGGGATCATTGCCCAGCAGAAGGCTTGGTGCCCAGCCCTGAGCCTTCTGTGATTGACTCTATGTGGCTGAGAGTTGGGTCTCAGTCCATTAGAGAGGTGGAGTGGGGTAGATAGGGGGTCCTGCAAGGTGCTTCCAAGGTCCCAGGATGAAATCTGCCCCCATAAAATGGGATAGGCCCATGGATCCTCTGCTCAGACCTTGATTACATCTGAAGACCCACCTTGGTAGAGATACTCACCCTGGATTTTGAGATTTGTAGGGGTGGGGAAGAGTGAAGGGATAAAAATTTGCTAAGAACCATGAATGCTCATGATCGTTCTCTGAGGTGCCTGTGGTTTACAAATGAAGACCTTGAGATTGAGAGGCTAAGAAACTCCCAACTACAGCTTCAGACATGGGGAAGCATTATAGTGTGATGGAGAGAATGTGTTAGAAGTCAGGCAGAAGTGGTTTCAGATCCTCTTCTTACTATCGATTTGCTTGCTTATTTGTAAGCTCCTGGGCAAATACTTCACTTCTTTGTGCCTTCATTTCACCATTGAAAATAGGATTAGACACACCCTTTATTACGAAAATGATGTTACAATGATCTGTGGTGGCATAAAATATATAGTGCCATATGTGGGAAATGGTAAGAAGTTGGTAAGCGTTACTGATGATTACTTCTTTCAGAATCTAATGGTATGGGAGGAATGGAACATAGACAGGGAAGTAAATCCAGGAAAGGCCTCTCTAGGGAAGAGATACTTCAATTGAGATAAGAGAGAGCCAGCATTATGATTATTATGGAATGAGGGATTTATTATAGTTGGAACAGTAGTTGGACACATTCAAGAAACCCAGTACATCCAGCCACCAAGGGGAGGCCGTGAAAAAAGCTCGTGTAGAGGGTGATGGGATACTGCTGCCTCTGTGCTGTTTGTACCTCTCTGGGCCTGCAGCCATGCCTGTGGAGGTGGGCCTTGGGTAGATGTTGGTCAGCAAGATCTACCATTAGAAAGACAAGCTGGACACAAAACAGAAAAGCATGGGGTCAAGCAGAGATGCTCCAGGTACCTCTGTGCCTACCCATCAGCATATCTGACTATGATGATCTTTCAAGAATGCTGACTGCTGCTTCATTTCCTACTTTCTAAATCTTGTGCAAGTTCCTATTTTGGCCAACTCTCTCCCAGAACCATGCAATAGGGGGATTCCGAGAGCTACAGTTTCATCTTATCCAGTTGACAGCACAATTATGACAATGCTGCTACATTATTTCTTAAGATAGGAAGAACTTGAGGGAGAAGTTTGGGATGGGGAAAATCAATTCTGTTATGGACATACTTCATTTCATATGTATGTTATGATGGCCTTGGCGACCCCTGTGTCCTGCTGTTCATGCCCTCTGTAATTCGCTATCCTTGAGTGTGGGCTGGATTTAATGACTCACTTCTAGCAAGCAGAATTTAGGAAAGGTGATGGAACCTAAGATTAGCTTACAACCATGGCTTCTGTTTTGGGTACTCTTTCTTGTTCTCTCATTCCCTTGCCCTGAGGCAAGCCAGTTGCCCCTCTGTTAGCTGCCTGAGATGCCCACATGGCAAGGAACTGTAGAAGGCATTTGGCCAATGGCCAGTGAGGAACTGAGACCCTTGGTCCAATGACCTACCAGGAACAGAACTCTGCCAACAACCACATGGGTGAGTTTGGAAGCAAAGTTTCCCTTGGTTACACCTTCAAATGAGACTGCAGCTCCAGCCAACAGCTTGACCATAATCTTATGACAGAACTGCAGTTAGAAGAACCCAGGTAAGTGGCACTTGATTTTTCACTTACAGAAAATGTGACATAAAAAGTACTTATTGTTGGGGGCGGAGCAAGATGGCCGAATAGGAACAGCTCCAGTCTCCAACTCCCAGCGCGAGCGACACAGAAGACCGGCGATTTCTGCATTTTCAACTGAGCCTCTGCTGCTGATACCCAGGCAAACAGGGTCTGGAGTGGACCTCAAGCAATCTCCTACAGCTACAACCTACAGCTGAGGATCCTGACTGTTAGAAGGAAAGCTATCAAACAGGAAGGACACCTACACCAAAACCCCATCAGTACATCACCATCATCAAAGACCAGAGGCAGATAAAACCACAAAGATGGGGAAAAAGCAGGGCAGAAAAGCTGGAAATTCAAAAAATAAGAGCACATCTCCCCCGGCAAAGGAGCGCAGCTCATCGCCAGCAACGGATCAAAGCTGGACGGAGAATGACTTCGACGAGATGAGAGAAGAAGGCTTCAGTCCATCAAATTTCTCAGAGCTAAAGGAGGAATTACGTACCCAGCGCAAAGAAACTAAAAATCTTGAAAAAAAAGTGGAAGAATTGATGGCTAGAGTAATTAATGCAGAGAAGCTCACAAACGAAATGAAAGAGACGAAAACCATGGCACGAGAAATACGTGACAAATGCACAAGCTTCAGTAACCGTCTCGATCAACTGGAGGAAAGAATGTCAGCGATGGAGGATCAAATGAATGAAATGAAGCGAGAAGAGAAACCAAAAGAAAAAAGAAGAAAAAAAAATGAACAAAGCCTGCAAGAAGTATGGGATTATGTAAAAAGACCAAATCTACGTCTGATTGGGGTGCCTGAAAGTGACAGGGAAAATGGAACCAAGTTGGAAAACACTCTTCAGGATATCATCCAGGAGAACTTCCCCAACCTAGTAGGGCAGGCCAACATTCAAATCCAGGAAATACAGAGAACGCCACAAAGATACTCCTCGAGAAGAGCAACTCCAAGACACATAATTGCCAGATTCACCAAAGTTGAAATGAAGGAAAAAATCTTAAGGGCAGCCAGAGAGAAAGGTCGGGTTACCCACAAAGGGAAGCCCATCAGACTAACAGCAGATCTCTCGGCAGAAACTCTTCAAGCCAGAAGAGAGTGGGGGCCAATATTCAACATTCTTAAAGAAAAGAATTTTAAACCCAGAATTTCATATCCAGCCAAACTAAGTTTCATAAGTGAAGGAGAAATAAAATCCTTTACAGATAAGCAAATGCTTAGAGATTTTGTCACCACTAGGCCTGCCTTACAAGAGACCCTGAAGGAAGCACTAAACATGGAAAGGAACAACCGGTACCAGCCATTGCAAAAACATGCCAAAATGTAAAGACCATCAAGGCTAGGAAGAAACTGCATCAACTAACGAGCAAAATAACCAGTTAATATCATAATGGCAGGATCAAGTTCACACATAACAATCTTAACCTTAAATGTAAATGGACTAAATGCTCCAATTAAAAGACACAGACTGGCAAACTGGATAAAGAGTCAAGACCCATCAGTCTGCTGTATTCAGGAGACCCATCTCACACGCAGAGACATACATAGGCTCAAAATAAAGGGATGGAGGAAGATTTACCAAGCAAATGGAGAACACAAAAAAGCGGGGGTTGCAATACTAGTCTCTGATAAAACAGACTTTAAACCATCAAAGATCAAAAGAGACAAAGAAGGCCATTACATAATGGTAAAGGGATCAATTCAACAGGAAGAGCTAACTATCCTAAATATATATGCACCCAATACAGGAGCACCCAGATTCATAAAGCAAGTCCTTAGAGACTTACAAAGAGACTTAGACTCCCATACAATAATAATGGGAGACTTCAACACTCCACTGTCAACATTAGACAGATCAACGAGACAGAAAGTTAACAAGGATATCCAGGAATTGAACTCATCTCTGCAGCAAGCAGACCTAATAGACATCTATAGAACTCTCCACCCCAAATCAACAGAATATACATTCTTCTCAGCACCACATCGTACTTACTCCAAAATTGACCACGTAATCGGAAGTAAAGCACTCCTCAGCAAATGTACAAGAACAGAAATTATAACAAACTGTCTCTCAGACCACAGTGCAATCAAATTAGAACTCAGGACTAAGAAACTCAATCAAAACCGCTCAACTACATGGAAACTGAACAACCTGCTCCTGAATGACTACTGGGTACATAACGAAATGAAGGCAGAAATAAAGATGTTCTTTGAAACCAATGAGAACAAAGATACAACATACCAGAATCTCTGGGACACATTTAAAGCAGTGTGTAGAGGGAAATTTATAGCACTAAATGCCCACAAGAGAAAGCAGGAAAGATCTAAAATTGACACTCTAACATCGCAATTAAAAGAACTAGAGAAGCAAGAGCAAACACATTCGAAAGCTAGCAGAAGGCAAGAAATAACTAAGATCAGAGCAGAACTGAAGGAGATAGAGACACAAAAAACCCTCCAAAAAATCAATGAATCCAGGAGTTGGTTTTTTGAAAAGATCAACAAAATTGACAGACCACTAGCAAGACTAATAAAGAAGAAAAGAGAGAAGAATCAAATCGACGCAATTAAAAATGATAAAGGGGATATCACCACCGACCCCACAGAAATACAAACTACCATCAGAGAATACTATAAACACCTCTACGCAAATAAACTGGAAAATCTAGAAGAAATGGATAATTTCCTGGACACTTACACTCTTCCAAGACTAAACCAGGAAGAAGTTGAATCCCTGAATAGACCAATAGTAGGCTCTGAAATTGAGGCAATAATTAATAGCCTACCAACCAAAAAAAGTCCAGGACCAGATGGATTCACAGCTGAATTCTACCAGAGGTACAAGGAGGAGCTGGTACCATTCCTTCTGAAACTATTCCAATCAATAGAAAAAGAGGGAATCCTCCCTAACTCATTTTATGAGGCCAACATCATCCTGATACCAAAGCCTGGCAGAGACACAACAAAAAAAGAGAATTTTAGACCAATATCCCTGATGAACATCGATGCAAAAATCCTCAATAAAATACTGGCAAACCAGATTCAGCAGCACATCAAAAAGCTTATCCACCATGATCAAGTGGGCTTCATCCCTGGGATGCAAGGCTGGTTCAACATTCGCAAGTCAATAAACATAATCCAGCATATAAACAGAACCAAAGACAAGAACCACATCATTATCTCAATAGATGCAGAAAA
The DNA here is from genome assembly GCF_047675955.1 of Chlorocebus sabaeus. Classification (NCBI taxonomy): domain Eukaryota; kingdom Metazoa; phylum Chordata; class Mammalia; order Primates; family Cercopithecidae; genus Chlorocebus; species Chlorocebus sabaeus. The sequence continues at coordinate 52,946,734 of NC_132908.1, read as the reverse complement.
GGCTTTTGACAAAATTCAACAGCCCTTCATGCTGAAAACGCTCAATAAATTCGGTATTGATGGAACGTACCTCAAAATCATAAGAGCTATTTATGACAAACCCACAGCCAATATCATACTGAATGGGCAAAAACTGGAAAAATTCCCTTTGAAAACTGGCACAAGACAGGGATGCCCTCTCTCACCACTCCTATTCAACATAGTGTTGGAAGTTCTGGCTAGGGCAATCAGGCAAGAGAAAGAAATCAAGGGGATTCAGTTAGGAAAAGAAGAAGTCAAATTGTCCCTGTTTGCAGACGACATGATTGTATATTTAGAAAACCCCATTGTCTCAGCCCAAAATCTCCTTAAGCTGATCAGCAACTTCAGCAAAGTCTCAGGATACAAAATTAATGTGCAAAAATCACAAGCATTCTTATACACCAGTGACAGTCAAACAGAGAGCCAAATCAGGAATGAACTTCCATTCACAATTGCTTCAAAGAGAATAAAATACCTAGGAATCCAACTTACAAGGGATGTAAAGGACCTCCTCAAGGAGAACTACAAACCACTGCTCAGTGAAATCAAAGAGGACACAAACAAATGGAAGAACATACCATGCTCATGGATAGGAAGAATCAATATCGTGAAAATGGCCATACTGCCCAAGGTAATTTATAGATTCAATGCCATCCCCATCAAGCTACCAATGAGCTTCTTCACAGAATTGGAAAAAACTGCTTTAAAGTTCATATGGAACCAAAAAAGAGCCCGCATCTCCAAGACAATCCTAAGTCAAAAGAACAAAGCTGGAGGCATCACGCTACCTGACTTCAAACTATACTACAAGGCTACAGTAACCAAAACAGCATGGTACTGGTACCAAAACAGAGATATAGACCAATGGAACAGAACAGAGTCCTCAGAAATAATACCACACATCTACAGCCATCTGATCTTTGACAAACCTGAGAGAAACAAGAAATGGGGAAAGGATTCCCTATTTAATAAATGGTGCTGGGAAAACTGGCTAGCCATAAGTAGAAAGCTGAAACTGGATCCTTTCCTTACTCCTTATACGAAAATTAATTCAAGATGGATTAGAGACTTAAATGTTAGACCTAATACCATAAAAATCCTAGAGGAAAACCTAGGTAGTACCATTCAGGACATAGGCATGGGCAAAGACTTCATGTCTAAAACACCAAAAGCAACGGCAACAAAAGCCAAAATTGACAAATGGGATCTCATCAAACTGAAGAGCTTCTGCACAGCAAAAGAAACTACCATCAGAGTGAGCAGGCAACCTACAGAATGGGAGAAAATTTTTGCAATCTACTCATCTGACAAAGGGCTAATATCCAGAACCTACAAAGAACTCAAACAAATTTACAAGAAAAAAACAAACAACCCCATCCAAAAGTGGGCAAAGGATATGAACAGACATTTCTCACAAGAAGACATTCATACAGCCAACAGACACATGAAAAAATGCTCATCATCACTGGCCATCAGAGAAATGCAAATCAAAACCACAATGAGATACCATCTCACACCAGTTAGAATGGCGATCATTCAAAAGTCAGGAAACAACAGGTGCTGGAGAGGATGTGGAGAAATAGGAACACTTTTACACTGTTGGTGGGATTGTAAACTAGTTCAACCATTATGGAAAACAGTATGGCGATTCCTCAAGGATCTAGAACTAGATGTACCATATGACCCAGCCATCCCATTACTGGGTATATACCCAAAGGATTATAAATTATGCTGCTATAAGGACACATGCACACGTATGTTTATTGCAGCACTATTCACAATAGCAAAGACTTGGAATCAACCCAAATGTCCATCAGTGACAGATTGGATTAAGAAAATGTGGCACATATACACCATGGAATACTATGCAGCCATAAAAAAGGATGAGTTTGTGTCCTTTGTAGGGACATGGATGCAGCTGGAAACCATCATTCTTAGCAAGCTATCACAAGAACAGAAAACCAAACACCGCATGTTCTCACTCGTAGGTGGGAACTGAACAATGAGATCACTTGGACTCGGGAAGGGGAACATCACACACCGGGGCCTATCATGGGGAGGGGGGAGGGGGGAGGGATTGCATTGGGAGTTATACCTGATGTAAATGACGAGTTGATGGGTGCAGCACACCAACATGGCACAAGTATACATATGTAGCAAACCTGCACGTTGTGCACATGTACCCTACAACTTGAAGTTTAATAATAATAAATAAATTAAAAAAAAAAAAAAGTACTTATTGTTTTAAACCACTAAATTTGGGGAATAATTTGTGATGCAGCAATAGGTAATCAATACAGACATTCAAATGAATATTTATGCTTGGAGCTTAAGAGAGAAGTCAAAGGTGGAGTAAGTGTTTAGGAACCATTAGCATTTGATGGCACTTAAAACCGTGGAACTGGATAAGATGATTAAAGTAAGAAAAGTGATCAGAGGAGAGCAGAGCTCTGAGGAATGAGCCTTGGGGGTTGCCAGCCTTCAAGGTTTGGCCAAACAAAGGAAATTTAGCAGAGCAAATGGGCATGAAGATGCCCAGGTGGAAGGAGGAAGAGCAGAAGGGTGTGGTGTCAGGAGTCAGGAGAAAATTGTGTCAAGGAGAGAAGTCTATGCTGCTGTGAGTTCAGTTAAGGTGAATACCTCTAAGAAGAGGTCATTGACTTTGACCACAGGGAGTTGATTGGCAACCTGGACCAGCAGCTGGAGTGGAAGAGAAGCCTGGTTGAAGAGGACTGGGGAAAGCAGGGAACAGGGAGGTGATTGTGTTCCTCACTAGGCAGCAAGAGGTATGTTCAAATAAATATTGACTTTCCCTTTCAATTCCACTAAAGCTGTGTTTACTTTCCTGTGTGGTTCTTGGTCTCTGGTGATGGGAGGCAGGAAAAGAAAACAGAAGTTGGGGCTGAGTAGAGGGTGGTATTAGGGAACTTGATTGACATAGCTGAAGTAAGTTTGATGGCAGAGCCAGGGGGCTCATGTGATTTAAATCCTATCTGGGTTAATTAGTTAATGGAATTGCTTTTGCAAAATTGTGATAATAAGATAAATCTGACATGGCTGATTCCATCTTGCTTCTAGCCTGACAGGCTGGCTGTCCACTCATTCCTGCGCTTAGTCCAAGCTAACTTTGGGAAACATTTAATTTATAGTATAAATGATAATAGGCCTTCCCCCAAACTCAACCACCTTTGTAAAGCTAATGAAAGGTCACCAGGTTAAGAGGATGTGAGGAGGCTGAATTCTGCTAAGTTGTAGACATAAACCATTGCCAGTCATTATTCCAGAAGTCAGAAGATATGCAGCTTTCCCAATTACTTCTGCAGATAACATCGCTGTCTTAGATCCTAAGATTGGCCATTGGAGACGTCTTTTCAAGTTTTTGCATTTCTGACTACCAGTGGCTCTACCTGGACCTGCCCTTACCCAACTGGTCCTGTGGCCCCCACCCAGAAGTAGAATCCCTGGCTTGCCAAACAACCCTTGAAAAACCCTAGCCTCCGAGTTTTTTGAGATTGATTTGAGTAATACTGCTGTCTGCCATATGGTGTGGCTGGTCTTGTGTCTATTAAACTGTTTCTTTATTGCAGTGCCACTGTCTGGTTTTGCCTGTGTGGTGGGCAAGAAGAACCCATTGGACAGTGATGTGAAGATAGTTTCTTTGTATTGTCTGAATTAGAAATCCATCCTTCAGCCATTCAACACTCTGCACGGGGACTCTGCCAGGCAGTGGTGATCCATCATCAAGTCAGACATCATGCAAAGAAGAGACAATCCAGGGTCTGGAGAGGGACAGACGATTTCATAAACATTATAGGACTTGTGAATAGTCAAAGTGAAACAGAGGTACATCCTGGCATTAAGAGAGAGAGAGAAGGAGGGCCCAAGGTTGCCTGGAGGAGATGGCTTCTAGCGGAGCTTAAAGACCTTGTTGTTAGCACAATGATCAGATATTCCAGGTCTCTTCCTGCCCTCCCCTCCACCTGCTATTTCTCCTCCAACTCTTCCCTTCCAAGTTTCCCACTAATGTCCAGCTTTTCTCCTCCCCAAACATCTCTTCTTTCTCCTTCCAGTTATCTCCTTTGCCCTTCCTCTTTCTTTTCTCCCTCCTCCCTCTCCACCGCCCTCCACTGCTCTTTTCTCCCCTTTCCCTCCTTTTCCTCCCCCTTCCCTGGCCCAGGATGAAAGCCCTTCTGCAGCCTCCCAGCTGATGAATTATGCATGTCCTTCAGCGGGTGTGCCTGGCATCCAATTAAGGCCTTGGCCAGGGTGATCACTTAGACAGATTAAAATGTAATTCATTGGAGTTGACATTTAAGCCCCAGTGTGAATGGCAATGAGAAGAAGCAAATGCTCTCCCGGTACCTGGTGTGTATTTGGGGGTGGGTGAGGCTCGCAGCTACCTGCGCTTGCTTAACTAATTCCAGCCTGGAGTAATATCAACACACACACTGGGCCTCTGATGCACAATGGGACTGGGGAAAGGTCCAATGCAAGCTTTGAGCCAAAGGAAGCTTAAAAGAAAAAGAAAAAAAAAAAAAGAACTTTTTTTATTTAGAACTAATTTGAGATTTACACAAGAGTAGTGATAATAGCACAGAGAGTTCCCATATGCCCGTCACCGAGTTTTCCCTAATGTTAACATCTTATGTAACCATGGCACAGGGGTCAAAACTAAGAAATTAACGAGGGTACAATACCATTAACGAAACTGCTGATGTTTTTCCGATTTCACCCAGTTTCCCACTAGTGTCCTTTTTCTGTTCCAGGATCCAGGCCAGGATCCCACATTCTAAAGCAGCCCTTTAGGATTCTTCAGGGGCAGCAATTCCTCCCTGCTCCCCAGACCAGCAATTCTCAAACTTTAGAGTGCAGAGAGTTATCAGGGATTTTGTTTAAAGGGCATGTCCTTCCCTAGACGTTCTGATGCAGCAAGTCTTAGATAGAACCCTAGCATATCCTTAGCAAGCATCCCTAGCCAGACACAAGCTCCCAGATAACTGGTTGATTCCCGATTTCTTTGTAAGTCAGGTGTCCACTTGTAGATTTCCTTCATCCCCTGGCTTATCCTCAGGAAACAGCAGAATTACCCCCACCCACCACCTACTACCAGACCCTGGAGAAACTGCTGGGCTAACACAAAATCCTGATTTTGGAACCACTGGGTCAGACACATCATCTGCCAGGCCAACCCCCCTGGTTAAGTCCTTCTTGAAGAGGGGAGAAAGTGACATTTACCTGCCAGTCACAGATATGTACATATTTTCATTTAATCCAAAGAGATTATCTGTAAGTAGATACTATTTCCCCCATTTTATAATTGAGGAAACCGAACAAAAGTGATATTAAGGGTAGGGTTGCCAGATTTTGCAAATGAAAATATAGGAGGCCCCGTAAAAGTTGAACTTTAGATAATACAATACTGGAGACATACTGATATTTTCAAATATTGTCATTTACTAGAAATTCACACTTAACTGGACCTCCTGTATCTTAGCTTGCAGCCCTGTTTAAATGACAAGTCTGTGGCTGCAGAGCTAGTAAGTAGGTCCAGATGTGGATCTGACTCTGATGTCTGCAGCACAGGGCACCCTGTGCTCGCCAGCTCAATGCCTGCCTCACCTAGTGAGCTGCAGGCAACATGACATGGGAACTGTGTGGATTTGTTTCCTGCTGTATCTCCAAGGCCTGGCACCATATGGCAGTAGATGCTTAATAAATATTTGTTAAATAAATGAATGACTAAATGCATTCATGAAGGGACTCGATACTCTCTTTGAACCAGGGAAGGCTGCAGAGTGATAGTGATTAAACAGAAAAGCTGAGTTGGTGAGGTTGAAACGGCCTTTGCAAAATTATAACTGAGGAAATTATAACAGTGAAAGAAATCAGATCTAACTGACTCCATCTCGTTTCTAACCTTTAAGCTGTCCTTGTTCATTGCTGGGCATAGGCTGAACTAACTTTGGGAAGGGATTCAGTTCATGATTTGACTTTGAAACAAAATAGATAATAGCCCTTTCCTGAAAAGACCCTCTTCTTGCCTGGGGACCAGTCTGCCTTTGCAGGACTAACAAATCAGCTACTGATTAGAAATTACAGTTTAGGGGTCATGCAGCCTCTGGCTCCAATAGTCTGAACTTCCCCACATTTCTTCTGGGAATAACGTCACTATTGTGAAGCCTAAGATCAGTGCTTGAGAGATTTTGCAGCCCCTGCACTCCATGGATCAGCTGACACCACCGAGACCGGTAATGTGGCTCAGTCAGTTCTGCCATCGCACCCAGGAACAGAGACAGCAAGAAAACCTCACTTCGACCCCCTATGATTCCTTCTCCAGCCTGACCAATCAGCACTCCCCACTTCCCAAGCTTCTACTTGCCAAATTGTCTTTAAAAACTCTGATCCCCAAATGCTCGCGAAGACTGATTTGAGTAATAATAAAATTCCGGTCTCCCGCACAACCAGCTCTGCATGAATTATTTTCTCCATTGCAATTCCCCTGTCTTGATAAATCTGCTCTGTCTAGGCAGCAGGCAAGGTGAACCCAGGGCACTTACAAGGTGCTGGGTGATAAAACTGCCTGTAGGTATGCAAGAGGAGTTGGAGGTCTGTGGCCTCGTGCCTACACCTGGGGGCTCAGTTCTTGCACACTGAACGATGGCAAAGAGCCCTTTTTCTCTTCACCTCTCAGGGCCTCTGTTTTCTCAACGGTGAAATGGGATTGTGTGTCTTCTAGTTCTAGGCTTCTGTGAGTCTATGCTTTTTCTTCATTAATCTCACCCTCCAGTAGGTAAAGAATATGGCCAAAGTAGAGGATTTGCTGCTGAACACTACCCATTTACTTCCCAGGTCACTATTTATTCTCCCTCCTCCTCGCCTTTCCCCTGCTCCTTCTCTTCCTCCTCTTCCTTGTCTTCCTCCTTCTCATTCTCCTCTTCCTCCGTCTTCATCCTCCATCTCATTCTCCTTCTCCTCTTTCCCTTCCTCCTCTACCTCCTTTTCCTATTCCTCCTCCTCCTCCTCCTCCTCCATGACAACTTTCTGAGTACCCCCTTGGTGCCTGGCCTTGTGTGTTTTTTTCCTCGAATGCTCCCTTCCACCCTAGCAGACAAAATCAGAAGCCCAGAGAGACCCGGCACAGCACAGCTCCTCATAGACAAGGAAAGACGTTGAGAGCGCATTGTATCTTTTAAAATAGACCTGTTGTCGTCGGAATGTATTTTTAGCCATGGGAGAGACTGGCATGCACTCAGTGCCACCATCTGCCAAAGGCAGTTGCTAGGCAACTGACACTGACGACAGCAAGGAGATGACTTCATGGAGGATCTGAGGACCCTGGTGGCCCAATCCCGCTTCCCTGTCTAATGCCTGCGTGCCAACAGTCAGGCCCACGAGAATACGCGTTCCTTTCCTTCTGGGAGGGGCGGGGAGTTGATTCAAGGCCTGTGAGCTGACAGCATTGGATGCTGCACAGGTAACAAGGGACACTGAGCCATCACTGTCACCTTGATTAGTAGATTTTCTATTTAGAAACTTCAGATGCAACTGTGGTCTAAGACGGGGGCTCTGAATTCAACTAGACCAAAGAATACACATCCCTCTCCCTGGCAGCCCCATAGGCACTGGTCTGGGTCTGGGTAGGAGCTGTTTGGAGGTAGCTGGCTCAGAGGAAGCTTCATAGACAAAGCAGTAGGTCGGTGGCCAGGACCCTGGATTCTGGCCCAGTTCTGCGTTTTGCTCTCTTTGTGAGTTGGGTTAGTCTCTTCCCTTTCCTGGCCCTCCCTTTTTGTCACCTTCCAAGTAGGGATACTGCACCAGATAAAATACATTTATGGGAATAAAAAACGGAATAAGCACAGAATAGAAAACCCATAAGCCAGATCTGGGTTTGCTCATGTGATACTTCAGGTAAGATACTGAAATTCTCACTGCCTTCATCTCTTTATCTGCAAACAATAGTAGTAACACTTCTGTTGTGATGTGAGAATTAAACAAAGCAGCACATGAAAGACATGCACCTTTGTTTTGGCTTATTTTGGAGCACAATAAATGGGTGAGTATTATTCAAGTTCTGTAGCAGAGACTGTGTGTTGTCCACCACGATCATTTCTCCTCGTCCTTATTAATAGACTTTAAGCTGGGCGTGTTTCCAGCCTCCCTTGTAGCTAAATTCTCACCAAAGGCATATGAAAGGAAGGGATGGGGGCAGCTTCTACTTCACTCACTTACAGGAAAATTGCTTCCCTGAGTATCTTCTCTTTTTCTCTCTGTAAGCCAGAGCATAGATATACCTGGGACACAGTCTGACCATGCAGAGCAGTAGGACATGCGGGGGCTGGTGCAGAGCAACAAGATGGAAGGGACCTGGGGTCGCTCTTGTCTTAGCACAGTTCATGCACTAAAAAGAGGACTGAGTGAATGTAGTTTGCTTAGGAGGCATGAGCACTGGCAGATGAGTGGGGAGGGGACAAAGAGAAAGAAAAGCAGCCACAGTGTGGATGATAAGAGCTTAATCCCATAGGGAGACTCTGGGAAATTGTGTGAAACAGGCTTTAGGGCAGGCCAGGGAGTGAGGAAGCAGGGGCAGTTTTACCCTGACACCCATCAGACCCTGGTACCTCCAGTCTTCCACGTGGTGTGAGCAGAGTGAATGTTGGCAGCCCAAGGGCAAAGATGCAAGTGATAGCCATGGGCAGCTGGGCCAGAGGGTGCAGAAATGGTATGGGGCACTGAGGGGATGTAGACACATCTCCTGCAGCATCAGCCATGCTTTGCCAGAAAGAGAAATAGACTTCCATGCTCTTGAACCACTGTACATTGAGGATTCCCTGCAGCTTAGCTTTCCCCCTAATTAATTTAATTGCCAAGTGCATGCATATGGAAGATTTTGGTTTTATTCTGTCCCTCCAAGCTCCTGGGCTTTATGTGGTACTCACGGAGTTTATGTTGTGATTGAGGAGACAAGGTTAATGCTGAGAAGCAGCAGTGTCTCAAAAGAGTGTGCAATCAAATGGTTAATGGTGTTTCTGGGGCTCAGGGAGCAAGTGGCATAGGCCCTCAGGGAAGGGGCAGATGAGTGTGGACCAGCATAGTCAGAGAAGGCTTCCTGGAAGAGGTGGACTGAAGTAGCCCTTTATCTGCTGGAGAGGACTGGGAGCACTAGGGTGAAGGGCATCCTTACTGAGCCATGGAATAGCTCCTTCTGTCAGGTGTGGGGTAAGCAGGTACCTTGGCTTCTTTGATGGCAGAGTGGACTTAGGCCAGTGGCTGTTGGAGGTGGCTGCATGATGCATTTAGAGGAGTGGGCTGTAGGATGCCTCTTAGCTGTGAGTGACCTGGAGGAGGGGGTGTGGCTACAGGGCACATCGCCATTGCTCTCCGTGTCCTGAGGTGAGGAGGCTAATGGCAGGTGCCCCTTGTCACACACCTGATATTGCCAGTGTCCAGATGGCATGTCAAGCTCACTGAGGCTGAGACCTGCCCAGCACTCAGGGAGCGTGAATGTCCTGGAGTGAACTCTGCGGCTGGATGACCAACTCAGGCTGGGCACTCATGCAAGCAATGTGTCTAACGGGCTTAGCAGACTGTAAGTACTCACATCATCTTGGAAGGCAGGACTGGGGGCTCCTTAGGGACCATCTGGTCCAGATCCCTCATTTTGAGGATGGAGGCATGGAGCCCAGAGAAGGTAACGAACTTGTCCAAGGCCAGCAGAGGTAACCAAAATTCAGATTTCTTAACTTTCCCAGGCAGCCAGTGCAGCGGACATAGAGCTAGATGGGGCCACAGACCTCAGATCTTCTGCCATTCACCTGTGGGTCATTCACTTTACCCACTGGCCCCTTTTTCTTATTCGTGGTAGCTCAGAACTCAAGAGAGGGTGAGATCAGGTTCCTCTGCCTCCAGGCATGTGTGTGTGTGCCTGTGTGTGTGTGCACGTGCACACACACACGTGCTCAATCCATGGAATTAAAGCTTTCTCCTTTCCTTCAAATATCCATGGTTCCTCTCTGCCACCTTTCTGCTCTACCCCAATGTAGAACACAGTTCTCCTTGGTGACTAACTGCAGTCATTCCTGCTTTGCTTTTGGTTTGATTTGTTTTAACCTCTAGGCACAGTTTGGTTTTGCTGATGAATCTGAGGAGCGGGTTGAAATTAGCAGATTAACTTTTATCCTCATTCTGTGTCCAATTTCAGTGGGAAAGAGGGTGCAGGAAAGACTCTAGCCCTCCATTTCCTCAACAATGAATTGAGGACAAGTGGAAAGGAATGAGGAAATTCACCCAGGCTTCCCAAGTTCCCAGTCCTCCCAGCTCTGGAGGGAAAGTGGAGGGCAGTGTCTCTCAGAGGTAAGGAGGCTGTATAGCCTTACTCAAACCAAGGCAAATGAAAACTGCCCTTTTGTGGGCTTGTTATAAATCCCATCATTTCTCTCCACTCCTCACATCTACAAATGTGGAACATTCATTCCCTGTTCTAGATTCTCTCTGCATATTATTCTCTTTGAGAAAATATGAACAGCTTCCTTTGTTCTCTTTGGGGAATTTTTGTCTGGAATGGAGAGAAACGAGGAAGAAGGGTTCAGCCCTCAGCCCCTGAGAAGGGGAGCCTCTCTGGAGCTTGTACTAAGTGACCATGCCCACTGCAGGTGGAGAAGTCGAGAGGTCTCCATGGGACACCCAATCTATTTGGGGAATCAGGCCTACAAGTCAAGGTACTTATGGACAATACAAGACATAAGATGAACTAAACTGCGAGAACTGTGGGTCACCTCAAACATACAGGTATCAAGAAGGGAAAGATTAGTGTGGACTATCACAGAGAAGACACTATGGGGGCCAGGTGCAGTGGCTCACGCTTGTAATCCTAGCACTTTGGAAGGCTGAGGTGGGTGGATCACCTGAGGTTGGGAGTTCAAGACTAGCTTGACCAACATGGAGAAATCCTGTCTCTACTAAAAATACAAAGTTAGCCAGGCGTGGAGGCACATGCCTGTAATCCCATCTACTTGGGAGGCTGAGGCAGGAGAATCCCTCGAACCTGGGAGGTGGAAGTTGCGGTGAGCCAAGATTGCTGGGCAACAAGAGCGAAACTTCGTCTCAAAAACAAACAAACAAACAAAAAACTGAGAAGACATTATAGGACAAGAAGCCTGCAGTAGGATGCTGACAGATGGGATTGGGTAGGATAAGAGGAACAGGAAGAGGAGGCTCCGGTGTTCAAGGAGGAAGAGTGAAGAAATCAGAGGCCCCAAGATGTGAAGGAGTAGAAATGAAGCTGGAGAGTTAGGCTGATTTAAGGGGTGTATGGATGGGGGCTGCGGGGGAGCAAACTGATAAAGAATCAGGCAGGGCAGGGGGAGGAGGAGATGGTTCTTCAATACTGAGGCCAGACAAGAGACTAGTACATACTGTGATAGCCTAGGAGGGCTTCTGGCGACAGTGGCACATCCATAGCCGTTTTCTAACAGTTTTGAGAGAGGTGAGTGGGAATGGAGGGATCCAGTGAGTGGGACAGAAAGAGGAAGATGGGCAGATTCCTGTGGAGCGGATCTGCCGTACGTCTCAATTCCCAGGAGCCCTGGAGATTTCCTCGTTAATTCCACAGACCCGCTCATCAGGCACAAGAAGGGACAGCGACAGGGGCTTAGTGGTGAGGAGACTTGTCCTGTCAGGATGAGCTCATCTCTCTGTACTCTCCCCCAAGAAGCCTGGGATGAGTGAGTTGGCCTTGCCACCTGCTGTGGGGGGCTCACCTGAGAATAACGGGGGTGTCCTCTCTGACTATGCTGGTCCACACTTATCTGCCCCTTCCCTGAGGGCCTATGTCACTTTCTCCCTGAGCCCCAGGAGCATGATTAACCATTTGATTGCATGCTGTTTGGAGACACTTCTGCTTCTTAGCATTAACTTTGTTTCCTCAACCACACATTACCTCTATGAGTATCACACGACATCTGGGAACTTGGAGGCACCGAATAAATCCAAAACATTTCATATGCATAGCACTTGGCAATTAAATTAGTTAGGGGGAAAGCTAAGCTGCAGAGAATCCTCAGTATACAGTGGCTTCGAGATCGTGGAAGTCCATTTCCCTTTCTGACAAAGCTGATGCTGCAGGAGCTGGATCCTTTGTCTCTTTCTGACAAAACGTAGCTGATGCCGAGGAGCTGGCTTCTTTGCATCAAGTCCAATGCTCTTCTGTCTGCTGTAGTTTCATTCAGAAACAGAGAATCCCTTATTGCCCATGGGATGAAGTTTCTCATTTCTTCCCGTAGCACTTGAAGCTCTGAATCACTTGTCCTTGGCCTAAAGTCCTGTTCTTATTTCTCATTAGTATCTTATCATCGTCATCAACATCATTATCAGCAGCAGCAGCAGCAGCACCAAATAAAATTAACTAGCTTAATTGAGCAACTATCTATGCCAGGAACTGTTTTGAGCATTAGATGTGTAATAACTTTTTAAGCTTTACAACAACCCTATGGGCAGAGACTATTCCTGCCCATTTCATGAAAGAGGAAACTGAGGTACAGAGAAACAAACTAGCCTGAGGTCTCCCAGCTAGCACGTGGTGGGACAGTGGATGCATCTGACCCAGAACTTCTTGCTGTGCCTCAAACACACTATGCTGGCTCAGGACTCGCAGCTTTTAGCCAAGCAGGTCCCCCTGTCTACCTCTTAGCTTCTTACCTACCTGCTGAGCCGCTGCATAAGACCTGCCTGCAAGGTCTGTCTTAAAAACACCTCTGCTGGAAATCTTCTCCAGCTCCCCTGGGAAGCCCCTCTCTCTGGACTTCCCAGCACACTCCAATTCTGGTACCCAGCACATCACACTGTTGGTGTTCATTCACGTGCCTGTGGCTTCCCTCAAAGGAAGAAACCACCCTTTTTCTATTTTTGCACTCCTTTAAATAAACATTTAATTGACCTGAAGGAACTACATTGTCAACTTCAAGGTTTTTTTTCTCCCTCCCTGCAAGGTCTGGTGTGGAGCAAGGATTCGATAAGTATTCACTGAATGGAGACATTTTTCTGCCCCGGCTTGGCTCCTCTGTGACCACCCTGTTCCCAACTCTTTGCTGACTGGGAGAATCCAGACATCTCGTACAGCTGCAGCTCCGTGTGGCCCACTTTGGCTGGAATTCAAGGAGTAATTACAGAAAAATGAGTATTATTACAAACCACATCAATCAACATCCGTCTCCTCAAATGCTCTCACCAGGAAACAGGGACGATCTCAGTCAGACATTGTCTTGTTTAAGCCCGAGTGTCTTTCTGGTGACCAGGGAATGTGTGCACCTTGGAGGGACACCAGCGTTGACCATCTGTAACAGAGTCTGTAGGACGTATTGCTTGTCCAGTTTGAGGCTGCAGGTCCCTGGAGACGGACAGACCTGAATTCAAATCCCGTCTGTCACTTTCTCTCTCTGTGGATTTGCACAAGGAGCTTAACTTCTCTGAGTCTTATTGTTATAGGTGATGTGGGGACAGTAATACTTCCTGAGAGTGTTGTTGTGATGATTAAATGACGTGGCATATCTAAAGTGTACAAAGATTTCCTAGGTGATTAAAAAAATAAAAGCATCCTTTTCTTCCCACTTCTCAATTAATCTTTGTATTCTTTGTTCTCCATTGGGGGTATAGTTTTGTAATCACGAGGACTTTGCGTCAGCAGCTTGATGCTAAGGCCCAACTTTATCTATGTGCTTTGCAGAGCTCAGAAGAACCAGGACAGAGTTTTCCTGGAGAAACTGGGACTTGCTCTGGGCATGGGAGGAAGAATCACGTTAAAAATCAGATTTAGGGCCAGGCGCAGTGGCTCATGTCTGTAATCCCAGCACTTTGGGAGGCTGAGGTAGGCAGATCACGAGGTCAGGAGTTTGAGACCAGCCTGACCAACATGGTGAAACCTCGTTTCTGCTAAAAATACAAAAGTTAGCTGGGCATGGTGGCATGTGCCTGTAATCCCAGCTACTCAGGAGGCTGAGGTAGGAGAATCGCTTGAACTCAGGAGGCGGAGGTTGCAGTGAGCCAACATCGTGCCACCTCACTCCAGCCTGGGCGACAGAGCAAGACTCCAACTCAAAAAAAAAAAAAAAAAATCAGATTTAAAGATATTCTGGGGAGTGCCAGGATAACCTGGATAAAAGGAGAAAAGCAACTGGGAAATAGAGTACCCCTAGCCATAAAACTCCCCCCACCTTGTAATACCAATGTAGAAACCATCCATGCTTAGTCTGCAAAGGAAGTTGTCTGTGTGATAAAGTCTGGATGCAGAGCCTGGGAAACATCATGGATGGGAAGGGCAGGACTTTGCTGCTGTAAGAAGTCTGGGGAGAAGAACTTCTTGCCCTGGGCCACTGGCACATTTAGCAACCTTCCAAAATTTAAAGAAAATTTATGAAACTTGAGACTCAAGTAGCCATGTGCCTCCATTTGCATGGATGGAGCCTGGGTATGGTGGATTTTGGATGATTTTTGTCAATCTATTCAATTAAATTTAATAAAAATATCCTGATACCCTTTTTGGGTGAGACATAGCACTAGGAGTTGGGCATCTGGGAGAGAACAAGACAGGTTGACACTCTGTGTTGCTTGCGGTCTTCTAGACTGATGTAGGGGGAGGTATGGATTAGAAACATAGGGTACTGACCCCTAGCTGGTGGTAAAGGGAGGCCCAACCTAAGACTAGAAAGATGAGAGTGTCTGGTGCCATTATGCTGTGCCAGGTGGGTCTATTTCCTCCACTTATTATTTACTTTGTCACTTATTAGCTGTGCTACTATAGGCAAATCACTGAATTTTTCTGAGCTTGTTTCCTTTTTTGTATAATGGAACTAGTATTAAAAACTTCCCATTTGAAATAGGTTTTGTGAAGATTAAGAGAGACAATGAGTATAATATATTTATGCAGTGCCTGTGTAATCACTGGACAGGTGGTGGTGGTAATGGTAGTAGAGATTTGACCCTGAGAGGTCCAGGAGTGGAGGAATTAGGATCTCAGAGTGAATCTATAGGTGGTGCCTTATTATCTGCCTTCCTTTGGCCTTCTCAGACTTTCTATGAAGCTCACAAATTCTCCTTCCCTCTGCCATTAAATCCTGGCTATTTCTACACTTAAGTTCAATTATGCCCCAATCCTGGTACTCCTCCCTGACAGGTGCAGAAAGAAAGAGATTCACAGAGAATGAACACAAGCACAATTATATTTCATTTCTAGCCTTGGCTTTGGTCCCAAATCCCAATGAAACCACAGTGAGTTGAACTGGATCTCTTTCGTGATCATGTCAATTCTTCATCTCTACAGAGAAATTAAAGTCCAGGAACCTCCTTTTCCTCATTTTATTTTTATTTTCCTCAGTCCCAGACATGAGAAGTCTTTCACTGGAGCATCCAAGTATAGTCTGATTTCCCTATTTAACAGGGCTATGTTGTTAAAATCATCTCCTATGAGTATAGATTTTCTATTTCTCCTTATTTTTTCTGTTGTCTTTGCTTTATGCATTTTGAAGCTATGTTATTACGTGCCTACAAGTTAATGATTGTAATAACTTCTTGCAATTTTTTCCCCATCCGGTTGTAAATATTTCCCTTTCCCCCTGCCTTACAACACAGGGCTTTATACCATAGGGGAAGAGTTGCAGTCGAAATCCCTCTCAACTAGACAAAATTCTTTGATGGCTCTATGAATGATTTGATTTAAGACAGTTAATTTTCCAGGTCTTGCAATTTCTGATGTAAAAGGTCTGTAAAGAGGATCAGAGCTAGAAAGACCCCAGTAAGATCTCAAACTGCTGAGACAGTAAAATTGCAGAGAAGTCCACCTGATAACCCTGCTCAGCAGCGCTTCTCCCTCACTGTCCTTTATTTTTACTATTTCTCTTATGTCTTCCTTATTAGTCTCTGAGAGCTTACAAAGCAGTTGGACTGCCATTATATCTCTGTGGATTGGAAAAATGATAATCCCCTTTTTATAAGTAAGAAAACTGAAGACGACAGAGGTTGGTATGACTTGCCTAAGCCTCCTCACTCAAAAATACTCATAATGGCAGAAACAAGACCAGAACTCATTTATCTTGCCCCAAATCACTGCACAGTGACAATTTTCTGCACTCAATTCCTTTGTTTCTTTTTTTCTTTGTAAGTAGTTTGTTAAAAACAAATGTTGATTGAACCTCTTTCTGGTTTCATGCACTGTGCTAGGCATGTCCTTTTATGAGGCAGTTATGGCTCCTGCCCCCTCGAATCTCATATTCTGGTGTAGAAAGCATGTTGACACCTCCACACAAGTGCACTGGTGAGCATCACACCAGGAGTGTCTTGTTTCTCCCCAACTCAAAGGCAGTATCTTTGGATGTAGGAGTTGTGTCCTTTTTTTTTTTTTTCTCTGCATCCCTTTAGACTAATGAGTCCTAGTCTAGAACTCTGTGACCAAAGGGATCTCAGTTCAGACTGATGCCTAGTAGAGGTGAAATGGCCATTCCCCCAGTCAGAATTATAACACGTGCAGTTTGTTTCTGTTGCCCTTCTTCCTTATTCTGTCTATCTTTCTTTCCTCTCTCTCTCCTATCTTTCTTCTGATCTCTGCTACTTCCATATTGACCTGGATTCTTCAGTCTGGCAAACTCATCCCCTCATCTGAGGGTCTTGTGCTTCACCACCCCACATCTTCCTCCAGGCATGTGTGTTGTAAGGAAGGAGTCACCAATGGTGGCATCTCAGGCAACAGCTGTGAGGCAGAAATTCGGATGATGCCCTTCATGTCTTCCTATATATAAATCAAGAGGCATAAGATTATATCTGACAGGGACTTCACTTTTGTGTCTTCTGAGTTTCCTTCAAAATTCCCTGGGTTCAGGACTCTGACAGCTGCAAAAGATGCCTCGAATAACTACTCCTTCCTAAGTGTCTTCTGGGGAAGAGTTTGAATAAACAATAATTTCACAGGATGTAGGTCAGGACATGGAGAAGAATCCAAAGTGGTCTCCTCTCCCACATTCCTCCCACAGGCACGTCCTTAAGATGTCAGTCCTGATGGTCAGGAAGTGGTAAACAGTGAAGACACTGGGCCATCTCTTCCCACCGGATGGTGGGGATGACCATCCTTGGGACTTGACCAAACTGGACAGAAGTTGTCACATAAGAAAAATGACTGCTACCCATTCCTTGCTCCATGGATCACAGCCTCCTCAAATGCAGTCACCATTAAAGTAAATGTTCACATTTCTCATCCCCTGCTGCCGGCTGCCCTGGCCTGCCAGAGGATGAAGTTTCTGTTTCATTCTATAAACAGAGCAGAGGACATGGAAAATCTTTGGTGGCTTTCGGCAGAAGGATCAAAGCAGTATTCAGCAGCCAAACGCACAGTCAAAAAGGTTGAGATCAAAGAGGAAGGATTTGATTTGAGGGTAAATTCTCCTGTTCCTCATTACAGTCCTCACCAAGGCTGCGATCCTTTCATGTTGAAAGGAACAAGGATGAGGAATTTTGGCTGCTGCTGGCTGCTAAAGCCACGTGCTAACAGACAGACAATCCCAGCACAGCTGCAATGTAATTGTAAGCCTCAAAATTAAAATAAAACCCATTGATATATAAGAGGAAAAGAAGAACAACACCAGTGGGGTCAGAAAAAATATTTGCAAGGGCCCTTGGGTTGGCCTAAATCCTGCATATAAAATGAGAGGTGTAAGTGTTTGCCCTGGAAGCCTTCAGAGGGAAGCTGGAGGAATTCAGGCCTTGGCAGGTGATTCCAGTCCTCCACTATGGCTGGTGCTCAGTGCACCAGGGAATATAAATGCCACCTCGATAAATAGAAAATCTGGAGAGACCAGAGCCAAGGATAGGGCGCAGTTTGTAAGAGGAAGGCTTTCTTGCCAGGATGGGGAATTTGCTTCCCAAACTGTATGGTTGGGCAACTTTGTGTATTTTTTGCTGAGGGACTTTATTTTAAATTTATAGTGTGAGGCTTTAAAAACAAAACAAACATCTTTTACTAAGATGCCTACAAGGTATGTGCTTGCTGGCTTTATTTCCCTTCCTTTCTGGGAAAGGGCCTGTATTAGTTTGTTTTCATGCTGCTAATAAAGATGTACCCGAGCCTAGGTAATTTATAAAGCAAACAGGTATAACTGATTCATAGTTCCGCATGGCTGGGGAGGCCTCACAATCATGGTAGAAGGTGAATGAATGGCAAAGTCAGGAGTCTTACATGGCAGCAGTCAAGAGAGAGTGTGCAGGGGAACCCCCCTTTATAAAACCATCAGATCTTGTGAGACTTAGTCACTATCGTGAGAACAGCACGGGAAAGACCCACCCACACGATTCAATTACCTTCCACCAGGTCATTCCCATGACACGTGGGAATTATGGGAGCTACAATTCAAGAGAGATTTGGGTGGGGACACAGTCAAACTATATCAGGGCCCTGGTGTAGATACGAGAGGTGGGCAGCTCTCCTTCTGACTCACGCAAACCACTTCCTCTTTGTGCTTCAGTTTCCCTATCACACAATGAGGATGCGGGGTGGGATAAGCACTTCCCACGTGTGCTTTATAGACAAGTGTTTGAATAAAACTTGGGCAAGGTACTGAGCGGATGAGATTTAAGTGTCCTGGTACTCAAAGGAGTGTGAGTGAGTTGAATACTATATAAGTTGGTAGGTCTAACTGCCTACCGCTCCCTGGCTTTTGGCTGCAGAGCAAGAGCAAGCTCGACTCTTGTTCCTCACCACAAATCTGCGTGGTGCACTTGCTTTTTTCCCCCCTGGACAAGCACCAGGGGCCTTCTCAGCCCTGACAAGCAGAGCTTTGCTGTAGGCTGTGGGTCTTCAGCCCCTGAAAGTGGCTGTGGCATCGCAATTTCATTTTTCCTGGAAGACAAGTTCCCCTCCTCTCTTTCAGGTCCCTGCACAGGCTTTACTATGGGATTCCCTGGACTCATTCTTTTAGAGTGAAAGGCTCCTTGTTCATTGGTGCAAAGCTATTATTCCTCTAGAGGAAAGCCCTGTCATTCCCAATGTGCTCCTCACATGCCTCTTTGTCTTGATCAACCTCGTGGGTGTTAATCTTGCTTAGTTCCCTACAGCTGACCTTACTTTGCATGGGTGTTTGAAAATAAGGTTCTTAATACCATAAAAATCCTAGAGGAAAACCTAGGTAGTACCATTCAGGACATAGGCATGGGCAAAGACTTCATGTCTAAAACACCAAAAGCAATGGCAGCAAAAGCCAAAATTGACAAATGGGATCTCATTAAACTAAAGAGCTTCTGCACAGCAAAAGAAACTACCATCAGAGTGAACAGGCAACCTACAGAATGGGAGAAAATTTTTGCAATCTACTCATCTGACAAAGGGCTAATATCCAGAACCTACAAAGAACTCAAACAAATTTACAAGAAAAAAACAAACAACCCCATCCAAAAGTGGGCAAAGGATATGAACAGACATTTCTCAAAAGAAGACATTCATACAGCCAACAGACACATGAAAAAATGCTCATCATCACTGGCCATCAGAGAAATGCAAATCAAAACCACAATGAGATACCATCTCACACCAGTTAGAATGGCGATCATTCAAAAGTCAGGAAACAACAGGTGCTGGAGAGGATGTGGAGAAATAGGAACACTTTTACACTGTTGGTGGGATTGTAAACTAGTTCAACCATTATGGAAAACAGTATGGCGATTCCTCAAGGATCTAGAACTAGATGTACCATATGACCCAGCCATCCCATTACTAGGTATATACCCAAAGGATTATAAATTATGCTGCTATAAAGACACATGCACACGCATGTTTATTGCAGCACTATTCACAATAGCAAAGACTTGGAATCAACCCAAATGTCCATCAGTGACAGATTGGATTAAGAAAATGTGGCACATATACACCATGGAATACTATGCAGCCATAAAAAAGGATGAGTTTGCGTCCTTTGTAGGGACATGGATGCAGCTGGAAACCATCATTCTCAGCAAACTATCACAAGAACAGAAAACCAAACACCGCATGTTCTCACTCATAGGCGGGAACTGAACAATGAGATCACTTGGACTCGGGAAGGGGAACATCACACACCGGGGCCTATCATGGGGAGGGGGGAGGGGGGAGGGATTGCATTGGGAGTTATACCTGATGTAAATGACGAGTTGATGGGTGCAGCACACCAACATGGCACAAGTATACATATGTAGCAAACCTGCACGTTGTGCACATGTACCCTACAACTTGAAGTTTAATAATAATAAATAAATTTAAAAAAAAAAAAAGAAAATAAGGTTCTTTTGTTCCCATTTTCTTTCTTTTTAAGCAAACAGGTTTTCTTTTGCGTCTGAATGAATATCATCCCAAGTTTGTGATGGGAAACAACTCTCTGGGAAACTTCTCATGGGGCAGGGCATGAGAGCAGTAAGTGGGAAAGAAGCCATTTCCCGTAGTGGGAGAAATGAACCGGTGATGGAGGTCAGGCTTCTGTGTTGACAGAGAGGGTCATTAGGGATGAAGGGGGGTCTGCATTCAGGTCTGGATCCGCACTTGCTGCCCTGTGACCTTGGGAAATCCCCTTACCCTCTCTGGGCCACATGGCTGCCATCTGTGCAAGGAGGGGTTTGGATTTGATTAATAGCTTGCACATTTTAAAAATACTTCAGAATCCTCTCTTCAGTTGAAATCTATTGAAACTCAATGTGAGTCATGGGAAATCACTGGGTGTTTTTGTAGGTCAAAATTTTCAAATATAGACAATATCATATGTTTAGCCAAGGGTTTCTCAGCCTTAGCACTATTGAGCTTGTGGGCCAGATAATAGTGGGAGGCTGCCCTGTAGGATATTTGGTGGCATTTCTGGCCTCCACTCAGTAGATATCAGTACCTCTCCACTAGCTGTGACTACCAAATATCTTCAGACATTGCCAAATGCCCCTGGGAGACAAAAACACCTTGGTTGGGAACCACTGCTTTAACATAGTAAAACTTAGAAGGTGAGATTCTCCTTTGAAGGTCCATGGAAGGAATGTTACCATACCAGAGGCTCTTCTGATGAACCAGTGTTGCAGGAGACAGTTTGAAAACAGATAGACCCAGAACCCTGAAGCCTCTCAGCTCAACACTACCATGTGAATCCAGGATCCTCTTTCCAAGTTGGATTTTTCATGGGGCCTCAGGAGATAATTTCAGCAGCTTCCTCAGTGTTGCTGGCTCCCAGTTCAGAAGGATATGCAGCAGGGCAAGGTGTTTTCTAGCCATTCTCATTTGGAAACCTTCTCCAGGAAGCCTTCCATTATAATGGCAATGAGAGTGCAAGCTCTTGACTTCTGTATCTATCCTGAAAGGGAACTGTCCATTCTGTGCTACCAATCAGAGCTGCTCTCCCCCTTCCTCTATAGGCTCAGGCATTCAGGACTTTGAGATGCTAGCATCAGGACCTAGGGCAGGCACGTAAACAGGAGACTCTCCAGATAGGTAGGCCAGGTGCATGCTTTGCTGGTGGTAAACAAACCTGTGGTATATTTGGATCCATTCTGAGTTATGTTTTTTTAAACGGGATTTTTAATGCTTACCTTAGCACCTCTGTCTCAGCCTCCCCCAGGTACTGTCACACCAGTTGTAGGAACTTAAGAAAACCTCTCCTTCCTCATCTACAAAATGTAACCACCAAGGCTTCCATTATGAGGTGGTTGAGAAAAGTAAATTTGGCTGCCAACCCAGTGCCAGATACACAGTGGTCTCTGGGAAAGTGGTCATGAAGGTGACCATGCCTGTGACGATCCCAGGGTTGGGACCACCATATCCTGGTCTTCCTGGTCAGATGATCTTCCAAGAAGGCCCTCAGCCTCTCCCATGGTGCTGGAGACCTGGATTGACTGTGGCAGTGGCCCCTGGGCCTCATATGCCTCCTAGTGATGCATCCTTTTATGAGGACAAAATCTTTTTTCCGTAATTGGAGATGAGACTTTAAAGCACTTCTCCCTGAGTCTCAGTTTCCTGGTCCATCAGAATGACTTCATGGGGTTGTTCATTCATTCCACAGATATTTATTGATTGTTTATGATGTGCCATGATACCTCACTTGGAGTCTTCCCTTTTAAAGATCTCTTCAGGAGTTATTTGCTTTTATTTTACTTCAATTATGTTTTTCCTCAAAATAAGCAGAACCAACTTTTTTCCCTGATTCTAAAAACAGTGCATACCTATTGTAAGCAAAGTTTCAAACAATGCAGAAAATTGTGAAAAAAATAAAAGTCACTCAAACTCCTGTCTTGCAGATCTACCCACGTTTCGGTTTCTTGATGCATCTACACATGATTTTACATGTATGAACTAAAGAATGACCCACTATTGCTTTTACTTTTTAATTGAAGTATAACGTGTAGCATGTATATAGGAAAACACACAAATCCTTAGTGCATAAATCAATTTTTACCAATTTTTACTCTTGTAGCCACATGACACAGATGAAAATTGAGAGCATCCTGAAACCTCTGATCCTCATGGTCATTGTCCATACCACCAGGGCAAGCACTATTCTGACTTTTATCCCTATAGATTAGTTTGACTGTTTTTCAAATTTACATTCTGGGACTTATTCAGTATATATGCTTTTATGCTTAGCTTTTTAGTTTGACTTCATCTGGGAAATTCATTCATTTTATGGCATAAAGTAGCAGTTCATTCTTTTTCATTGCTGTATTGTGTTCCACTATATGTATATACCACAATTTATTTATCCTACTACTAAATTTCTTTATTCTACCAATGCTGGACATTTGAGTTGCCTCCAGTTTTTTACTATTACAAATAATGTGTTATGGATGGCAAATTAACTTTTAAAGTCTGATGGTAAAGACATGGTCAACTGTCAGTATTTCTAAAGGAAAATGAAAACACGAAGCTCTCTGTCCCATGTGGGATCTTAGTTTCCCCATTGTACATTGAGAGCTTTGGAGGAGATGCTGTCTCAGAGTCCTTCCATCAGGAACATTTGGGTATTCTGGAGGTGTGTCTCTGCATCCAGGCTCTTAACTGGTCATCTCTAGTCTGAGGCTGGCTTCCACAGGACTAGTCACTTTTGGGTTGGGTGTTGACTGACAAGAAAGGTCAAGTATTTCCCAAGAAAAGCAAGGCAAATCTTCATCTTGGTCCCCTTCCAGGAGCCTGGGCCACTTAGAAGACCCCAGAACCATTTTTCCCCTCCTCTAAGAACTCTTGTCTTCTACTCCTAGGAGCATCTTGGAATTTTGGTGAGACTAATGAATAGATCACTCCTCCTGCCCCTGGCTTCCTGCTGGCTCTCCCACTAACCCTAGGCAAAGTGCTTTGTTTCCTACATAGGACAGCAGGGAATGGTTCTCTGGCAGAACAGCAGGGAGTGGTACCCTGGGGTTGGATGCTCTTGGCTTGGGTGTAGCAAATGGAATACTTAGCAGTCCCTGGAGACACAAGCTGGAGAAGAGCAGAGGGCGAGCTCTTTCCACAGCAGTGAGCAGGCCATGAGATAGGGGATGGGGGGATGGGAGAATGAGGGTTAGTCTAGGGGTGCAGAAATACTCCTGTGGTTCCCAAATGATAGAAAATCGACATTTGTGAATCCATTCCCTAGGATAAGCACTGCTCTCCTTAGGTAGGTAAAGTAGGAGTTAAAGGCATGGACTTCCGTATAAAGTTTTACTTTCAAATGCTGACTCTGCCATTCAGTATTCAGGGCCTTACACAAGATAATAACTTTTCTAAAGCAGTTTTGTGATATTTAAAATGAGGCTAAACCCTCCTTCCAGGGTTGTCATGAGGATTAAATGAGATAATGGATGTACCCTTTAGTCTACAGTGCCTGTCAGATTGTGAAGCCCTCCACCCTGGCAGAAGAAAGTGAGGAACCTCTACCATCTACATGAAGAAAGACACTGGCCAAGAGTCAGGAACCTCAGTTCTGGCCCCAGCCTTACCCCACCCTAACACTCAGTGTCCCTATCCCTCCAATGATGTCTTAGTCCATTTAATGTTGCTGTAACAGAATACTTAATGCTGCATAATTTATAAAGAAAAGAAGTTTATTTGGCTCATGATTCTGGTGGCTTGAAGGTTCAAGATTGAGCAGCTGCATCTGATGAGGACCTCTGGCTGCTTCCACTCATGGAGAAGGTGGAAAAGGAGCAGGCATGTGCAAAAAAATGACATGGCAAGAGGAAGCAAGAGAGAGAAACTGATATGGTTTGGCAGTGTCCCCACCCAAATCCTGAATTATAGCTCCCATACTATTCACATGTCATGGGAGGGACCCAGTGGGAGGTAATTGAATCATGAGGGTGGATCTTTCCCTGGCTGTTCTCATGATAGTGAGCAAGTCTCATGACAGCTGATGGTTATATATGGGAGAGTTCCCGTGCACACGCTCTTTCTCTTGCCTGCTGCCACGTGAGACGTGACTTTGCTCCTCATTCACCTTCTCCCATGATTGTGAGGCCTCCCAAGCTATGTGGAGTTGTGAATCAATTAAACCTCTTTCCTTTATAAATTACCTAGTCTCAGGTATGTTTTTATTAGCAGCATGAGAACAGACTAATATAGAAACTGAGGAAGCTAGACTCTTCTTGAACGTCAGGTTCTCCTCTCTCTCAGGAACTAATCCATTCTCATGAGAGTGAGGCCTCACTCATCCCCTCAGGAGGGTATTAATTTGTTCATAAGTGATCCATGACCTAAACATCTCCCTCCAGGCCCCGCTTCCAGTGCTGCCACATTGGGGATCAAATTTCAACATGAGTTTTGGTGGAAACAAACTACATCCAAACCATAGCATTCCACTTCTGGATCGCCCAAACTCATGTTATAAAATACAATCATTCTATCCAAATAGTCCTAAATGTCTTAACTTGTTCTAGCACAAATTTTTAAATCCAAAGTCCAGCTATGAGCTTGTAAAATAACAAACAAACAAACAAACAAACAACAACAACAAAAAAACCAACATGTTATTTGCTTCCAAGATAACAATGGTAGAACAGGCACTTCCTGTTATAATGGTAGACATTTTCATCATGAAAGACTGAGACAAGAAAGTAGTTACAGGCCCCATACAAGTCAAAAGTCTGGCAGGGCAGATGTTAAATCTGAAAGCTCCAGAATAATATCCTTTGACTCCATGTGCCACATCTAGAACACACTGGTGTGAGGGCTGGGCTCCCACACTTTGGGGCAGTGCTGCCCCCATGGCTTTGCCGAACACAGTCCATGTAGCTCCTCTCATAGGTTGGAGTTCATAAACGCATTTTTGGAAAGCTTGTTATTTGTTATTGTGGACATTTAAGTCTTCGGTTAGCTTAGTAGTCAGGTAGTAATTTGACAGAGATTTCTTTGAATTCCTGGGGGGAAAATAAAACAAATTCTTCCAATCTTTGCAAATGTACTCTGTGTGTGTGTATGTCTTAAGGTAAGCCTTCTACACTGAGCTGGACAATTTACATCTCTGCCTTAGCCTTAACCTTCTGTTTGGGCAGAGTCTGAAGGTCAGCCAGATGTGAGAGCTTAGGGCCCTTAGAGGTTTTTTCTGAGTATGCTCCCTACTTTTGGCAAGCACGTGGTCTTCTAGATTCCCAGGAATATGTGAGAGCTTTCAAAGCCCTTATCCCTTAAAGTATCTCACTTCCCATCTTTCCTGCCAAGCTTTTTAGTATGTTTATTGTTTCCCCCCAGGATCCACAACATGGGACTCTTGTTTTCCATTGGGATATATTCTTTGTCCCAGGTGGCAGTAGCTAATGCATTTGTCTTGCATTGTAGGCTACCACTGTCAAAACTGCCATGGAACTAAAGAGTGGAAGAGGGTGCCAAAAATGTGACAAAACTCTTCTATTGAGATTCAGCAACCTTTTTCTGCAGCGAATGTTTGATTATTGTAAAGATTTTATTACCTTTCTGTGTTCAGATAAAGTTTATGCTGACATTTTTGCTAGTATATTTACTGTTTTTGTAGAGAAATGGGACCTTGGAGTCCCCTGCTCCATCATTTTCTTTGATGTCACCCACATCCTCTAAAAACATCATTTATTATTTCTATTCTTTTTTTTTTTTTTTTTTTTTTTTTGAGACAGAGTTTCACACTATCACCCAGGCTGGAGTGGAGTGGCAGAATCTGCAACTTCTGGCTCCCAGGTTCAAGCAATTCTCCTGCCTCAACCTCCCGAGTAGCAGGGACTACAGGCACCTGCCACCACATCTGGTTAATTTTTTGTACTTTTAGTAGAGATGATGTTTCACTATGTTGGCCAGGCTGGTCTTGAACTCCTGACCTCGTGATCTGCCTGCCTTCGGCCTCCCAAAGTGCTGGGATTACAGGTGCGAGGCACTGCTCCCGGCCTATTATTTCTTACAGTGTGGGTCTGCTGGTAGCACATTCTCCCAGCTTTTTTTTCTCTGCATATTTTATTATTTATTATTTTTATTTTATTATTTTATTCATTTTTGAAGAATATTTTCTAAAAATATTCTTTCTATAAAATTTTAGAAAAACATTTATTTTTCATTCATTACTTTTTCATCTTTTGGTTTCTATTACTTCTAACAAAAATAACCACCATTCTTACTGCTTTTTTCTACAATCCAATGAGTCTTTTATTCTTTGGCTTTTGGCAAAACTTTTTGAAGCTTTAGTTTCAGCATTTGATTATAATATACTAAGAAGTGATTTTTAAATTGGTGTTTAAATTTGTATTCATCTTGCCTGAGATATGTTGAGATTCTCAGATATGCAGTTTGGTGCCTTTTATCAGTTTTTCAGCTGATACCTCCTCAAATAGTTGTGCAACTTTATTCTCTTTCTCTGCTCTTTTGGATTTCAATTATACATAGGTTAGATCATTTTATATTATATTTTAGGTTATTGATGCTTTTATTTTTCTTATTTTCTTCTTTTCACTTTGTGCTTCGGTTTGACTCTTTGATATTACCCTCTTTTCAAGTTCACTAATAATCTTTTTCGACTGTCTAGTTTGCTGTTAAGCACATTTAAATAATGTTTTATTTCATGTGTTGTATTTTTTAACTTTAGAATTTTAATTTGGTTTCTTGCAGAGTTTTCATTTCTCTACTGAAATTCTTCATATTTCCATTTATTTTGTCCAATTTCCCCTCTAAATTTTTAAATGTGCTCATAGTAATCACCTTAAAGTTCTTGTCTGTTATACCAATGTTTTTGTCATTTATGGGAACTGATTCTATTGACCTTACTTGTCTTTTGATTATGGCTCACATTTTATTGTTTCTTTATGATTCCAATTGTTTTTTCTATTTCACACAGATATTGAAAACAGATCTGATCTGATCAATTTAAGAACCAATTAAGCTGAGTAAGGGTTGAGGCTTTGATTAGTTATGATTGACCTCTTGTTTCAAATGTCTCGAAGGTATAGAAACAAGTCCCTCACTTCTCTGGGGCTTTGATAGATAAGCATTGTGAATACGCAAAATTTCTTTCTGTTTTCCAGCCCTTCCTCAGCTTCTCAGTGCCACTACCTACTCAGAAAAACTCCTGTGGAAGAGAATTGTCAGGCAGGGACCAGAAGGCTGAATTTGTCATTTTTCCAGATTTCAACCTGCGAGGCTAAACCACATTTGACTTTAGAAGCTTAGGTGATTTCTCCTTGTCCCTGAATAACTCCCCTGCCTCTGATAGGCTAATCCTTTTACCTATTTTTGACCTTAACTTGGCAACTTCTCCCAAAGATATAACTGTACTCATCTATATTCATCTGTACTCATTTAGGAACAAATTGTTCCCTCTGTGGAATTTAGCTCAATTAGGTTTCTCTGTGTCCATAGTTCTTTGATAGCTTTATATATACAATTTTTAAACGTCTACCTACTATTTTTGTTGTTGTTGTTGTTAGAGTGGGAGCTGTAAACAGCTTCTATGTCCTAACTGGAAGCAAAATTCCATTAGTGCTCTTATAAGCAGACTTATATTTTGAAAAAAACTTTAATTTAAAAAGCCAAAATTATAATTGCTTAAGTTTTTTGTATTAAGCTAGGCATTTTTTATGTGGTAAACCACACTGATTGATTTTCAAATATTAAACAAACCTTGCACACCAATGTTGACAGAAAGAGTCAAACTCTGTAAAATATTCAAAGAGATTTATTCTGAGCCAAATACAAGTGACCATGGCCTGTGACACAGCCCTCAAGAGGTCAAGAGAACATGTACCCAAGGTGGTTGGGGTGCAGCTTGGTTTTATGCATTTTAGGGAGGCACGCGACACTGATCAAACACATTTGAGAAATAGATTGGTTTGTTCCAGAAAGGGGGCAATTTGAAGCAGGGATGGTGGTGTTGGGGGTGTGGGGGGGCTTCCAGGCTATAGGTAAATTTAAACATTTTCTGGTTGACAATTGGTTAAGTTTGTCTAAAGACCTGGGATCAATAGACTAGAAATGTCCAGGTTAAGATAAAAGGTTGTGAAGACCAAGTTTCTTTTGAAATCTCATAGTGGCTGCCCTTAGAGACAATAGATGGCAAATGTTTTCTATTCAGGCCTTTAAAAGGTGCTAGACTTTCTGTTAATCTCTTCAGGACTGGGAGCACCTGGAAAAAAAAGATCTAGCTATGTTAATAGAGATTCTTTACAGATGTAAATTTATCCCCACAAAGGATGGCTTTGCAGGGCCATTTCAAAATATGGCAAAGAAACATGTTTTGGGTAAAATATTTTATTTTCTTCTTTGTCACGTATGTTACGCTAGAGTCAGATTAGAAAGGAAGTCATGACATAGAGGGTTAAATAAAACCTATCTGATGAGAATTTATGGTTTGTAGGGTGTGAAAGGGAAATATTGTGGGTCCCCCAAATTACTAAGCTAAAGGGAAACTCAAGCTGGGGACTGTTTAGGTAAACCTGCCTCCCATTCTATTCCAAGTCATCCCTCTGCTCACTGAGATAAATGCATATATGACTGCCTCCTTTGGAAAGGTTAATCAGAAACTCAAAAGAATGCAACTGTTTGTCTGTCACCTACCTGTGACCTGGAAGCCCCCTCCCCACTTTGAGTTGTCCCACTTTTGCTTCGAGTTGTTCTGCCTTTCTGGACTGATCCAATGTTCATTTTACATATGTTAATTGATGTCTCACGTCTCCCTAGGATATATAAAACCAAGCTGTGTTCTAACCACCTTGGGCACACGTCATCAGGATGTTATTAAAGTTTTGGTGCTGCAAAATAGCACTCGAATATAAGATTTTCTTTTTTTTCTTCTCAGCAAGGCAATTTGCTTCTATAGAAGGGTGTGCCCTCACAGATGGAGCAATGGTGAGCGCACACCTGGACAACGGAGGGAAGGGGTTCTTATTCTTGATGTGTGGCCCCTGCTGCTGTGTCATTCCCTATTGGCTAGGATTAGACCACACAGGTTAAACTAATTCTGATTGGCTAATTTAAAGAGAGTGACAGTGTGAGTGGTTTGGCAGGAAAAATGGTTATGGCAGAGCAGGAAATTGGAATGAGTCAGGGTGGAGAATGAGCAGGTAATTGGAATGAGGGTGGAGCAGATAATCAGAATGAGTCAGGGTGGAGCAGGTGATCAAAAAAGGTTGCTTTATGTGGAAGTTAAGTTTAAAAGTAGAAGGAAAAGAATTGAACATACTGACATATTGATTCTTTGAGGAGAAATTTAGAACTCATATCTAACAAGGACCTCCTGAGGCTGTGTCACAGGTGCCCATTCTCAACATCGGCAAAATAAACTCTCTGAATTAACTAAGACCTGTCTCAGATTTTCGGAGTTCACAAGGGCAAGACTCCCCAGACCCCTTGTATGTTTGGGCAAGATAAGAAGAAAACAGAGCTTAGTCCTCACCAGGAATAAGCCTCAGTTTGTTGTGATACCTGTTTTTATATATCACTAGATTTGAATTGCTAGTATTTTAAAGGATTTTTTTTCACATAGGTTTACAAGATATATCACTATTTAATTTTTATTTTTTCATAAAGTCCTTTGTGGGTTTTGCAATCAAGGTTATACAGGTCTCATTAAAGTAGTTTGGAAGTATTCCCTACTTTTTTATTCTCTGGAGGAGTTCCTGCAAGATTGTCATTGATTGATCCTAAAATGCTCACGCAGAATTCTCTTCTATATTTGCCTCCACAAATTCACAAACAAAACAGTAAAATTAAAAAAAAATAATAACTCAAGCCCACATCTGGAACATTAAGCTGCCTCAATCATGTCTGAATATTCATTGAAATCTGAAATTAAGTAATTTGATTTTCTTTTTCTAAACTGGGTATTTCTTACAATTAAAAATTTCAGCTTCTTTCATTTTTTTTTTCAAGTTGTCTTGGAATGCTTCTTAAGCTTTCTGCCTTTCTTTTGCCTTTCTCTACTTTCCCATACCTTTTCTCCCTTCTCAGCCTGATGGAAAATATGGAGTCCATCCTTCTTGGATGTTTGCAAGACCCCTACAGACTCAGCTTATGCTACTATCAAGGGCACTCAAAATTTCTTTTAGTGAGCGTTGACTCTGATCCTTTCCTGGCTGGAAGGTCACTATGACTTGGTTCTGAAATCCAATTGTGTGAGAGTCTCTAAGAAGCTTCTATTTTAAGACTAGCCCACTGTGATATTGTGAAATATATAAGTGATCCTCATCCTTCATTTCCTAACATAAAGCTCCTAAAACGTCTTACATTCCTAGAGCAATAAGAGTGTCTTTTGTATTCTAATGAGATGACTGACGGCTGGGGGCTCCCACATAACCCAAGGATGGGAGCTGGTCACCAAGGGAACCAACCATGTGATTAGAAAGTAGGGGAGAGACATTGAAAGTTGGTTTAATTATCAATGGCCAATGATAGAATCAATCACGCCTACAAAATAAAACCTCCATTAAAAAAAAAAAAAAAAAAGGACTGGGTTGGGAGAGCGTCTGGATAGCTGAACATGTGGAGGTTTAGGGTCAGGGGTGGGGCAGGTGGCATACCAGACAGAGCATAAGCATTCCATGCACCTTCCCAGATACCTTGCTCTCTGCATCTCTTCCATCTGGCTGTTCACTTGTATCCTTTGTAATATCCTTTCCAATAAATGAGTGAAGTGTTTACTTGGGTTCTGTGAACCATTCTAGCAAATTAATTGAATCTAAGGAGGGGTCATGGGAACCCCAATTTGTAGCCGGTAAAAGTCACAACCTACTACTTGCAACTGGCATCTGAAGTGGGGAGCAGGCTTATGGGACTGAGCCCCCAACCTGTGCGATTTGCTGCTATCTTCAGGTACATAGTGTAAGAATTGAATTGCATTAGAAGATACCTAGTTGGCATTTCTTAAAGAATGTCTTGGTGTATGGGGAAATACACACATTTGGTGTCAGAAGCATCGTGTTGAATGGTGTATGAGAATACAGAGGAAAAAATATCTTTTTTTTTTCTACGTCTTAGGCCCACATCCAGTTTGGCCCCTTTAGAGTCCTAGCAGGTTTCAGGGTTGAATATTTTCCTGGGTTTAGGTCATTTTAGGCTACTTTTGAGTAAAGCTCCTCTTTAACTATCAAATTAGAGAGAGAAGCATATTCATAATTTTAAATGTAACATTTGTTAAAGTGCTGCTCTCAGGTTCTGAGCTGGTCACTGAGGGTGCAAAGTGAATCCAAAATGTCCCTGCCCTCATGCAGTTCATACCTTGGTTGGGGAGGCTGAATAGCATGATGGTTAAAGCTGGAGTCAGACAGAGATCTAGATTTGAAGACCAGCTCTGTGACCTTCACTTAACCTTTCTGTGTCTTAGCCTCCTCGTCTATAATTAGAATAACAATAGAATCAACTCCATAGCATTTTGTGAAGATTCAATGTGACATGCTTGCAAAATGCTTAGCACAGTGACTGACACAACCAATAAATGAAAATGGAAATCTTAGTCTGGGTTCCCTGAAAAGCAGAACCTGAGACAAAGACTAAGGTTCAGGTAGTTTATTTAGCAGACAATCCCAGGAATAAGGGAATAAGGGAACAGGAAACAGGATAGTGGAGGAAAAGTGAATGTAAGGGTCTTTTGTTGAGATTTTTGCTATCGTCAACTCGGGTCTTGGTTCCAGAGACCTGTTAGACAATTAACAGAATATCTGCTAGAATTGTTCACTTGAATAACAGGAAGCTGGAACCTTTATCCACTGACTCTTGCCCCACTGGTTAAAGGTTGTGCCTTCCTTCTGTGCTGACTTGTGCATGGGCCAGGTAGACTTTCCAACATCAGGAAGACCCTGGGGACAGTAAATGGAAAGCTGCATGGCCCCGTGATTGAGGTGAAATTCGTCAACATGAAGTGAACCTGTACTCCCATGGTACAGTCTACAACAACTGCAGCTGAAATCAGAGGTGGGCAGAGAGGACGAGATGTGGAACACTAGAGATACCTGTGGAGTCTTAATTAGAAAAAAGGAGTCGGGCTGGCAGGACTAAAAGAAAACAAAAAGAAAAAGCAGATAAGCTACAAGTTTGTCTTTCTTCATGGTCCAGGACATAGCCCTTCTGTGCAAATAACTCACAATATTCCTGTGCCCAGCTATTACTAGACCTTTGGCTGACAGAAAAATTGCAAGTTAGCACCCTGTAACCTTGCCATAATCAGTACTGCATGCAGTACGCTGCAACTCAAGAACCATCCTATATAATTTCCAGCAAGCCTTTGTTTCCTTGGAGTCATCTCCTTTCTTGCTGATTCTGCCTATTGCTCCTTTGCAACATATTTTCATACTTTCTCTAATAAATCTGCCTTTTTTAACCCACAACTGGTAAAGTCGGCCTCAGATAGTCACTGCCTCAGATAGTCACCATTCACCTGTGACAATATCTTTTACAGTCCACTCCTTGCTCCACTTAGATCTGCTCATACCCCACATTAAGTTTACACTGTCACATAGTCTTCATACTGGTGCCAGCTTCAATCTCCATAAAAGACCTAAGGCAGTAGAGTTAGAAGAACAAGTTCAGTATCTATTGCTGCAACAGGGCCTGAGTCCAAGTCCACCTGGTGAAGTGCTCCAGACCCTTATCCCTGATGGATCTGATACCTTGGTTGACCTGGCTTGCCACACTGAATTTTCTGTAACTGAACAGAAAAGCACCCTTATAAATAGCCACAGCCCTAGTTTTTAATGATAATCAGTGTAGTAACTTAGTACCTTTTTTTTTTTTTTGCCTCTGGTCCACTGGTAACAAGAGTCTGAAATCATCAGGGAGCAGTTCTAGTTTCAAGTTCAGTGGACTGTTTGCTGGGTCAACTGGTCAACTGTTGACCCGTGGAAGCATCCCTCCACCCCTAGAAAATGGCCTGATATTCCACAGAGCCTAGGCTCTGGGGAACATGAAGCACAAATTCTGCAAGTGATGCAGAGTGATGGTGACGGGGGTCAATATTTCTTTCACCTCTTGATTCTCAGACTGGTCTGTTCTAGCCTTTGAGGCACAGCATCACACTTCAAGTATTATAGAGTGTGTACTGCATCCTGTAGTACAACATTCCAACCCTGCAGTGTGTTGATACCAAGTTTATTCCTTAGCAGATCTCCTAATAGACCTTCCATTGTTCTATTATGCTGTTTCCAGTGGATGCAGCATATGGTAGGACCAGTGGGTCCTGTGGCCATTTGTTCACAGACCCATCCTTGACCACAAAATAACTCCCTTTTGTTGATGTGATTACACCCTATGTAATCACGGGATTACATAGGATCCCATGATACAGATTAGGCAAGGGCCCTCAGGTGGTGGTGTTGACAAAGGTACTGTGAGCAGGGAAGGCAAACCCATAAATCTATATCCTGAGTAGGTGTCAATTCTGGTAAGGATGAGTCACCCATGTCTCCTCATATCCCAGAGTTAGGAGTCTGACATAATCAACAAGTTACCAAAGAGAGTTTGATTCCCACTTAGGATAGTGCTGTAGTGAGGGCTCATATTAGTTTCTGCTGCTGGCCAGTGGGCATTCAGGAGCAGTATTGCCAAGATCAGCCTTGGTGAATCAGAGTCCATGCTTAGCCACCATAGCTATTCTGTTCATATTCATTCATGGGTTTGTTGTGCAAGCACTACATGGCTGAGGAGGGAGGCTGGTTGACATGACTTGGATGAGTTTTGTCCCTCTGTTTGTAGAGTTCCTTGTTGGGCATTAACATGAAACACAAAGATCTACACACTGTCCCACTCCCATAGATGAATCCTCATGATTCTTTCTCACATCTTTTTGTCACTGATTTAGGATCCTATCTGTTACTTCCCAGGCCCCTGAACAATTGGCGAAGCCATTCACCACTGTTCAGAAGTCATGTATGTCTTTAACTCTTTTGTGACTATTTAAAGTGGTAACCAAGTATATTGCTTAAAAGTGGACACAAGGAGGATGTTTTTCTCACCACTATCTTTTGAGGTCACTCCTGAGAGTGGCTGTTGTGTAGCAGTTGAATTTTAGCCCATCTTCTTAGGGCAGTCCATATGTAAAACAGGCCTGTTTGCCTCTTCCACCAGCTAGTCATAGGGAATCTGCCATGAGGTAGTGGACGGATGTGATTGAGGGGAAGCACTGGTGCAGTAGAGGGAGACAACGTGGGGTCAGCCATGTGTAACTTTCTTGTGCTAGCCAGACTTGCTCAGTCACAATTTCTAATGTAACAAATATGCTTGCCTCATCTTGTTGCTGGATCTGAAAATACTCAGCTCATAATGGGCAGCTCTGGTTGCCTACTCACTTGATATCCCATAGTAGGTAGTGGCCATGAGAATGAACCTTGTGGGCTTCTGACTATGGCTTCCAATCATTGAACCAGGGCACCAACTACTTGCTGCTGAAGTCTGTCACAGCATTTACATCAAGGTCATGCTTCCCACAGGCTGCTCCCAGCTAACAACTGAGTGTAGCAGGGATACAAGGGCAGACCCATTTCTGGGAGACTCAAGACTCCTCTGGTGATTGACATAGGCTCTCAGTCTCCCTGAAACACTTGCTGGACCTTCTTCAGTCTTCATGGTAGCTAGATGTTTTTACCCAACCTTATTATCTCTCCTTTGCAGATTGTATCACAGTCTGGCAGCTCTCCTGGACTTTCCTGGCTCCTTCCCCACTTCCCATCCATAGGCATCTCCCCTAATGAAATCTTTGCATGTTTAATCCTGTCCTGGTGTTGGCTCCTTTGCATGTTTAATCCTTCTCAGACCAACGAAAGTGGTCTTAGAAGACAGGTGGTAAGATGGGGGTCTGGGACTGGATCACCTAGTAGGAGTGGAGGATACCATCTTGGGTGATTGATGAGGCACAAGGTGATGACTCAATTGCTAGATTTTGCTGGTGGTGATCTGAAAAAAGTGTCCCACATTAGGAGGAATGCTGTAGGAGGGACGATGATGTAAGTATTTGAAAAATACATGGAGAACAAAGCCTATAAAGGCAGTAGAGTAGGCCAGGTGTGGCTAAGCTGCACACTGCAGAAGGATAATGAGAGACAGAGAGCTGTTAAAGAGCAGATAATGGCTAAGTGTGAGATCAAAGCAGCCTTGGGGAGAGATTAAGAAAAGGCCCTTATCAGCAGTAGTGGGAGGGCACACACAGTTGAACCATAGGCTGAAGACTTCACCACAAATGTGCTCTTGAAATGAGCACCAGTATCACTAAGAAGTTTAGTTATAAGGCTGGGCACAGTGGCTCCCTCCTGTAATGCCAGCACTTTGGAAGGCCTAGGTGGGAGGATCACTTAAGCCAAGGGGTTCAAGACCAACCTGGGCAACATAAGGAGGCACTGTCTCTACACAAAATTTAAAAATTAGCCAGGCATGGTGGCATGTGCCTGTAGTCAAAGCTACTTGGGAGGCTGAGGAAAGAGAATCACTTGAGCACAGGAGGTTGAGGCTGATGTGAACTGTGATCATGCTATTGCACTTCAGTCTGGGCAACACAGTGAGACCCTGTCTCAACAAAAAAGGAGGAAGTTTAGTGGTGGCGGTGGGGTGGCCCTCTTCTGCAGGCCAGGGGACATGGCAGGAGAGGTGGCCATAGAGCTGAGTTCATTAACATTGATAGAGAAGAGGGAGTCTCAAAGTCACTCATCCTGAGGCTGGGTAGTGGCACTTAACTGCCAGAAGGCAGGAGGCTGCAATTACTTTAATGATCACCAAGGCCAGAGGATCAGACAAGGGGACTTGACCTGTAAGGAGTGGTGGAGATGGTTAAGGGAGTGTGGTGTCTATAAGGGAACATAGACAGACTATTGACATAGATGCTGCTTTGCATCCATGAAAAAGGATAAAGCAAGCATGGAGGAGTAGCATAAGGCTGACAGGGGCTGCCCCAGTAAAATGCTACAAATTCCTGCTCAGTTCCCAGATCTGTGCCAATTGTCAGATCTTGAAACCACTGAAAGAAAAGGTGGCCAGGTCCTTAGAAAGAAGGACTCTGCACAATTGCAGCAAGTATATACCATGATAATTTTTCTAGTTCTTTTCTGAAGGTGCGTATGGTTATTTATTCGGGTGACTATGTACTGAGCAAATATTTCCAGGACTAATGGACACAGAGTCTGAAGTGACATTGCTATGTAGAGACCTAAAGTGTCACCATGACTCCCCTGTTAGAGTGGGGACCTATGAGAGCCAGGTAGTGAATGAAACTTTAGCTAAAGACTGGTTCACAGTGGGCTCACTGTGCCAATAGACCCCAGCTAGTGGTCATTTCCGCAGTGCCCAGGTGCATCAATTGGGAGGGATATACTTGGAGTAATCCCCCATAAGGAATCCATGGTCTGTGAGGTAAGAGCTATCACAGTGAGGAAGCCCAAATAGAAACCTCCGAAACTGCCAGAAGCTAGTAGGCTCCCACTTCATGGACAAGTTAGTAAAGAAAAAATATTGTATCCTCAGAGAGTGATATAGCAGAGATTAGCACCACTGTTAAAGACCTAAAAGATGCAATGGTGGGCCGGGTGCAGTGGCTCATGCCTGTGGGAGGCCAGGGTGGGAAGATCATGAAGTCAAGACGTCAGGACAATCCTGGCCAACATGGTGAAACCTCGTCTCTATTAAAAAAAAAAATACAAAAATTAGCTAGGCGTGGTGGTGCACACCTCTAATCCCAGATACTCGG
This sequence comes from Chlorocebus sabaeus, assembly GCF_047675955.1. Lineage (NCBI taxonomy): Eukaryota > Metazoa > Chordata > Mammalia > Primates > Cercopithecidae > Chlorocebus > Chlorocebus sabaeus. The sequence goes on along the minus strand of NC_132908.1, from coordinate 52,909,598 downwards.
GAGGCTGAGGCAGGAGAATCACTTGAAACTGGGAGGCAGAGGCAGGAGAATCACTTGAACCTGGGAGGCAGAGGTTGCAGTGAGTCATCATGGCACTGCACTCCAGCCTGGTGACAGAGCGAGACTCCATCTAAAAAAAAAAAAAAAAGATGCAATGGTGGTGGTGCCTTTCACAATTCCATTCAGTTCATCAGTCTGGTTGCTGCAGAAGTTGAACAGCCCCTGGAGAATGACCATAGACTACCGCACACTCAACCAAGCGGTAACTCTGATCATAGCTGCTGTGCTAGGTATGGCATCGCTGCTTGAGCAGGTGAATAAGGCTTCTCCTATAACGTATGCTGCAGCTATAGATTTGGTGAATTCAGTCTTTTCCATTCCAACTAGAAAAATTTGCATCTACATGGGATGAAAAATACTCAGTTACAGTGATAGTTGCCTCTCACAATATAGTCCAAAGACATCTACCCTGCCTGGATGTCGCAAGAACATCACACTCATATGTTCCATTTACCACTTCATGCTCAATGAACAGGAAGAGCAAGAGGTGGCCAGCCCTCTGGAGGCTTTGTGCTCCAGAGGGTGAGAGATAAGCCCTTTGGAAACTCAAGAAAGGGACATATCAGTGAAGGCTTGGGGAATCCCATGGGCAGAACATGCTAGGATTTCTCCTCTAAAGTAGAAGAAAAGTCTAAGGTGCAGGTGGAGCTTATGGCAAGCTCCAATGGAAGAATCATGATCTGGTCCCTGCAATTCTGGTATAAGGCTATGTCTACCACAGTAGGGAATTAAACCCCTTTGAGAATCGTCTCTGTGCATTAGTGGTTCCTGGTATCAAAAAAATGCTAGACCACGGGCACCAAGTGACTGTGCATCCAGAACTTTCCATTAAGAGATAAGTCCTGGCTATAAATCACTCTTGGGAAGGATTGGGGATATGTTTATAGCCACTATATCTATAGTGACGTTGCATAGTCCTCTCTTGAAGGACTCAGACTCCTTAAAACAATGAGCGCAGTAGATTTGAGAAGTGGTTCAGGTCTGGAAGATCTAGTGAGGGACTGTGATTTTTCACTGTTATAGCTGACATAAACTTCTAATCATCATCTCTTGATTTTCTCTGATTTTACAAGTTAAACAATATTCAAATTGGCTGCCTGTCTACTTTACTTCTAGGAACACCATGATCTATTAGCCATTGTCATAGATCTCTGTCGGACAAGGCATCTTGGTTGCCACTGTTTTTTTGCCCATTAAGGTAATTATCTCCACCTTACCTCTGGTTATGCAGCACCACCTGGTCTCTGCTATTCCAGACTCATTCACACTGATACTAGGGAGTCTATTTCTATGGTAGCTAACAGGGATTATCACCACTGAGCTTCTCAAATAATTCCTTCCTGCTTAGCAAATTCCTTACTGCCCTAGTGAAGGGATCCTCTGTCACTCTCGGGAAACATTATCAGATAGTGCGTCCCTATTCTAGGAGATGTATTTATTTTAACAGTTCCACATCCGTGAACCTTCTCATCTCTTCATCAATACTTGACCATTCTAACTGGCCAATTCTAACATCTCCATCGCATTTGCTGTAGGCTGTCATCACGTCCATGCTTCATGGGTCCACTCTCATAGTTTATTAGCATCTACGCGAGGCATTCTCTGAGGACAGTAAGTCCTGCACCATGAGAATGTGTTCTTGTGCTAATAAATTCTCTCTACCCAGTCTTACCTTCTGCTCCACCCCTCAGGCTCACCACCCTCCAAGACCCACCTCCACGCATGATTTTCTCTCTTCCTATCAGGACATAATAGCCACATCATGCGATTCATTCAGTAGGAAAGCTCTTTTCTTCTGGGGAAGGGACTCATGTTCTTGTTTAAGCTATGCGTAAGCTTGGCCCTGGTTACTGTCCTGGAACAATGAGAAGATTGGGTGATCTTGATGAGGAAAAGCTTTATCTTGGGAAGTATCTATCACGGGGCAAGTCTATGCATTGTTACCAGAGTACAAGTGTCTGGTGTCCCCTAGTAAGGAGAGGCCTGCTTCTGCCAGGCTGGAGAGTTTAGGAGAAGCCGGGTATTCATTGTTCTCAAGTGCATCCATCCAGATGTCTGGGGTCTCAGACATTCCAGGTCTCAGGGTCTCAATCATTCCCTGTTGTTGTCCTAACTTTAGATTAGAAGATTTTTCAAGGGTATAGGCTCAACCTTACCCTTATGGGTAAATTCTGGGTCTAATTCTCAGCGTTGTTTAACTATGGTTCCAGGAGACACAGCTATCTTTAAAAGCTGCTAGGAGACCTGATTTTCACAGTGTACTCTGTGTTAATAGCTGATTAACTGAGACTGCCATTGTCTTCAAGATTTCCAAGGCAGTTAACAAAAGGCAGCCAACGCCGCAATACTTGTGATTACCCTTGCCTCTAGACCTAGAGGTGCTAGCGTTAATGCACGCCTCAGTGCAGCCCGCCCCTCTGAACCACATCCCGGTCCACCACTGACAGTCTTAGTAGTAGGATGCTGTCTGACTAGCGGGGAGATCCAGTTTCAGAATCTCACTGAGGGTTTGCTCTCTAGGTCTCCTTCTCATACTTATCGACTGACTTAGTTTGTGTGCCTGAAAACAGAGCCTGAGGCAGGGATTTGGGTAAAAAGGTAGATTTCTCGGGAGCAAGGGTGGAGGGGAGGAGGGAAGGTGAGACGAGGGGATATTCCTGAGACTGCTGCTGTGAGCAATGGGAGCCCCACTTCCTTGGACTTTCATGCAGCACACAGAATGCCTCAGAGCTCTCTCAGCTCTCATGGCCCTTCTGTTGAGGGTTCCTCCTGGGGGACTCCATCTGTCCTGTAATTCTGATCTCACTTGAGCAAAGACAGAAGGGACGTTTCTGCCCTGGGGCAGAAAATAGAAAGCCAGGGGCCCACCCATGCTTCAGGTGGTATGCTGTCAGTGCAAAGGGAGGCTGGGCCTGCACACTACTGTCCACTGCAGCTGTGGCTTAAATCCGAGGTGGGCTGAAGTTTTGTGACCTGCATGAGAGATCACATGGTCCTTGTCATAGTCATCATCATCATTATCATTGGGTATACCACCTATAGAACAAGGGCAGCGTGTTGTAAATAATAGAGTCATCAAAAAGTGCATGAGTGGGAAGAGGAGAATGAGTCTAGCATTTGGTAATGAGGAGGTATAAATGGAGGAAGTGGTTTTTCATGGAATCTTTAAGAGAAGTAGAATTTCATCAGGTAAAGAAGTCACCTGAGTGTGGTGGCCCATGCCTGGGCACACCCCAGTAATCCCAGAGCTTTGGGAGGCAGAAGCTGGTGGATGACTTGAGAGCAGGAGTTGGAGACCAGACTGGGCAACATAGTGAGACTCCATCTCTACAAAAAAATAAAAAAATAAATTAGCCAGGTGTGGCGGTGTGCACCTGTAGTCCTAGATACTTGGGAGATGGAGGTGGGAGGATTACATGAGCCCAGGAGTTTGTCATGCCACTGCACTCAAGTCTGGGTGACAGAGAGACACTGTCTGAAAAAAAAAAAAAAAAAAAGGAAAGAAAAAAAAGAATTCAAGGCAAAACATTCCAGGGGAGGAAAATATAACAAACACTGGATATAGTGACGGGGGTGCAGTGATGAGATGCAGGAGTGGAGGTACAGTGATGGGGTGCAGTGATGAGATGCAGGAGTGGAGGTACAGTGATGGGGTGCAGTGATGAGATGCAGGAGTGGAGGTACAGTGGTGGGGTGCAGTGATGAGATGCAGGAGTGGAGGTACAGTGGTGGGGTGCAGTGATGAGATGCAGGCGTGGAGGTACAGTGGTGGGGTGCAGTGATGAGGTATAGAGATGGGATGCAGTGATAGGGCACAACCATGGGCTTGCAGGGATGGGAGGTGGTGGCCTGCAGTGGTGGAGTAGAGTGATGAAGTATATTGGGGAGGGTTCAGTGGTAAGTGCAGTAATGGGGGTACAGTGATGTAGTACAATTGTGGGGTTGCAGTGATGGAGTGCAGTGATGCAGTGCAGTGGTGGGGTGCAGTGATGGGGGTAGCAGTGGAGCTGCAGTGGTGGGGTGCAGTGGCAGGGTACAGTAATGGGATAATGGTGAAGGTGCAGTGACGGGGTGCAGTGGTGGGATGCAGTGGTGGGGTGCAGTGGTGGGGGTGCAGTGATGGGGTGCAGCAATGGGCTATAGAAATGGGGAGCATTGGTGGAGTGCAGTGGTGGGGTGCAGTGATGGGGTGCAGTGGTGGGGTGCAGTGGTGGGGTGCAGTGATCAGGTGCAGTGGTGGGGTGCAGTGATGGGGTGCAGCAATGGGTTATAGAAACGGAGAGCATTGGTGGAGTGCAGTGGTGGGGGTGCAGTGATGGGGGTAGCAGTGGAGCTGCAGTGGTGGGGTGCAGTGTCAGGGGTGCAGTGATGGGGTGCAGTGGTGGGGTGCAGTGATCAGGTGCAGTGGTGGGATGCAGTGGTGGGGGTGCAGTGGTGGGGTACAGTGATGGAGGTAGTGGTGGGGGTGCAGTGGTGGGTGTAGTGATGGAGTGCAGTAGTGGGGTGCAGTGGTGGGAGTGCAGTGGTAGGGTATAGTGATGCGATAATGGTGGAGGTGCAGTGATGGGGTGCAGTGGTAGAGTGCAGTGATGGGGTGCAGTGGTAGAGTGCAGTGATGGGGTGCAGTGGTGGGGGTGGTGGTGGGGGTGCAGTGATGGGGTGCAGTGGTGTGGGTAACAGTGGGGTTGCAGTGAGGCATTAGTTTGGAATCATAGAATGGAGTCAGATGAGAAAAGATTTGAAGGTCAAGTTAAAGTGTTTGGGTGTAATATGAATATGTGAGAGGTTTGAAGGGACAGGTTATGAGATGGAAGCTTTAAGGCTTCCCAGCTGTGGGTCCATATGTGGTGTATGGGGCATTGCCTAGTGACCTGATTCCAGCACCAGAGCACCACTCCTTTGTTTTGTCCACCTACAGGCTGGTTTCCACCCTGAGGCAGCTGCCATTGCTCTCGTACCTTCAAGGTTCCTTTAGCCTCTCTTTATGAGGATCCCAAAGTGGGCTTTGATCTTTACCACCTATCAGCAGAGGTAAATGAACCTATGTTTTAAGCCAAGCTGCTTAAAGAACAAGCCCTTAGCCCTTATCTTGGTTTTCTCCCTCAGGGTTTCAGCAGAGTAATCTGGGAGAACAGGGAGAGCCTATCAAAGGTCTGTGTCTCCCAGGGGCCATCCAGGCTACTGACCTGTGCTACTGATGGGGACATCAAGGTCCAAGGTGGTTATTCAGCTTTCTAGAAGATTAAGTAATTTTTCATGGCCCAAGAACTGCAGAAGCCGGCCCATCCTCCCAGATCTTTCTATTGCCTCTCCTTTCCTACTCCCTCCTCCCCAAATTGCAAAGCCTGCAGCTCAAGGGCAGGAAACCTGAGCTCTAGTCCCAGCTGCTACTTCTCATCTTTGTGATATTGGACCAGCAATCCCATCTTGCAAAATCTCAGTTTCCTCATCTACAAAATGAGACTAATCGCATCAAATTAGGTAACAGATGCAAAGAAAGCATTTAGCCCAGGGTCTGGTACCAGTAAGGCATTCTGTAAATGAAGGCTAGTGGCATTGATTCCTGACATTATCAGTATTCCTCACAGAGTAGGTCCTGTGCATTAGGGGATGCCTGTGACAGAGGCGGTACCTAGAGAGAACAGCAAATAGAAGATGTTTCATTAGGAAACCATTTCCTCTATAGTTCTCTTTGCATTCTGATTTTGTGGAAGAGAAAGACTCAGTTTGGTGGTATTATAGCATGTTATATATACATACACACATATATATACACACACACATATGTATGTATATATATATAATGCTTGTTAATTTCCATTTTTAGCATGGAGAATTCTTCGCCCCTCTAGTTAATGATAGATAATTACATCTAACTCAATCTGCTAAAGTCCTATTCGGTAACTTAAACAGTCTCTTTAGATAGCATAATCACTTCAAATAAATCCATAGCCTCTCAGATTTGCTCCCCACCCCACCCACACTCCTTGCCAAGATGGTGTCAGGCTGTGTAAGTCAAGGGATGCTAATAGGACCACATGAGTGGTAGGGCAGAGGGAGCTTAGACCCACTTGCAGAAGTCCTTGCGTTGTTGTGGTCTCTACAGAAACGTCCCGCTGCCCGGGCTCCTGGGAGGAGGATGAATTCTCACGTGGTGAGCTCATGGTCTGTCCTCTCGTCTTGATCAAAGCCCACTGACCCTCCCTGGCTGGCTCAGTGCCCCACCTCACCATGCCCAGTGCTCAGCACTGTGCTCCAGCACAGGCCAGGCTGTGGTTTCACTCTGTTCTCGAGTCCATGAAGCGCATCTGTAGCCCCCTGCCCTCCTCCTCCTCCTCTAGCTCCCAGCCAGGTTGGTAGTCACCTCTGAGTTTTCTTCAAAGCCACACGGTGATGTCTGGATCCATTTCAAGGAATTGGGGATCCAACGGAAGTGGGAGCACTCTCTGAGATCTCTCTTGGCCTAACCACTTCTGCTCTGCTGTGGCTGCCCCAGGTTGGTTGAGATGTGGAACCCTTCTGTCAGTATCCTCCTGGAGAACCCTTCACTGCTTAGCACACATTTCATCCTTGGCACACATTTCAGCCCCTCACTGCACCCCATCACTTTCCCCCATTGCTGTACCCCTTTAGGACCTATGTCTAAGAGCGGGAGTCAGGGCACTTTGCATAACACATGCTTTCCCTACCTCTCTTCCCTTCTCCTTTCCAAAATCCACTGTACAGAAGGGCTAGATTTTCCTGTTTGTCCTATTTTGGGGATCTTCTCCACCATATACCTCCCCTTCGTTGTAATGGTTGCTAGAGGTAAGGGAATGGTTTTGTGGTATAGAAATGCAAGATATATTGGCTTGCTCTTCCCAAAACACTATCCTTATTGCACTAGGTAGATACAATTTTGTTTAATAACAGCTTTTTAAAAAATCTCAATTTAAATAAAAAAAATCAAGTAAATTGATAGTGAATTTGGTAGTGGGAATGGAACAAATTGTGAAGACAGAAGGTCTAGAGCTGAGCTTTGGGAAGCCACAGGGCACATGTAAGACACTGGGATGAATATGTACCTGGAAAAGTCCTAGGTGTACTCCAAGGAGGAATAGAGTCATGGCTACGATTTATTAGAGAATAAGAGAGGTTGGAAAAGCAAAGCACTGAGAAGTTCAGGAGAATCAGGGGAAGGTTCTTGGAAGAGGTGGCAGTTAAATTGGATTTTAAAGAAGAAGCTGGAGAAGCAAGACATCCACACTGGGGGTGGTGGTGTTGGCAACAAGATAGTTTGTGTGAAGTGCTTTAAAACAGTTGAGTGAGCAGTGGTGTAGAGAATTGATAATATTTCTGGTCAGATGAAGGGACAGATTTGAAGGCCAGGGAGAATATTTTTGGTGGCAACTATGAAGGGCCAGAGGGGAAATAATATAATCTAAGAGGCCTCAAGGTTGCCAAGGAGGCTGTAGACCAAATGGCCATTGAAGACTCTTGTTGGCAGGGCCAGCCGGGCTGCCAGTCTGAGCTGGCAGTGTTTGTGCCTTCAGAGCCACTCGCTTGTTCCAGCAGCAACCTTCTTCCTCTTCTCAGAAACTTCTCAGCTTCTCTAGCCTGCACTGTGTCCCACAAGCAGGGCTGGAAACCTCATTCATCCTTGGGCCTCTGGAACTCGTAATCCTAAAATGTCTTGCCTGGTCTGGAATGTCTTTTCTATTTCCCCCATCCTGGAATTCCAAAGCCAATCAAATTATCTTTCCCCAACTCAAGAGTTAATCATCAGCTTCTTATGTAAATCAGAACAGGAAAGTCTTGCTTGGTCAATTCCTTTGAGAATATTGTTCTGATGCTGTTCTTCAGTAACTCGGCTGCCTCTGCCTACCTATTCAGCACTTACCAGTTAACAAGAAGCTCTTTCTGGCTCCCAACTGAAGCTCTCTGAGGCCAGCAGCAGCCGTCGATGTTCACGGAGTTCGGGCAGGCAGCCAAATGAGTGGGAATTGGGTGCACCCAGGCCAGATCCTATTTTGGGCTATCTGGGTCCTTGCAGCCCCCACCAAGGGTGAGATATCCAGTGGGAGAGGAGGGCTCTCAGAAGATGGGGTGGGAGAGGATTTTCCACTGGTAGAAATGAGGTTATTTTTTAGAGGTCTCTGAGGGTCTGTGGAGAGCTATGTAGTACTTTGATGGCATCAATGTTCTGGTGTTGCCGAGAACCTAGGACCAGAGCTTCCTTCTTGGGGTGGGTAGAGCACAAAAGACCCTTGTTCTGCCCTTGGGTTGCTCACACGCTGCAAGGGGTTTAGAGGGGCTCTATCCTGAGCACTGTGGAGGTGTGAGGAGTAGAGCCTGTGCTTCTGCACTCCTGGCTGCAGCGACAGGACTTTCAGTAATGAAATGAAATTAGAAACAGTGCTAAGACACCTGGGTCTTGCTAAGTAAGTAGCTGGGCAGTTTCCTTCCCAAGCCTCCACGTTCTGTGTGGTGACTGAGACTCCTGCATGCCCCGTCTCCCAAAGTGCCATGCTGCTGGAAGTAGATGGGTTGATTTCAGGAAGCATCTGCTTAAGAATTTTACATTTTCATCCATGAATATTCATGTGTATTCAAAAGCATATACCTAACTCACCAACCACAATTCCATAAATGTCGTTACTTGGAATTCTTCTAGGTAAAATTTTAAAAGGAGTTTATTGAAATTAAATTTTAAGAAAAAAATAAAAAGCCAGTAATCATGCAGGTGCTGCACAGATGTGCCGGCAGTGGTGCCGGAGGGTGTGGAGTGACAGAAGTGTAGGAACCCCTGGGAAGATGAGTTTGTGGCAACCCAGGATCTAGAGAGTTCGGTGTGTGTCAATCCTGTAGAAAGAAAGAGCTCTCAGCAGAAGGGAGATGGGTTCCTGAGTGAATGGGGGAGATTTTGTGGCTAGGTGCTTCTGGGCTCCTAGGAGAAACTAAGTCAGTGGTCTCATGGGGGTGACTTCTACAGCAATCTCGGAAGAAGCCATGGACCTGGATTCATGGAGAGGGAACCTGGATACTGTCAGCTGCACAGCCTCTGGGTGAAGGAAGCATGTCCCCACTGGGGAGCTCCAGGCTGGGTGGGCCATGACCCTGCCTGTCCCCAGCCTGCTCCTGATTCCTCCCATGTGTTCCCCCAGGGCCTTCTGCTGAAGGGCCACAGAGGAACACCAGGCTGGGATGGATTCAGGGCAAGCAAGTCACCGTGCTGGGAAGCCCTGTGCCTGTGAACGTGTTCCTCGGAGTCCCCTTTGCTGCTCCCCCGCTGGGACCCCTGCGATTTACAAACCCTCAGCCTGCATCGCCCTGGGATAACTTGAGAGAAGCCACCTCCTACCCTAATTTGTAAGACCAGGTTTGGGCCCACGGGTGGCTTGTGGCTCTGGGAGCGGCAGGAATGCAGATCATGCAGCCCAGTGAGAAAGAAGAGGGATTGGCATGGATGGGGGAGGAGGGAAAGAGAGGGCTTGAGACTCGAGCCAGTGGTTCGGTAATCCCCTGACTTCTAAACCGACTGATGGCCAGGACGCTGGAGGCATCTTTAAAAATATGCCGATTCTCCAAGCTCCCTTCTGAACTTTCTGAATCAGAGTATCCCGAGCTGAGCCCAGGAAACTATTATCTGAATGCTCTCTAGAGACCCTGATCACCAGCCAGGTGTTCTGGAAGTGCTGAGATGGGTTTACTGAGTCGTTTGATCAGAAGGGACTGTCTAGGTATCTTCTTGTGACCTCTCACTCAAGCCTGGCCTCTGTGGTCAGACTGGGTGGGGCTTTATTGAGAAGAACCACACTAGAAGGGTGTTAACTCCAGCTGTCAAAACTGTGCCTGATGCTGTTCACCTGGCCCATGGTGAACTCCATAAATACCCGTGGAATGAACATGTGGACGTGTCTCTGTGACACAGGAACTCTGGGAGGTAAGGAGCTCCTGGTAACTGCAGATTTTCAAGCTCGGGTAGGTAAGCAGTTGCCAGGTTAATTGTGGGGGGTTGAGGTGAGACTGACTGGGTGGGCAGTGAGACTTGAAAATCCCTCTAGAATCTTCCAAGTCTTTAGATTCTGTCAAGCTCTCAGGTTGGGCCACATGGGTTCCTGGCAGAAGAAATTTTGGTGCCAGGATATTCCCTAAGCCACAGAAGATGACCCCATGTGGTCCAAGGACTGAGGACATCAAGCTGAAACTCATTTGTTGTGTGCATTCATTCATTCACTCAACTAGTATTCATTGAGAACCAACTTGATAACTGGCTCTCCATTAGGCCAACTGGCTCTCCATTAGGCCTGGGGACACAGTAGGGGATGAGTCACAGCTGTCCTCAGGCAGCATGCAGAGGGGTGATGGTGGCAGGAATGTAAATAGTAATTGACAGTTAAAATATAAGATGGGAAGGGCAACCATTAGGGTGTCAGGGAAGGGCACTGAGGAGAAACAAAGACCCACCTGGCCCAGCTTTGATGGGAGGTCAGAGATGGCTTTTCTGAAAGCACTGAGGCCTGATCAGCAACATACAAAAGGGGCAGGGAGGCATGAACACCTGTCAGGAGAAGACGTGCAGCGATATTGCACATTATTCTATTAAGAAAACAACTAGCATTGATTGTGCACACAGTATGGTAGAAGCATTCACATTACAGCCTCACTTAATCTTACGGTGTATCATGCTCTGCTGGTGCTCTGAGGTACAGAGGTGACTAAAACAGAGTCGTAGGCTTTCAGGTGCTCACAGCTGAGCTGGGGATGATGATAATGCACACGTACAAGCTTAGGACAAGTTCTGGGAAAGAACGCAAAGTAGGTGGGTGTTTCCAAAGAAGAGATATGGTAGAACTGGAGAAATCTCAGAAGACTTCTGGGAGGAGGTGGCAAGTTGGAGTGAATCTGAAACAAAGGGAAGAATGTGAGCACGCAGATATGGGGAGAGAGCAGTCGAGGCAGAGGGCGCGGCTTGAGCAAAGCCTGGGTGTGGGAGTCTATCCCGGTTGGTTCCAGGTACAGAGGACTGGAAATGTTCCTTTGCTCTTCTGGGGACAGAAGAGGGAGCTGCAAGGGCAAAGCCCTTATTATTCGACTGTGTCCTGCCCTCTACAGTTTGGAGAATTGTTGGGCCAGCTTGGTTTCTTATGTGTGTCTATATTATCATGGTGGCATAGGAGGGTTTTGGGTGGTAACGGTGCAATTATTCTACACCATGTGCTTTCCTAGCCAGGAATCAGATCAAAGAGAATTATAATTTGCTTGCTTGTTTGTTTTGGAAACCGTGGGGGTTTGGGCATGATTGGACTTTGTACCAGTAGCTGCCTCTTCTGCTCAGGCAGAGGAGACAGCCAGGCCTCCCTGCTCTCAGAAGAACTGGCCCTTCCCAGGCAAGTTTGCTGATAACTTTTTCTGAGGGTTTTCTCCTTTCCTTCTCCAAGGTGCCTCCAGAACTCAGAGTGGCTGCACTTAGATCAACACATGCTCAAGGTGCATTACCCCAATATCGGCGTGTCAGAAGACTGCTTGTACCTGAACATCTATGCGCCTGCCCACGCTGATGCAGGTTCCAAGCTCCCCGTAAGGCTGCCTGCTGTGTGTGCTTCAAGCTCCAGCTAGCAGGACCTTGGTCTGGGATCCAGGCAGCGCAGTTGCATGTCTGGAATCGGAACTACCCCCTGTTGGGTAAAAGGGAAATGTAATCATATCAACAATTTTAAAAAATCATTCGAATGATAGATTCACATGATCAGTTTTTCTGATTGATTCTTTATTGGCAGTGCCTTGACTTTTAATTTTTATTTTGTTCTGTTTTTCCAATCTGCTGCATATTTAGTGACCTGTAAGCTTTCAGAAAAGACACTACTTAAAAGGAGTCTGACTTTTTTTTTAATTTGAGGTATCTTTTTTAAAAAAATTATACTTTAAGTTCTAGGGTACATGTGCATAATATGCAGGTTTGTTACATACGTATACATGTGCCACGTTGGTGTGCTGCACCCATTAACTCGTCATGTACATTAGGTATATCTCGTAATGCTATCCCTCCCCCCTCCCCACTCCCCACAATAGGCCCCGGTGTGTGAGGTTCCCCTTCCTGTGTCCAAGTGATCTCATTGTTCAATTCCCACCTATGAGTGAGAACATGTGGTGTTTGGTTTTCTGTCCTTGTGACAGTTTGCTGAGAATGATGGTTTCCAGCTGCATCCATGTCCCTACGAAGGACATGAACTCATCCTTTTTTATGGCTGCATAGTATTCCATGGTGTATATGTGCCACATTTTCTTAATCCAGTCTATCACTGATGGATATTTGGGTTGATTCCAAGTCTTTGCTATTGTGAATAGTGCTGCAATAAACATACATGTGCATGTGTCTTTATAGCAGCATGATTTATAATCCTTTGGGTATATACCCAGTAATGGGATGACTGGGTCAAATGGTATTTCTAGTTCTAGATCCTTGAGGAATTGCCACACTGTTTTCCACAATGGTTGAACTAGTTTACAGTCCCACCAACAGTGTAAAAGTGTTCCTATTTCTCCACATCCTCTTCAGCACCTGTTGTTTCCTTATTTTTTTAATGATTGCCATTCTAACTGGGGTGAGATGGTATCTCATTGTGGTTTTCATTTGCATTTCTCTGATGGCGAGTGATGATGAGCATTTTTTCACGTGTCTGTTGGCTGTATGAATGTCTTCTTTTGAGAAGTGTCTGTTCATATCCTTTGCCCACTTTTTGATAGGGTTGTTTGTTTTTTCTTTAAATTTGTTTGAGTTCTTTGTAGGTTCTGGATATTAGCCCTTTGTTAGATGAATAGATTGCAAAAATTTTCTCCCATTCTGTAGGTTGCCTGTTCACTCTGATGGTAGTTTCTTTTGCTGTGCACAAGCTCTTTAGTTTAATTAGATCCCATTTGTCAATTTTGGCTTTTGTTGCCATTGCTTTTGGTGTTGTACACATGAAGTCCTTGCCCACGCCTATGTCCTGAATGGTATTACCTAGGTTTTCTTCTAGGGTTTTTATAGTTTTAGGTCTAACATTTAAGTCTCTAATCCACTTTGAATTAATTTTTGTATAAGTAGTAAGGAAAGGATCCAGTTTTAGTTTTCTACTTGTAGCTAGCCAATTTTCCCAGCACCATTTATTAAATAGGGAATCCTTTCCCCATTTCTTGTTTTTCTCAGGTTTGTCAAAGATCAGATGGCTATAGATGTGTAGTATTATTTCTGAGGGTTTTGTTCTGTTCCATTGATCTATATCTCTGTTTTGGTACCAGTACCATGCTGTTTTGGTTACTGTAGCCTTGTAGTATAGTTTGAAGTCGGGTAGTGTGATGCCTCCAGCTTTATTCTTTTGGCTTAGGATTGTCTTGGCAATGTGGGCTCTCTTTTGGTTCCATATGAACTTTAAAGCAGTTTTTTCCAATTCTGTGAAGAAAGTCATTGGTAGCTTAATGGGAATGGCATTGAATCTATAAATTACCTTGGGCAGTATGGCCATTTTTATGATATTGATTCTTCCTATCCATGAGCATGGTATGTTCTTCCATTTGTTTGTGTCCTCTTTTATTTCACTGAGCAGTGGTTTGTAGTTCTCCTTGAAGAGATCCTTCACATCCCTTGTAAGTTGGATTCCTAGGTATTTTATTTTCTTTTAAGCAATTGTGAATGGGAGTTCTTTCTTGATTTGGCTCTCTGCTTCTCTGTTATTGGTGTATAAGAATGCTTGTGATTTTTGCACATTGATTTTGTATCCTGAGACTTTGCTGAAGTTGCTTATCAGCTTAAGGAGATTTTGGGCTGAGATGATGGGGTTTTCTAAATATACAATCATGTCATCTGCAGACAGGGACAATTTGACTTCTTCTTTTCCTAATTGAATACCCTTTATTTCTTTCTCTTGCCTGATGGCCCTAGCCAGAACTTCCAACACTATGTTGAATAGGAGTGGTGAGAGAGGGCATCCCTGTCTTCTGCCAGTTTTCAAAGAGAATGCTTCCTGTTTTTGCCCATTCAGTATGATATTGGCTGTGGGTTTGTCATAAATAGCTCTTATTATTTTGAGATATGTTCCATCAATGCCGAATTTATTGAGAGCTTTTAGTATAAAGGGCTGTTGAATTTTGTCAAAGGCCTTTTCTACATCTATTGAGATAATCATGTGGTTTTTGTCTTTGGTTCTATTTATATACTGGATTATGTTTATTGATTTACATATGTTGAACCAGCCTTGCATCCCAGGCATGAAGCCCACTTGATCATGGTGAATAAGCTTTTTGATGTGCTGCTGGATTCGGTTTGCCAGTATTTTGTTGAGGATTTTCGCATCAATGTTCATCAGGGATATTGGACTAAAATTATCTTTTTTTTTTGTTGTGTCTCTGCCATGCTTTGGTATCAGGATGACGTTGGCCTCATAAAATGAGTTAGGGAGGATTCCCTCTTTTTCTATTGATTGGAATAGTTTCAGAAGGAATGGTACCAGCTCCTCCTTGTAACCTCTGGTAGAATTCGGCTGTAAATCCGTCTGGTCCTGGACTTTTTTTGGTTGGTAGGCTATTAATTATTGCCTCAATTTCATAGCCTGCTATTGGCCTATTCAGGGATTCAAGTTCTTCCTGGTTTAGTCTTGGGATAGTGTATGTGTCCAGGAATTTATCCATTTCTTCTAGGTTTTCTAGTTTATTTGCATAGAGGTGTTTATAGTATTCTCTGGTGGTAGTTTGTATATCTGTGGGGTCAGTGGTGATATCCCCTTTATCATTTTTTATTGCATCTATTTGATTCTTCTCTCTTTTCTTCTTTATTAGTCTTGCTAGTGGTCTGTCAATTTTGTTTCTTTTCAAAAAAACAGCTCCTGGATTCGTTGATTTTTTTGAAGGGTTTTTTGTCTCTCTATTTCCTTCAGTTCTGCTCTGATCTTAGTTATTTCTTGCCTTCTGCTAGCTTTTGAATGTGTTTGCTCTTGTTTCTCTAGTTCTTTTAATTGTGATGTTAGGGTGTCAATTTTAGATCTTTCCTGCTTTCTCTTGTGGGCATTTAGTGCTATAAATTTCCCTCTACACACTGTTTTAAGTGTGTCCCAGAGATCCTGGTATGTTGTATCTTTGTTCTCATCGGTTTCAAAGAACATCTTTATTTCTACCTTCATTTCGTTGTGTACCCAGTAGTCATTCAGGAGCAGGTTGTTCAGTTTCCATGTAGTTGAGTGGTTTTGATTGAGTTTCTTAGTCCTGAGTTCTAGTTTGTTTGCATTGTGATCTGAGAGACAGATTGTTATTATTTCTGTTCTTTTCCATTTGCTGAGGAGTGCTTTACTTCAAACTATGTGGTCAGTTTTGGAATAAGTGCAATGTGGTGCTGAGAAGAATGTATATTCTGTTGACTTAGGGTGGAGAATTCTGTAGATGTCTATTAGTTCCGCTTGGTGCAGAGTTGAGTTCAATTCCTGGATATCCTTGTTAATTTCTGTCTCGTTGATTTAAGTCTCCCATTATTATTGTATGGGAGTCTAAGTCTCTTTGCAAGTCTCTAAAGACTTGCTTTATGAATCTGGGTGCTCCTGTATCTGTATTGGGTGCATATATATTTAGGATAGTTAGCTCTTCCTGATGAATTGATCCCTTTACCATTATGTAATGGCCTTCTTTGTCTCTTTTGATCTTTGTTGGTTTAAAGTCTGTTTTATCAGAGACTAGGATTGCAACCCCTGCCTTTTTTTGTTTTCCATTTGCTTGGAAGATCTTCTTCCATCCCTTTATTTTGAGCCCATGTGTGTCTCTGCATGTGAGATGGGTCTCCTGAATACAGCGAACTTGACTCTTTATCCAATTTGCCAGTCTATGTCTTTTAATTGGACCATTTAGTCCATTTACATTTAGGGTTAGTATTGTTATGTGTGAATTTGATCCTGTCATTACGATATTAGTTGGTTATTTTGCTCATTAGTTGATGCAGTTTCTTCCTAGCATCAATGATCATTACAATTTGGCATGTTTCTGCAATGGCTGGTACCGGTTGTCCCTTTCCATGTTTAGTGCTTCCTTCAGGATCTCCTGTAGGGCAGGCCTGGTAGTGACAGAATCTCTAAGCATTTGCTTGTCTGTAAAGGATTTTATTTCTCCTTCGCTTATGAAACTTAGTTTGGCTGGATATGAAATTCTGGGTTGAAAATCGTTTTCTTCAAGAATGTTGAATATTGGCCCCCGCTGTCTTCTGGCTTGTAGAGTTTCTGCTGAGAGATCTGCTGTTAGTCTGATGGGCTTCCCTTTGTGGGTAACGTGACCTTTTTTTCTGGGTGCCCCTAACATGTTTTCCTTCATTTCAACTTTGGTGAATCTGACAATTATGTGTCTTGGAGTTGCTCTTCTCGAGGCATATCTTTGTGGCGTTCTCTATATTTCCTCTAGTTGAATATTGGCCTGCCTTGCTAGGTTGGGGAAGTTCTCCTGGATAATATCCTGCAGAGTGTTTTCCAACTTGGTTCCATTCTCCCCATCACTTTCAGGCACACCAATCAGATGTAGATTTGGTCTTTTCACATAATCCCATATTTCTTGGAGGTTTTGTTCATTTCTTTTTACTCTTTTTCCTCTAAACTTCTCTTCTCGCTTCATTTCATTCATTTGGTCTTCAATCACTGATACTCTTTCTTCTAGTTGATTGAGTCAGTTACTGAAGCTTGTGCATTTGTCACCTAGTTCTCGATTCATGGTTTTCATCTCTATCAGTTCGTTTATGGACTTCTCTGCATTGATTATTCTAGTTATCCATTCTTCCATTATTTTTTTAAGGGTTTAATTTCTTTGCTCTGGGTACGTAGTTCCTCCTTTAGCTCTGAGAAGTTTGATCGTCTGAAGCCTTCTTCTCTCAACTCGTCAAAGTCATTCTCCATCCAGCTTTGTTCCATTGCTGGTGATGAGCTGTGTTCCTTTGGAGGGGGGGATGTGCTCTGATTTTTTGAATTTCCAGCTTTTCTGCACTGCTTTTCCCCCATCTTTGTGGTTTTTATCTGCCTTTGGTCTTTGATGATGGTGACATACTGATGGGGTTTTGGTGTGGGTGTCCTTTCTGTTTGTTATTTTTCCTTCTAACAGTCAGGACCCTCAGCTACAGGTCTGTTGGATTTTGTTTGAGGTTCACTCCAGACCCTGTTTGCCTGGGTATCAGCAGCAGAGGCTGCAAAAGATAGAATATTGCTGAATGGCAAGTGTTGCTGTCTGATTTTTGCTCTGGAAGCTTCATCTCAGAGGTGTACCCAGCTGTGTAAGGTGTGAGGTGTCGGTCTGCACCTAGTGGGGGATGTCTCCCAGTTAGGCTACTCAGGGGGTCAGGGACTCACTTGAGCAGGCAATCTGTCCGTTCTCAGATGTAAACCTTCATGCTGGGAGAACTACTGCTCTCTTCAAAGCTGTCAGACAGGGACATTTACATCTGCAGAGGTTTCTGATGCTTTTTGTTTTGCTATGCCCTGTCCCCAGAGGTGGAGTCTACAGAGGCAGACAGGCCTCCCTGAGCTGTGGTGGGCTCCACCCAGTTCAAGCTTCCCTGTGGCATTGTTTACCTACTTAAGCCTCAGCAATGGCGGCTGCCCCTCCCCCAGCCTCGCTGCTGCCTTGCAGTTAGATCTTAGACTGCTGTGCTAGCAATGAGGGAAGCTCTGTGGGCGTGGGACCTTCTGGGCCAGGCATGGGATATAATCTCCTGGTGTGCCATTTGCTAAGACCCTTGGTAAAGTGCAGTATTAGGGTGGAAGTTATCCCATTTTCCTGGTGTTGTGTGTCTCAGTTTCCCTTGGCTAGGAAAAGGAATTCCCTTCCCCCTTGTGCTTCCCAGGTGAGGTGATGCCTTGCCCTGCTTCAGCTCTTGCTGGTTGGGCTGCACCCACTGACCAGCACCGACTGTCTGACATGCTCCAGTGAGACAAACCTGGTACCTCAGTTGAAAATGCAGAAATCACCCGTCTTCTGTGTCGCTCACCGCTGGGAGCTGGAGGCTGGAGCTGTTCCTATTCGGCCATTTTAGGCGCACTCTCTTTTTTCAAAAGGGATAATTTTATGCTCCAACTTTTCTGTTTATAATGAAGACAGTCAGGTAATCATGTTAAGTGTTTCATTTAAGAATATAAAATATCCCTATGTCAGTGAGTGGGGGAAAGGCATATTCTATTTTTTTAGCCAAATTGTCGCATCCTCTTCTTTTCCCCATGGCCTCTGCCAGGGGAAACTGGCTGCCTTGTATCATAACAGTAATGTCTATTAAATGCTTGCTGTGTACCAGGCACAGTACATCACCTGATTTAACTGGGTAAGGACGATTTGGACCCATTCCACAGATGGAGAAGATGAGGCCTAGGAAGGGGATAAATGACTTGCTCCATGTTGTACACACAGTAGGTGCTAGATTCTGGCACCAAAGAAAGCGCTTTGTCCACCTCCCCTTTCTTCTGTGGCTTTCTTCTCTTTACCTGTCCCAAAGGCTGTAATCTCTAATATGACCTTAAGAAAGAGAATGGAAGGGATTTATTGTTAAATATATAAATATAGATAATGCCACTTGAATAATGTCTTATGTTTCCTGGTTCCAATTTTTCTAATCAATACAATTTTTACTCTTCCCAGTTTTTTTTTCTTTTTTTGGGAGAGGTGGGGGGTGCAGACAGAGTCTTGCTCTCTTCTCAGGCTGAAGTGCAGTTGTGCAAACTCGGTTCACTGCAACCTTCGCCACCTGGGCTCAAGGGATGCTTGTGCCTCAGCCTCCTGAGTAGCTGGGATTACAGGTGCCTGTCACCATACCCGGCTAATTTTTGGTTTAGTAGAGACAGGGTTTCACCATATTGCCCAGGGTGTTCTCAAACTCCTGAGCTCAGGCAATCTGCCCACATCAGCCTCCCAAAGCACTGGGATTACAGGCATGAGCCACTGTGCCTGATCTTTCTTCTTTCTCTTCTTTCTTTCTTCATTTTTCATCCTTTCTCCTTCTCCTCTTCCTCCTTCCTCCTTCTCCTTCTCCCTTCCTCCTCCTCTTTCTTCTTCTCCTCCTCCTCTTTCCCCCCCCCCTCCACTCCCCTCACCTCCTCCATTCTCTTTTTCTCCCCTTCCCTCCCCTCCCTTCCTCTCCTCTCTCTGAGAGCTTTTCTCTGAAACACCTTGAGCTGCTTTTGCTCTTATACATGGCTTACAATGGTTTCCATCTTCCTGTGGGTCACAGGCTCACTGGTATTTAGTGAGCTATTTCTGAGCACTTGAAACTTGAAATGTGCTATTGCTCATTGTTCTATGAACTTTAGATGCAGAATTTTGTTTAAACCTCATAACTTCATTAGTGAGATACTTTCCTTCTTCACATTTTACAGATGAGAAAAATGAGCTTTAGGCTAAGTAATCTTCCCAAGGTCACACAGCTAGTCAGTGGCAGTGGGAGTCAAACCCAGGCACTCAAGTGCCAGAGCCCACATGCTTAACCCTGGGCCTTCTTCAAAAGACAAAACCTCATACCCCACTTAGCAAGTGGGACATTTCTATTTGGTGTTAAGAACGTGTGCCTCACCTGCATGGGGAGGGGTGGTGGTGCCTCCTGGTTGACTGGACACTCCTCTTCCCTCCTCAGGTCTTGGTGTGGTTCCCAGGGGGTGCCTTCAAGACTGGCTCAGCCTCCATCTTCGATGGGTCTGCTCTGGCTGCCTATGAGGACGTGCTGGTTGTGGTCATCCAGTACCGGCTGGGAATATTTGGCTTCTTCACGTGAGTCTCTCCAAATAATCGACACCCCAGATCCCCAAGGAGCAGCCGTGCAGTAGCCAGAGACAATGCTGAGCGACCTAAGAACGAGTGAACCTTGAATGCCAGGCTGTACATGGAGTTTGGGCTTTATCCAACACAGACTGAGGGGCCAGGATTACCTTTCTCAGAGTAGTGTACCAGGAATCTCACTCTGAAGCAGAGTGGAGGGTAAGCCAGGGGTGCCCAGCTGCAGATGGGGAGCCCCACTGGGAGGCATTGTCTTGATGCAGGCCATGGGGTCATTCAAACACAAAAGCAATAGCTAACATGTATATAACATGAGTGTATGACATGCTTATTGTCTGCCTGGCGCTGTCAATCTTCACAGCCATGTGGAGTGGGCACTATCATTATCCCCATTTTAGATGTGAGAACCATTGAGGCAAAGCAGGTTAAGTGACTTGCCCAGGGTCACCCAGATAATAAGTGACCACACTGTGAATCCTGTGCTCGAGGCTGAGATGGTAACCATTAAGGTATAATGCTTCTCAGGATAAACAGAGATGAAGAAACGGGGTCCAGGGCGGGAGCCACAGTAGAACGGACGTAAAATTGGCAGGGCTTGACTCTTGACCAGATGCAGGGTCCTGGGAGAGAGAAGGTGGAGTCAGAGCCAGCTCAGTGGTCATGGACAGTGGAGGGGATCAGGGGAAGGAGCAGTCTGGGGAACTGGAAAATGGAGGGGAGTAGAATGTGCCCCAGGATGACATGCATATATGGTGTGCACTGCATGCATGCTTTCAGTCTAGACATTTCTTTGGTTCTATGGCATTTCCACTTGTTTCATTTGTTCTCCCATTAATTCCATCCTGGAAAACATGCAATTGGCAGGGGCAGCAGCATTGGGGCGTGGGATCCCAAAACTGCAGCTTTCTAGCTCTTGGGCAAGGGGGTTTAACCTCTCTGTGCCTGAATTAAAGAGTTGATGTATCCATTGGTGTCCTGACAGCAGGCTCACAGGTTTAGTGGAAGGGAGTTGGCATGAGCTGTTACTGTGGAAAAAAGCACCCTCTGCCCAAACACTTCCCATCAGAGATGGAGCATGGGGTGGTGGGATAAACATCGCAGTCTCTCTCTAGCCCACCCTCATGGCACATAGCTGAGGCCTGGGTGATGCCATTCCTAGAGGTCAGCTTTTCAGGGGCAGGGCAGAGAAGGGTGGAGAAGACCCAAAGAAGCAAAGGGAGAAAAACCAGCACCACCTACCTCATAGGTGTGAGGGTTGTAGGGTTATTAGCCTTAAGGTCCTTCAAACAGTGTCCTGTACTTGCTGCAGCTGCTGTTATTGTGTTGTTTTGTTTTGAGACGGCGCTCTGTCTCCCAGGCTGGAGTGCAGTGACCTGATCTTGGGTCGCTGCAAGCTCCTCCTCCCAGGTTCATGCCATTCTCCTGCCTCAGCCTCCTGAATAGCTGGGACTGTAGGCACCTGCCACCACTCCCGGCTAATATTTTTGTTTTTTGTTTTTTTTTGTTTTTTGTTTTTTCAGTAGAGATGGAGTTTCACCATATTAACCAGGATGGTCTCGATCTCCTGACCTTGTGATCCACTCGCCTCGGCCTCCCAAAGTGATGGGATTACAGGCGTGAGCCACCGCGTCTGGCCTGTTATTGTTATTATGACTATTCTTAATTTAGTTTCATGGAAAATTCTGTGCCCAGGAAACCCTTGCTTTCTAATACAGACCAACTCTCAGGATTGGATTCATGGATTCCAGACCAGCCTGGGCAACATAGGATTCATGGACTGGGATTCACGGATTCTGAGGAGCCCATGAATACTTGAAATTGCACCTACAATATTGTATGTGCATTTCTTCTCGGGTGCATAGCTTTCATCAAATTCTCAAAGAAATCCAAATCCCAGCAAAGCATGAGAACTGAGCCCAGTTTCCCCAGCTCCTCCAGGCCTCTGACTCTCAGTCCCCTCCCCACTGATACCTGCCCACAGCCTCTGCTGAGAACTTCCAGGGCTGTGGGAAACACACCATGGCTAACAGAATTCTCACCCTGCCTCTTGTCCTCAGTACATGGGATCAGCATGCGCCGGGGAACTGGGCCTTCAAGGACCAGGTGGCTGCTCTGTCTTGGGTCCAGAAGAACATCGAGTTCTTTGGTGGGGACCCCAGCTCTGTGACCATCTTTGGCGAGTCCGCGGGAGCCATAAGTGTTTCGAGCCTTGTGAGTTCTCTGCTTTGTGATTTGAATGAATCTCAGTGCGGGAGGTTCCAAAAATGATGATGAATTATTAACATTTGATTGGTGCCTTCACATTGAGCAAACACTTCAATACACATTGTCTTCTTCAAGCCTCACACACACATTATGAGTTAGGGGCTCAGTCTCATTTCACAGACAAGACAGTGTCATTGGGAAAGTTTAAATAAATCACCTGAGGTCACAGAGTGAGTAATAATTTGAGGAAAAATCCCTTGTATTTGTAGAGGAGAAACCCTAGTATTCAATTACCAGAGTGGTAATTACTTGTTTAATAGGAAACTCAGCTAAGGCATTAAATGCCAAAAGATGCATATAAATATTTTATTTTAATTTAAACCATAAAATGTATATTCTCTCACCAACAGTTTGATACAGGGCCTTATGTTTGCAGAGTTGGTCTGCCG
Organism: Chlorocebus sabaeus; assembly: GCF_047675955.1. Lineage (NCBI taxonomy): Eukaryota > Metazoa > Chordata > Mammalia > Primates > Cercopithecidae > Chlorocebus > Chlorocebus sabaeus. The sequence goes on along the minus strand of NC_132908.1, from coordinate 52,887,153 downwards.
ACTCGAGTTCCAACGTGGATTATCTTGCATAAACCACCCGCAAAATTCGCTGTCCTCAAATTGCAGTTTCTTTACAGTGGGTGCAAACTTAAAGATGCATGCAAAGCCGCCTGAATTTAGTGCATTTGGGATTTTTATACTTTTCCTGCAAATATTTTACTTCTTTCTTGTCTACACACAATTTGACAGCAATATATATATTATATATCTATATATCTCTCTATATAGATACATAGATATCTGTATAGTATATATATACATATACACACATACATGGATTTTTGTTTTGTTTTGTTTTGGGATGGAGTTTCACTCTTGTTGCCCAGACTGGAGTGCAATGGCGCAATCTAGGCTCACCACAACCTCCACCTCCTGGGTTCAAGCAATTCTCCTGCCTCAGACTCCTGAGTAGCTGGGATTACAGGCATGTGCCACCATGTCTGGCTAATTTTGTATTTTTAGTAGAGATGGGGTTTCTCCATGTTGGTCAGACTGGTCTCGACCTCCCGACCTCAGGTGATCCACCCGCCTTGTCTTCCCAAACTGCTGAGATTACAGGCATGAGCCACCGTGCCTGGTGACAGCAATATATTTTTTTGAGACAAGGTCTCACTCTGTTGCCCAGGCTGGCAAGCAATGGGTGATCATAGTTCATTGCAGACCAAACTCTGGTCACAAGCAATCGTCCTGCCTCAGCCTCCCAAGGAGCTAGGACTAAAGGCATGCGCCACCTCGCCCAGCTAATTTTTTTTTTTTAATTTTTTTAGAGATGAGGTCTAGCTATATTGGGCTGTATTGCCCAGGATGGTCTTGAACTTCTGGGCTCAAGTGATCCTCTTGTTTTGACTTCCCAAAGTGTTGGGATTATAGGCATGAGTCACTATGCCTGGCCTGATGCAATATTTTTTAGCCATCTTTTATCAAGAATTTTTTTCCAGACATAATTTGATTTTCTTTTTACACATACAGTTCATTTGTTCTCATGATATTTCATTGATTATGTAATTACAATAACAAGTGCAATTGACAAAACAGGTTTGGAAGCGAATAAACCTGATTCTTGCCAAGAAACTGGTGAGAAGAGAAATGTACAGAGGTGCTAGAAAATGGCCCACTGGCTCAGTGGTCAGAGTTTCCTTGGCATCTGTTGGCAAGTTAATTGCAGCAATCAGTGACATGGTAGTGAGTTAAGAAAACTTCTGCTGAATAGCACTTGACAATATCTGTGGTCTTTTTACATCTTCAAAATTACCTTCTAAGGTGGATTATATTAACCTAACGTTTCATATATTACAACAGCCTTTATTTCATGAGCAAAATTGGACCAGACCCTGTGTGAAGAGTTCTATGTTGATTACTTCCCCTGCTCCTCACAGCAGTTTTATGATACGGGCTCAATTTTTACTCCAGCTTTACAGGGGAGTGAACTGATACTTAGAAATATTAAGCAACTTGGCCGGGTGTGGTGGTTCATGCCTGTAATCCCAGCACTTTCGAAGGCCGAAGTGGGTGGATCAAGAGGTCAGGAGATTGAGACTATCCTGGCCAACATGGTGAAACCCCATCTCTACTAAAAATACAAAAATTAGCTGGGCATGGTGGCACGCCCCTGTAATCCCAGCTACTCTGGAGGCTGAGGCAGGAGAATTACTTGAACCTGGGTGTCAGAGGTTGCAGTGAGCTGAGATCGTGCCACTGCACTCCAGCCTGGCCACAGATTGAGACTCCATCTCAAAAAAAAAAAAAAAGATATATTAAGCAACTTCTCCGAGGTTACCTAGCTAGGAAGTGAAAGAGCTAGAAATCACATGCCTGAACATTTGACATCAAAGTCCATGAAGAACCAGGGGCTCAGAGAGGTTAAGTAAGTTGCCCACACATTCACAGGTAGTCCTTTAACCCCCAAACCAGGGCTTTTTTCCCCTCTAAGCTTAGAGCTTTTAAGGATGCTTCCTGGGAAGGTTTCTTTGAAGAGGGGTGAATGGTATGTGTGTCGCTGGGGAGTAAACTTTCCTGGGTCTTCTGTGTTCTCTCTCCAGATACTGTCTCCCATGGCCGAAGGCTTATTCCACAAAGCCGTCATGGAGAGTGGGGTGGCCATCATCCCTTACCTAAAGGCCCATGATTATGAGAAGAGTGAGGACGTATGTATACTGTTAACACCTTGCCGGCTTCCTCTCCTCAGTTAGCAGAGAATGTGTTCAGGCACCTTCTCACCATGTGTTTGACTTTCCTTAGTGACCATGCCCAAGGAACCTCATGCTGGCCCAAGGTGAACCTTGTTCCTCCATGAAAGGTCTAGTTCAACAGGAAATGGAACTAGCTACACAATGCCACACCACTGGTGTGAACAAGTGTGTGTGTATGCGTGTTATGGTTCTTACATCTTACCCGTGATTCTTTGCTTGTGATATATAACTCAGTGCCCTGTATCCTATACAGCTCTTCTGTGCCTACGCTACTCTGCTGGGAATGGATACCCAGGACATTGTGTTAAGAAAGATTCAGAGGCTGTTTCCAGCTCAGTGGGAAATAATGCTGTGACTGATTAGTGTTGTCTGGCTTGGGATTATAAGGGGCATCTATCACACAATATTTCTCATCTGTCTCTTGTCTTAATTATCTACTAGATCGAGAGGCTCTAATGACCAGGATCTCTCTGTCCTTCAGGCCCTCAACATAATACTTGGTATATATCAGGCAGCCATAAATGTTCTGAATGAATGAGTTAACGAATGAGCTGTTTCATTCAATGCACATTAATTAAGCACTGGGCTGTGGAGCCATCTCTTGAGTATTAATCATTTTTTGTGGTAAATTTTCTTAAACATCTTAGAGAAAGTAACAGTGTATACCAAGAGCAGTAACACAGAGTTATAAAGTTGAGGGTATAAAATACCCTCAATACACAGAAATACTGATTTTGGTAACATTCTCCATAAAACTATTTTCAGTTTGGGCATATATTTATTCATTTGACACGCATCACTGGGTGCCCACTATTTTCCCTGCTCTGTTAGAGCTTTGGGACTTATCAATGGAGAAAGCACATCCTAAACTTGAGGGCAATCTAATCTTTTTATCACCTATCCTTGGATAGGATTAAATCTTGGAATCCATGGATAGGTTTGGGAAGTGGTCCCACAATTGTGCCAGACTCCACATGCTTGCACGTTTTCCCAGGGAGAGGGTCTCTGACTTTGATTGGATTCTCAGAGTATCCATGACTCCCAGAAGATTGAGAACCATCACTTTCAGGGAGCGAGTTCTACAAATATGGAAGGTTCAGTGACAAGGAAAGCAGGTGTTCAGCAATGGGCCAGGCATGGAAGGTGGGGAACATCGAGCTTATAGGAGATTGGATGAGGAAGGAGTTTCTGGGGGGTGCAATGCCCTGAAAGGACATCGCGGAGGGAAGGTCTTGGGCATTAAAGAATGAGAAGGATTGGTATAGAGGCAGGAAAAAAGACAGGTAGGACATTCCAGGCTGTGTGTGGGCCTGGGGCTTGGGCAGGGCTGACAAGCTAAGAATCTGATCTGGAGCCCTGCCTCTACTGACAATGAAGGAGCTTGCAAAGCTGCTCCTCGCTCTTGGTGTTTCTGTCTTATTTAGCACCTTAAGATTGGGCTTCTAGACTCTGGAGGGGCCAAGTACCAATGCAGCTAAGCTCACAGGACTGATCTCTTTGGGACCATGAATCTTGATTCCATTCCACGGTCACAGACTGGCAAACTCCTATCCCCAGCTATGGTGTTCACTAAAGATGACAAGGAGAGCCAGGCAAGAGAGTGAGGGTGATGCAGTGGCAACCTATCCACCATGTGCACCTTCCATTACAGGGGCGTGGGGCTAGGCAGGGGTAGCAGGATGGACTCATGTATGGAGGACAAACCTGTGTCTGATTGGAGGACATTTTCCAGCTTCCATTTTCCTAGATGCTTCCAATATCATGCTCTAACCTGGTCCTTCTCTGCAAAATAGCTGCAGGTGGTTGCACATTTCTGTGGGAAGAATGCATCAGACTCTGAAGACCTGCTGAGGTGCCTGAGGACAAAATCCTCCAAGGAGCTGCTGACCCTCAGCCAGGTGAGGACAGAGGGGGCAGTTTTGGGGGGGGGCTTGTCCTTTGAATGGAGAGATTAACTAATCCTACCCCTCTGTTATTTATTTGGATTTGGAACATAGAAAAGAGGAGGATTGGGGATACTTGGTAACAGCTGAAAAAAAAAATAAGTAGGGGTATAGAACCCTTGTAGGTAATTTAAGAAAATTGTTGGGGCAGGGATGCAGCTTAGCCTGGAGAAGATTCAGCAAAGTACAAGGCTTGTCTCTAAGTCCCTGAAAACATCTCACTGGAGAGAGGGACCACACTTGTTACCCATGCTTCCAGAAGCTGAAGTCAAAATCAGGAGCTGGAAGTTCTATTAGGAAGTCATTTTAGTTCTGCATAACTGAAAACTTTTCAAGATCTCAGGTGTCTGGAAAATGACTGGGCTCCTTTAGAAGGTGGTGAGATGCCCACCTCTCCAGGTATTCAAGCAAAATCTAGCTGACCTCTGACAAACTTTCAGTCAGTGACAGTTAATTGAACCGGGTGATCTTTATGTCCCTTTCAATCTTGAGAGCCTTTGATGACGGTCTTTGAACGATCAAGATCATTATCTTTCAGATTTCAACATCTGCTAGTTATGTGGTATGTACTGAATGTCACTCTGAGCCATGCTGGACTCAGTGAAATGGATAATAAATCCTGGACCTGATGTAGTGTCAAACTCTTTCATGTGCTCCTTTCTACCCAAATCCCAAAACAGAAACCTAAGGAAACCATGATTAGGGCTGAGTGTTGCTTTGTGAGACCCAAAATATATCCAGGCATGTCCAAGACACAGTCGCTCAGGGAGACACTTGAGGAAGATGTTCACACCAACCCCTACAGTCCTGACCACTCCATCTACCACAATTTTTACCTTTGCATTTGGCCAGTAATTCTCAAACTTGAATATGCATTAGGATCACTTGGAGGACCAGCTACAAGAAGGTTCCTGGGCTACGCCCCCACCCCAGAGTTTCTTATTGAGGAGCCTGAAGTGGGCCTGAGAATGTGCATTTATAACAAGTTCCCAGATGATGCTGATGCTGCTGGTCTAGGAACCACACTTTGAGTATCTCTGGGCTAGGCTGTATTAGTCTCTTCTCATGCTGCTAATAAAGACATACCTGAGACTGGGTAATTTATAAAGGAAAGAGGTTTAATAAACTCACAGTTCCACGTGGCTGGAGAGGCCTCATAATCATGGTAGAGGCTGAAGGAAGAGCAAAGGCACATCTTACATGGTGGTGGGCAAAAAAAAAAAAAAAAAAAAAAAAAAAGCTTGTGCATGGGAGCTCACTTTATAAAACCATCAGATATCGTGAGATTTATTCACTGTCATGCAAATAGCATGGGAAAGACCTGCCCCATGATTCAATTACCTCTTACCAGGTCCCTCCCACAACATGTGGGAATTACGGGAGCTGTAATGTGAGATTTGGGTGGGGACACAGCCAAACCATGTCACAAGCCACTGTTTTTCTTGGTAGATATTATTATTATTCCCATTTAGCAGATGAGAAAATAAGGCACAGACAACTTTAGCCACCTTTCCCAAGTACATGGCAGAGCTGCCAGGGACTGATACATTGAGCGGGGCTTGTAGTGTTTGTTTTTACTTTTTAAGTGCAGTTAAACCAGTGCTAGACTGGGTTGGCTTTGCTTGGCCAGGATTTGGGACAGCAGATTTCGTAAACAGAAATAGTTGATGATTTTTTTTCCTTCCTTATTACAGAAAGTAAAGTCTTTCACTCAAGTGGTTGATGGTGCTTTCTTTCCTAATGAGCCTCTAGATCTATTGTCTCAGAAAGCATTTAAAGCAATTCCTTCCATCATCGGAGTCAATAACCATGAGTGTGGCTTCCTGCTGCCTATGGTAAGAATTCTGGTTGTCCATACTGCCACTCTCTCAAACCATGATGCAGCTCTTGGCTTCAACAGCTGGGCATTTCCACAGATGACAGCAGGTGTTGTAAATGCTGAAGTCCACTAGCCAAGCACACAGTGATCACCTTTCCTCTCTCTGAAAGAGTGCAAGTGAGGACAGGGCCAGTCACAACAAGTGTCTGCCTTCCTCCTCACGTGATGAGGTTTAGTGTGGAAGAAACAACTATATAAAAAGGAAAGGGGATGGGTCCATTTCGTCTTTGTTCAGACAATGTTATAAATGATCGTTTCCAAAAAATGCAGTTACCACTTCAGAGCGGACATTTAGATGGGTTTAAAAACTTCAGTCCTTTAAACTGTTCATGTCCAGCCTTGGTTCTGGCATTTGACATCCGAGAATGCTAAGGTTGTATAAGTTGCAAAATTGTTAAATCATTTTATTTATTCAGCAAGTATGTACTGAGCATTTATTAGAGGCTTATAAAGCATACAAGCTTTCTGGGAGCTTACACTCTGGTGGGGAGAGACAGATGAGACATGAGGTTGAGAAGACGATTTCAGAGAGTGATAGACGCTATGAAGGACACAAGTGGGGAGAGAATGTATCTTTAGGGAGGTTAACAGGTGGTCAGGAAAGGCTCTTCTAGGGAGAGATTGTTGAGCTGAGGCCCAGGTGCTGGGAAAGACCCCTGATTTTTTTGATTCCGTGGCTTAGCAAGACTCTATTCATTGGAAATAAACTTTTCATCTGTGGAAGAGTGGAGAGTTCAAATTCCTAATACTGTTGAAGCTCATTTATATAGATTGACCTCCTCATTTTAAGCTGAACAAAATAGGGTTAAAAAATAAAGAGGATCAGATTACAAAGCCAGTTGGTGGCTGTCTGGAACCAGAGTCCTGAGTTCATTGAGTTGTGAAAGCATGTTCTGCCATTATTAATTTGACCTCCAGGGCAATGTTTTGAAGTAGGACTAGGAATTTTTGTCCTCACTTTGCAGACGAGGCCACTGAATCACAGTTCATGGCTTAAGTAAGGCTTTTCAGTGATTTTTGGGTGTGTGTTAGAAAGAAGAAGGCAGGTGCTAGTGATGACAACCACCACTGTAACTACTGTAACCAGTTCCCCAGTAACTTCCAGTGCCAAGCACAGGCCATCCAAGCAACAACTTGAAAACAGGCATGATTTTCCCTATTTTAAAGAAACTGAGGATCAGAGCAGCTAAAGCAGCTTTCCTACATCTCCCGGCTAGTAAGGAGACAGTGGTGTATAATTTTCATGTGTTTAGGCTCTGCCTTTTAAATTAAATTAAATTTAATTTTTGAGTCGGAGTCTTCCTCTGTTGCCGAGGCTGGAGTGCAGTGGTGTGATCTTGGCTCACTGCAACTTCCACCTCCTGTCTTCAAGGGATTCTCCTGCCTCAGCCTACTGAGTAGCTGGATAACAGGCACCTACCACCACGCCCAGCTAATTTTTTTTTTTTTGGTATTTTCAGTAGAGACCGGGTTTCACCATGTTGGCCAGGTTGGTTTCCAACTCCTGACCTCAGCACTTTGGGAGACCACCTGTTTCAGCCTCCCAAAGTGCTGGGATTACAGGCATGGGGTGGTGCCCAGCCTAGGCACTGCCTTTAAATGCTGAATTCTCTGCTTACCTGCTGTGTGATATTAGGGGAGTTGCCCACCCTCTCTGAGCTTCCCCTACTTCATTTGTGAAATAGGGCTAATCTTAGCACCTGCATCACAGGTATACATCAAGCAACCTGGCATACTGTCAGTGCTCAGTAAATGCTAGATATTGGAGTTATTCAAGTAACAGAAGTTACAGAGCTGAAAAGCCTGTGTGGGTGCTCAAATTCCATGTGAATTTGCCTTTAAACCCATTGCTAGCTGTTAGAGACCACAGGAAATCCCTGAGAAACAAATTCCAGCTCCTTAATGTACAGAGAAGGTTTTTGTAGGTAAAATATGCTTGTGGGTAATTTAAATGACTTGAGGGTTCCCTGAGATTCTAGGAGACAGGTACGGCCCTAGTATTCATTTAAGTATTCGCCATAGTGATTCATTACCCCAAGATTTTCAACAGAAAACATACCAAGAAAATTCATTTGCCACGTGGATAGTGTTTCTGACGCCTCACGTTTTAAAGCTGTGATTTTGCCAGAAAATGGTAATGTAACAAATAATCACATGAAGTGCTTACTACGTACCAGGTACCATTGTAAGAGCTTTACAATTATCAACTCGCTCAGTTCTCATCACCAACCTCGCAGGAGGTACTTGTTGCAAACTCCACCTTACAGATCAGAAGCCTGAGGCAGGAAGAGTTGAGTCCCTTGCCAAGTTTTCAGCTGGTGAGGGCAGTGCAGGGAGCCTGTGTTTTCAGCCACCAGCCTCACCGCCACTGCCTGACCTCCCACTGTGGCTTCTCAGAGGCCCCACCCACAAAGGTCTTGAGAAGGAGAACAACAAACACCAGTTTGGAAATTTTCTGGCTTCTCTTTGAACTTGATGTCCAAGCCAAGTTGGGGCCTCTTAGGCAGTCAGGGCTGCCATAATAAAATACTGTAGATTGGGAGGCTTAAACCACAGACATTTATGTTCTCACAGTTCTAGGGGCTGGAAGTCCAAGATTAAGGTGCTGATATCGCTTTGTGTGTCTAAACTTTCTTTTCTCATAAGGACATCAGCCAGATTGGATTAGGGCCCATTCTAACAGCTGCATTTTAACATAATCACCCCTTTAAAAGTACTATCTCCAAATAGTTGCATTCTGAAGTGCAGGGGGTTAAGGCTTCAATGTGTGAATTTTGAGGGGGCCACAATTTAGCCCATAATGGGAGCCTTCTCACAAGGTGACCACTCAGGCCCCACAAGGCTGCAGGTGGAATGACAGGGAACAGCTGCCTTTTATCAAAAGTGAGAAGAAATTAACTATCTGACCAGGACACTGAGGCCACTTCCACACGTGGCTGCCTGGGCTTCAGGGCTCCTTATCCAGCTTCCCCTGTGAAAGTCGGCTGCCCATGGCCTCAGGTAGATGGGTTTACCTTCTGATGTTTGGATGGCTTACAGAGGGCACCGCTTCTCTCCACAGAAGGAGGCTCCTGAGATCCTCAGTGGCTCCAACAAGTCCCTTGCCCTCCATCTGATACAAAACATCCTGGTAAGTAATTTGGGAGGCTGCATTACTCCAGAGACACATGCACTTAACAGATAGCCCTGGGTCACACTCAGGGGGAGAGGCCAGGGGCACAGACACTCCTCACTCACTCAGTCATTCAATAGACCTTTCCTAAGCACAGGTGTATTAGTCCACTCTTGCACTGCTATTAAGAAATACCTGAGACTGGATAATTTATAAAGAAAAGAGGCTTAATTAGCTTATGGTGCTGCAGGCTGTACAGGAAGCATGATGCTGGCATTTACTCAGCTTCTCGGGAGGCCTCAGGAAACTTACAATCTTGGTGGAAGGCGAAGGGGAAGAAGGCACGTCTTACATGGTTAGAGCAGGAGGAAGGAGAGAGGGATGAGGTGCCACACACTTTTAAATAACCAAATCTCGTGCGAGCTGTATCATGAGAACAGCACCAAAGGGATGGTGCTAACCATTCATGAGAAACTGCCCCTATGATCCAATCATCTCCCATCAGTCTCCAAAATTAGGGATTACAATTCAACATGAGATTTGGTGGGGGACACAGGTCCAAACTATGTCAATAGGCCCATAAACCCAATCCACAATCCCTGACCTGGAAGAGCTCCAAAAACCCAGAGGGTTTTTGTAACCCACCCAGGAGCAGAACTGGACCTCAACTGATTTGTGGCTATCAGTCATTTTCGTTCCCACACATTTATTCATGTTATTTATGCCACTCTTCATATGTTTCTCTGTGGATGCATTAATGTGGGTTTTTGGGTTTTGCCCCCACCCCGAGCCTGTGTCATAACATGCAGCATGGGTGCTACATTATCTACCTACAGTCTGAAAAGCTCTGAATGCTGAAACACACACAGGACTAGGGACCTGTATTCACCACACACCAGCCAGGCATCAGGCCAGGCTCTGGCAAGACCAGTCATTTACTCATTCATTCACTCATTTATTGTTCCATCACTCATTCATTCATTCACTGCACAAACTTAGCAGTATCTGGTCTTACTCTAGACACTAGGATATAGAGATGGATTGTTTTCCTTCCTTTCTTTTCTCCTTTTTCCATCTTTCTCTTTTTCCATAAACGTTTATTCAGTGTGGACTCAGTGCCAATATTCATTTTGTTCACTTGTCCATGGAACACACATTTAGTGAGAGTCCACATGCCCCTGCACTTCCCTGGGCACTGGGGTGCAATATGGGGTGGACGGAGACGACAAGACACTTCAATACAGTACACACGAAGCACAGCAATGTCCAAGGCTCTGTGGTGCACACAGAAGGGGACAGGCAGCTGTCTTGGGGAGAAGGGTTATGGAAGATTAATGGAGCTTGTCTGGTGATGGAATGGGTGGGTGGAGAAACTGGGAAGAACCAAGAGTACCAGCTGGAGCAGAGGGTGTGAAGAGATCAGCTGAGGGTTGGCTGCAGCAGGAGAGAATGCTTTCAGCTGTTGTAAGCTATGTAATGAGTATACACTTTGTCCTAAAGACTGAGAACAGAAGGAAGAAGGACATGATTGGATTTCTATTTCAGGAAAAGCCCTCTGAAACTGGGCACGGTGGCTCACACCTGTAATCCCAACACTTTGGGAGGCCAAGGCAGGAGGATTGTTTGAGCCCAGAAGTTCAAGAATAGCCTAGGCTACACAGGGAGACCTTGTCTCTACAAAAAGTAAAAACAATTAGGCAGGCCTGGTGGTATTTGTGGTGCCAGCTACTTGGAAGGCCAAGCAGGAGGATTGTTGAGCCTGGGAGTTTGAGGCTGCAGGATCTCACCACTATACTCTAGCTGGGGCAACAGAGTGAGAGACTCTGTCTCAAAAAGAAAAAAAAAAAAAAAAAAAGAAGAAGGAAAACAGAAAGAAACACTACAGGCAGAGATCCCTCAGGCCCCCCGGTGGAGGGATGTTTGACGAGTTGCAGCTGTCTGATGATGAATTGGGACTAAGGTTTGAGAGATATTGATGTTATAAATCATACAGTGGAATTCTCAGGTGGACTGGAGATGGCCTCATGGAGAAGATGCTCATTGATCTGATCCTTAGGGGAGGGAACAACTGAGCAGAAGGACATTTCAAGTAGAGTGGGAAGTAGGTTGTGTGGGAAAGTGCAAGAGGAATGGAAGGGCATGTGTTTCTCCTAGGCACGGTAGCATGCTAGGGGCTACTTTTTAAACAGTAAGTAGTTCTCTGATGCAGAAGGCATAGCCTTACCCCAGAACCCTAGGACTTTGCACTCTGACTGTCCTATGGGGACTCACCTGAGACTCCACACAGCATCTATACCCACCTTGGACACCTCCAGCACCATGGGTTCTGCTGGTTATATGAAAGAGGCCAGGCCCTTACGCCATAGACTGGACCTACTGCAGAGGCCTCCCTTGCTCTGGCCTGATTAAAAACCACCAGCCTCCTGAGGACCCGATAAACGAGTCTGAGCAGCATTCTCCAATGTGGTGTACACTGCCTCACCTCCAAATTCCAAAGAAACCCATCAAGGGCTGTGGCTGCTGTCTTAGTGGTACGGGTTTGAGCTGCAACACCTTTCCAGCATTTCCTAGAGCACCAGATCCCTGAATCTTCATGGAATTTACCATGCACTCTTTGCCATTAGTGCCTGCGGGAAGTTGAGAGGGAGAAGCCTGGGAGGCAGGCTGTTGCCAGGTCAGAGAAGCATCAAATGTCCTATTAAGGCACTCAGCAATGGGGCCTGGGGGAACCAACAGGACTGAATACCTGCTCTGGGCCAAGCAGCATACTTCTCTCTTCACATCTCATATAATCATCTACATCCCTACAGATGAGGAAACTGAGGCTCCAAGAGACCAACTAGCTTAGGTAAGATAATAGCTAAGGGCTGGAGGCAGTGCTGGTACCAGGAGCAGGGCTGATTTCATGGATGTTCTGCCTGTGTAGTCACAGAGGACCCTGTTGCTCAGAAGGGTCCTACATTTGGTTTAATGCTCCGTTGTCACCATCTTGAAATTCTTAATGATTTTTTTAACAAGGAGTTTATGTTTTTACTTTGCACTGAGCTCCACAGATGATGCAGCCAGTTTTGCCCAGGAGTGACTCATTCTGAGACATGAGAGAGAGAGGCCTGTGGTCAGGAGCATGGGATTTGGATGCAAATAGACTTGTGAAAGAATCATGGTTCTTCCAGTTGGGCCCAACCACTTCACCTCTCTAAGCCTCAGTTTCTTAATCTGTGAAACGGGGCTAGTTTTGATACTTGCATCTTAGGGTTGCTGTGTGGATTAAATAAAGCAATGTGGGTAAAGCATTCAGAATCATACCTGCACAGGTGAGTGTTTAACGTGTTGGCCACTGTGGTTGATCTGGATCGACTAAGATTTTTTTTACAGCACATCCCGCCTCAGTATTTGCACCTTGTGGCTAAAGAATACTTCCATGACAAGCATTCCCTGACTGAAATCCGAGACAGTCTTCTGGACTTGCTTGGAGATGTGTTCTTTGTGGTCCCTGCACTGATCACAGCTCGATATCACCGAGGTGAGTCTCTGAGCACCCCCCTCCAGGACCACAGCCCAGCGAGGCTGGTGGCCACGGTGATCCATGTTGTCTACTGACTGGCTGCCTCCTCTGCCTCTGTTCCTTCACAGAGAGGGTGTCTGTGTCTGGATGGGAACATGCCATGGGTACCTGTGTCATTCACCTGCCTTTCAGAGTTTGGGAATGTTGATCAGTTGTTTCTGTTTCTTCCCCTTCTTCAGGACCATGTAGAAAATTCTCATCTCCCTATAATTTTCTGGGCGCTGTCCCCCGGGATTTTTTCTTTCTAGAAATGTCTTCCCCAACATCTTAGCCATACATAGTAATGGAACAAACATTTTAGCTATAAGGAGTAATGGATTCCTAAAGTAATAGACTTTAATTCAACTATTTTAAAGGCAGAATGGTATTAAGTACATTCATCTTGTTGTACAACCATCACCGCTATACATCTTCAGAATGTTTTTATCATCCCAAACTGAAAATCAGTACCTATTAAAAATAACTCCCCACTCCTCTTTTCCCCAGACCCCAATAACCACCATTCTACTTTCTGTCTCTATGATTGACGTTTTAGTTACTTTAGTGACTTTAGTTACTCAATGTAAATGGAATCATTCAATATTTGTCCTTTTGTTTGGCTTATTTCACATAGCATAAGGTCTCAGGATTCCTATATGCTGTACTATACATCAGAATTTCCTCCTTTTTTAAGGCTGAATAATGTTCCATTGTATGTATGTATCACATTTTGGTTATCCATTTATTCATTAATGGACATTTGCGTTGTTTCCACCTTTCAGCTATTGTGCAATGAACAATTGGTTATTGGCTACAATTGGCTATTGACTGTAATGCTGCAATTAATATAGTTGTAGAAATATCTGTTCAAGTCCCTGTTTTCAGTTATCTGGGGTATATGGCAGAGGTAGAATTGCTGGATCATATGTAATTCTAAGTTTAATTTTTTTGAAGAACTGTCATGTTGCTTTCCACTGTGTCTGAACCATTTTACATTCCTACCAGCAATGCACAAGGGTTACAATTTCTCGACATCTTGACCAACATTTGTTATTTTCTGTTGTTGTTTTTAAAATAATGACTATTCTAATGGGTTTGAAGTAGTATCTCATTATGGTTTTCATTTGCATTTTCCCAATTATTAGAGATGTTGAGCATCTTTTCATGTGCTTATTGGATGTTTGTATATATGTTTTTAGAGAAACGTCTGTTTAAGACCCTTGCCCATTTTTGAATTGAATTGTTTTTTGTTGTTGGGTTTTAAGAGTTCCATATATATATATGTTCCATATATATATATATATATATATAGTAGAAATTAATCCCTTATGAGATATTATGAGATATACGACATGCAAACATTTTCTCCCATTCTGTGGGTTGCCTTCTTACTCTGTTGATAATGCACCAAAGTTGCACAGTAGTTTTTAATTTTGATGAAATATAATTCATCCACTTTTATTGTTGATTGTGCTTTTGGTGTCATATCTAGGAATCCACGGCGAAATTCAAGGGTGTGGAAATTAACCACTATATTTTCATATAAAGGTTTACAGTTTTAGTTTTAAATATAGGTCTTTGATCCATTTTGAGTTAGTTTTTCTATATAGTATGAGGGAAGAATCTACCTTTATTCTTTTGCATGTGTTATATACTAGGGTGGCTATAATTTTTTTAAAAAAGAAAAGGAATAAGAACAAGTGTGAAGGGTATAGAGAAACCAAAACTCTCATACACGGCTGTTGGAAACATAAAACAGTGCAGCCCCTGTGGAAAAATGTTGTGGCTGTTGCTCAAAAAGTTAAACATAGTTTCCATATAACCTAGCAAATCCAGTCCTAGGGGTATACTCAAGATAACTGAAAACTGATATTCATACAAAAATTGTATGTGAATGTTCATAGCACCCTTGTTCATTATAGGCCAAAATGGTAACAACCCAAGTGTTCATCAACTGATGAATCAATAAACAAAATTCAGTACATACTTACAATGGACTATCAGTTTGCCATAAAAAGAAATGAAATACGAATGCATGCTACAACACAGATGAGCCTTGTAAACATTATGCTAATTGTAAGAAGTCAGGCACAAAGGGCCACATGTTGTATAATCTCACTTATACGAAATGTTCAGATTAGGCAAATCCATAGGGACAGAAAGTAGAACTGTGTAGTGACTGCGAAATGGGTCTGAGGTTTCTGTTTGGGGTGATGAAAATGTTCTGGACCTAAATAGTGGTGATAGTTGCACAACATCCTAAATGTACTAAAAACCGCTGAATTATATACTTTCAAATAGTTGAAGTGGCAGATTTCACTTACGTACATTTTGTCTTAAAAATATTGTTAGGAAAATGAGAAGGCAGACCACAGACTGGGAGAAAATGTTCATAATACAATTATTTCACAAAATCATCATATCCAGATAGAAGAACCCTTACAATTCAGTAATGAAAAGAAAGTATTTTCCAAGAGAGGGTTAAAGACTTGAACTTTGAGAGAAAGTCCCAACGAGGTAGATCTTGGTTGAATATGGAGGACGTTTTTTGAGAAGTAGAACTACTGCCTTCTCAGACGTGAGCTCTTCATCACCAGGGATATAAACACTGCTGTAACAGGAAATTCCAGCCTCAGATGAGGAAGGGGGAAGTGAGGCTGGCTTAGGTAGCCTCTTGTCTCTGAGCTGTCCCACCCCTCGGTCTATACATCCAAGACTAGATAGATGGGGTCACAGAGCCAGCCCCCTGCTCCACGCTGCATGCATGCCTGACCTTCCCTGACCTTTGTTCAGATGCTGGTGCACCTGTCTACTTCTATGAGTTTCGGCACCGGCCCCAGTGCTTTGAAGACACGAAGCCAGCTTTTGTCAAAGCCGACCACGCTGATGAAGTCCGCTTTGTGTTCGGTGGTGCCTTCCTGAAGGGTGACATTGTTATGTTCGGTAAGGGACTAGCCACTCCCCACAGTTCACATGAAGCCCCCTGCTTACCCTACCACTATGCAAGAGCCCGGAGGACTTCGGGGTTGGCATTTAATCACCTCTGTGGTTTACAGGCGGATGCAACCTTTCTCTGGAAAATGCCCTCACTTCCATTTTTAGAAGCCAAGATGAAAAAGAACCGTGACAGTTGCTTGATGAGGGTTTCTCTTCGTACTGAAACCTACAGGTGTGGCCACTTCAGAGTGCTCAAGCAATCTAAATAATTTAAAAAAATATATATATTAGAACCATTTTCTTCCTTTTCTTTGACTACGGGTCTTACCCTCCCTCCCCTTTCCAGAAATCCCATGAGGCCACAATCTGAGGCTTTAAGAGGCAAGGACCATGTTTTACATAATTCCAGCTCCAAGTGGTCTGCACCCCGATGAGCTCATGTAAAGGCTTGTGAACTGTTACTTGTGATATTAGCTCATTTATTCTTAAATTTATGACATATTTGGTGCCTAAAATAAGCCAATCAGATGGGTTATCAATAGAAAAAATTTGCAGGGAAAAATACACACAGGAGCTATCACTAAACTATTTGGTTGGAAACATTACACAATGCAGGCTCTTAACTTATTCACACTGGCCTCCTGACAAAGAGGACGGAACATTCCATATAGAGTGTGTTTGTGCACTGTGGTTTATTCATTATTTCAGTTTTTCATCCTCATCTTACAACACAGATAATAAAGAACTTCCTCCTAGGTTGTCATAAGGACTAAATAAAATAGGCCCCATAAAGTAAGAGTGAATAGCCAATAAATGTCACTGTTAATTCTCAGCAACCATTCCTGAGCCCATACTATGTAATGGCACAGGGACTCCCTAAACTGGAAAAAGTGAACAACATATGTATCAAAAGGTGAAATTCCTTGATGTCTAAACAGCTCCTAAAATTCGTAAGAAAAGAATAACCTAATTGAAAACTGGGTAACAGATACAGACAGTTCTTGGAAAAGAAAACACAAGTGCCTTGTAAACATATGAACATCCACTTAACCTCCCTCATAACAAGAAAACTGCAGACCTTCCTTAGCAAGGAATTATTCTTCATCAGTCAAGGTTGAAAAAAACAAAACACTTAAAATAATGTATTCTAGCAGGTGTGAAAAACAATTTTATACATTAATAGAGAAATCTATCAACATTTAAATGCATGTAAGGCGGGGCATGGTGGCTCACACCTGTAATCCCAGCACTTTGGGAGTCTGAAGCGGGAGGATTACTTGAGTCCAGCAGTTCCAGAACATTTTGGGCAACATAGTAATACCCCCTCTCTACAAAAAAAAAAAATAATAATAATAATAATAATAAACGCAATTAGCCAGGCATGGTGGCACACACCTGTAGTCCCAGCTACTCAGGAGGCTGAGGTGGGAGGATCACTTGAGCCCAAGAGTTTGAGGTTACAGTGAGCTATGATCATGGCCCTGAACTCTAGTCTGGGCAACAGAGTGAGACTCCTGTCTCAAAAATTGTTTTTATTTTATAAAATAAAAAAATGCATGTAGTCTTAGCCAGGTGTGGTGGCTCATGCCTATAATGCCATCACTTTGGGAGGCTGAGGCAGGAAGAATTGCTTGAGCCCAGGAGTTGGAAGCTGCAGTGAGCTATGATGGTGCCACTGCACTCCAGTCTGGGTGACAGAGTGTGACTCCATCTTTATAAAAATAAACAACGTAGATTAAAACTCATGTAGTTTTTAGCCTGTCAATTCTACTTCTAGAGTTTTTGTGTAAGTATACCTCCACATGTGCAAAATATATATGCACACTAAAATACTGCTTTTACCAGCAAAAGATCAGAAACACGACACATACATTATATATTTATATACAATTGCATGTAAATATGTATTTACATATTACATGTTCATAGAACAACAAATGGCAGTTTGATAAATGACAAGTCCTATATATGAGATCGATTTTAATAAAAAGAGCAATATGTAGAATACGTGTCCAGTCTCCTGCCAGATGTGTAGAAAGGCGTCTGTTTACACCCTGGAACCTGCAGAGCCTGTCTTTGGGAAGGTGCCTCTGAGGCTTGTCACTGAGTGTCTGCAGGGAAGAGATGAAAGGGAAACATTTTCATTGGATATTAGATGCTCTTTCTGCATTTTGGATTTTCTACTTTTTAAATAAAGAAATACAAAAATTAATTGTAAAAATGTGTGTTCAAGGACAGAGGCAGAGGAAGAGAGAGAAAGAAAAGAGAGGAAAGAGAGAAGCAAGAGAGAGGGAAGACAGGGAGAGAAGGAACAGACAGACGGAAGAAAGACAGAAGGGAGAGAGAGAGGGAGAGAGAAGAAAGAGAGAGGGAAGAAAGAGAGAGGGGAGAGAGAGAAGAAAAAGAGGGAAGAGAGATGGAAGACAGAGATGGGGAGAGAGAAGGAAGAGAGGATGGAGAGAAGGAAGAGAGAGAGAGGGGAAAACAGAGACAGAGAGAGGGAGCAAGCTGGTCTGCGTCCCCAGGGAACCTGCAGCATCATGGGACTGGCTGCAGGAACATGGGGTGGACAGGGAAGATGTGTGTTCAGCTTCCACCATTCGGAAGCCACAATTCCTTGGGCAGGTGCCCATTGCTCCGAGCTTTAGTATCTACTTGTGCAAAATGGGTAGAGTGACTTGGTAGGCTTGTAAGGTTCCAGTGGGAGGAGGGGTGTGAAAGGGATTCATCAAATACAAGGCACCCCGGACTTTCCCAGCCTCACCGAGAGCAGCAGCATTTTGTAATTATCTCCTTCAGAAGGAGCCACGGAGGAGGAGAAGTTGCTGAGCCGCAAGATGATGAAATACTGGGCTACCTTTGCTCGAACCGGGTATGTAAACTTCCCAGTCTCCCCCATGCCAAGGTCTGGGGTGTGAGGAGGAAAATCTCACCCCTGTTTCTGCTCTCCCTTCCAGGAATCCCAATGGGGACAACCTGCCTCTGTGGCCAGCCTATAATCTGACCGAGCAGTACCTGCAGCTGGACTTGAACATGAGCCTCGGACAGAGACTCAAAGAACCGCGGGTGGAGTTTTGGACCAGCACCATCCCCCTGATCCTGTCTGCCTCCGACACGCTCCATAGTCCTCTTTCCTTCTTAATTTTCCTCTCTCTCCTCCAGCCTTTCTTTTTCTCTTGTGTTCCTTGGGAAGTTATCTTTCCGTGATTTTGGTTTCCCTTCTCCTCCTACAATTTTTCCCCGCAGTCATTAGCTTCTTTCCAAGTTCAGCTGCTTTCTATGGGGATCTTTGCAGAACAAGCTGCTTTTGCTGATATTTTACGGACTTAGGAATGATCCTTATGGAATTCTTTTCAACATCAAAAAGTGCAATTTGTCTTGGAAGACAACACATTTTCTTCAATAAATTTGGAAAAGAACTGACCTATTAGTTGTCATAATAATGATTTTATAACTCATATGAAATAAAATCAGAATGTAAAATATGGATAAGGGGGCAGAATTTAATTCTGTGCTGATAACACTCCCCCTGCCCCTAGCACCCACTTTCTATCAAAGAAGATGTCTGTGAATGTTACCCAAAATGTGAGTCCACCACCCCAACCCATCGCGGCTTCAGCCACAAGCCAAATATGGATGTCTTGTACATCGTGGGTTTGAGCTGGGTCTCTTCTGTGGCTCAGAGAGACGTGTGGGTGATGGGGTATCCTCAGCCATGGAAAGCTGATGTCATCCAAAATAAAAAAACCTAGAAGTCAAATTCTAGGCATCAAGGGTCAGATCAGCAGTGTCAAGAAGAAATGAAGCTTCTGTGATGGGGTTGAGATGAATCTATCATTCAATAAATCCACACTGGCTGGGTGCAGTGGCTCATGGCTATAATCCCAGCACTTTGGGAGGCTGAGGTAGGTGGATCACTTAAGGTCAGGAGTTCAAGACCAGCTTGGCCAACACGGTGAAACCCCATCTCTACTAAATAATACAAATATTAGCTAGGCGTGGTGGTCTGTGCCTATAGTCCCAGCTACTTGGGAGGCTAAGGTGGGAGAATCACTTGAACCTGGGAGGTGGAGGCTGCAGTGAGCCGAGGCCGTACCACTGCACTCCAGACAGGGTGACAGAGCAAGAATCCTTAATAAAAAAAAAAATAAGATAATAATAATAATAAATAAATAAATAAATCTACACTGAGCGTCTGATATATACCAGGCGTATCCTCACCGGGGATACAGCAGTGAACAAAACCTGGCTGCTACCCAAGAGTGGGCAAACAGACATTAAGCAAACATTCACACAAGTGGATATCTCATACTGTAACTTTGATAGGTGTTACTCAGGAGAATAAGGTGTTTTCAAGAAAGTGTAACAGAGGCAACCTAAGTGAGATTAAAGTCTTAGGAGGCTCTCTCTGGAGAAATAGCATTTACATTAAGAAAGGACAAATCAAAATTAGTCACAGGGTAGGGAGAATGTTAAATACCATCATTCAAAGGATGCACTCTTACTTTGTATAGTCACATAATCCATATTATATCCATATAATTCACCAGGGTCATTATTTTTTCTTCATGATTGCTTCAAGATTACATAAGATGCATAGAATAGGAGGGTTTCTGAGATGCCAGTAACTCATCTGGGTGAAAGATCTCCAACTCAGAGCCTGAATCTGACCCCCTGAAGTGTTTTGTTTGGCCCACACAGTGTTAAATATGTTTTGGAATTTGTTGCCAGCAAATTTTAAATTAGGGAAATTTCACATTAAATGCCATTTTTCCAGCTTCTCCAGGAAACAACAATAACAAGAAAACCCAGAAGATACTATTACAGAGCTGCATTCGCACATTATAACCAGCACTTCTGGAGGTCCATGCAACACCTTTTATGCAAATTACAAGGTGCCCCTTCCTCAAAACCTTCTACAGACATCTTCAGAAACTGCCATGGATAAATATCTGCATCTATGATGCAAATGACACCTTCTGTAAAGTGTTATCCTTCTGCAGTGCACTCCCTGTGCAACCGTCCTTAGCAAAGATAGAGTAATCTGCAGGAACTGAGTGATGGCTGCCCCCTTTACAGAGGCATAAGTTTTCCACTTTCCCCAGTCTGCACCATTCCACTTTGTGCTGTGCCTGGTCCATTTTACTCACTGATATTACCCAACCTCTGAAGGTGTTGAAATTTGGACTCTTGACCTCTCATTTCATAGTGAACCTCAGAGAGGTGAAAGGATTCACCCAAGATCACTCAGCAAGTATGCAGTGTCAGCAAGTTAGCAGTAAGTCAAAACTAGGCCTTAAGGCTCTTGTCACTTCAGAGCAGGACTCTTACTGCCATGCAGTTACCTCTCTCACCAGATGGTCCAAGGCGTTCTCTGGATTAGGTGGTTGTGGGAGGGGTGGATCAGAGATGCTCTGGGCCACTTTATGGCTCTAGGCCACATGAAAGCAAGCTGGAAACTGAATTGCCTCTGCAGCTGCAGAAGACTAATTTCTATATTGATATTTGGAAAAACTAACAGCTAGAAAACACCACTCAACTCATTTTTAAAAATATGATCATATTAAATGACATTACACGCATCATTTATATATTGCTCGCAGTGCCAGCATCCTCAAATACAGTTCTAATTTTGGTAGATATCTTGCTAGGGGGAGCACATTTCTAAGTTATCCAGATATAGGGCCCTCTTTCCTTCTCTTTCTGTCCACATGCAATCAGATGCTTTGTGGAATTAAAGTTGACATTTATTTAAGTGCCACTTGGTGTCTTTTTTTTCCCCTTTAATTTAGAGTTTTCTATCTGGGGTGTAAGTAAAAGAATCACTTGGAGGGCTTTTCCAAAATACCAATGGCCAGACCACTAGCCAGTCAATTGGAAGCAAAATCTCCTTGGATGGGACCTAGAAGTCTTTTTCAGTTTTCTGTCATTTTAATGAACACCGCTGATTAAGAACCACCAGGTCTTAAAAGTGTGGCATATGTATTTTTCAAGTTCCTAGAGGCTCTCCAAAACAAACAAACAAAAAAATATGCTTTATCTTCTGCCTGGTGTTGATGTGTCACAGTCTCTTTAGCCATTAGTTTAATCCTGTATATTTATGGTTATAATTTGATGAGCAATGTTGGGAATGACTTCTTTTTTTTTGTGTTTTTTTTAAGATAGAGTCTCACTCTGTCACCCAGGCTGCAGTGTAGTGGCGCAATCTCCACTCACTGCAACCTCCACCCCAGTACTTCTATTTCCAAATATTATTTATGGCATCCAGATTTGCATAAGATGCACTGGGTCAACGGCCATGGCCTTTATAAATCAATATTCTTAAGTTCTACAAATTCACTTTCCTAAAGCACCAAATCACATCCTACTCACCAGTGTGATGGGTACACATCATTTTCATAATCACTTCTAATTTTCCACCATTGTAAAAAAAAAAAGTTTAATCACTTTCTTATTGTAAAATAAACAATTTACTTTTCCAGGACACACTGCCTCTCCCCTCACTTTTTTGTTTTTTTAAACAATCTTGAGCCCTATCCATTAAATTAAATCAAAGCAAAAGCAGGAACAAACATTAGTCTTCACCTGTGAATTTCCTGATGTCCAGTAGAGGGCAGCATTATCACAAAGGAAAGACACTTCTCTCTATTCTGAGGTTCCTGAGATGCTGGTAGTGTGACATCGCTGAAGATGCCCCTACAATAAAACCACGCCTAATAGTTAAATTATATAAAAACCTGTACAATATAGTGTTATCCATTCTCTCTGTAACATTTGGAAAGGGGAAAAGGTACAATCCACTCCCTGAAAAGTCTGACTGAAAAGACTAAACTCACTAGCAGAACAGAGGTTGGGGCCAGCAGTGTTTCCCTTTTCCACTTCTTGGACTTTCCCACTAAGTCTCCAGGGGCCTACCTCACAGGGGCATAAGGGGTTTCCTCTCCTTGGATGAACTCAGTCCAGATTCCCCCTGGGCAGAGCTGCAGGGGAGGGTGGGAAGCGGGCTCAGGCCCTGCACCTGGGTGGCTGCCCCACCTGGTGCTGCCCCAGGTAACGCATCTACAAGGCTAGCCTCCCTTCCCCCAGCAGGGACAGATCCCACTCAGTCCTGCCCTGTGTGCTCTGCTAAAAGTTTCTATCAAGCGTGTGGCTCATTACTCCCCAGGACGGGAAGGGCTGGGGAGAGAAAATCTTACCTTGCCACTTGATTGTGTCAAAATACAAGGGAATTCATTGTAAAGAGCTCTCTGTGCTCCATGAATGGGGTGGAGCTCAAGTCTGAAATTAAAGGATGGGTAGGAAGGGGGATGGCCAGCCACAGCGTGGTGGAAGTGTAAGCCAGAGCAGTGGTGGCAAGGGGGCCAGCCCACGGGCAGCAGGGCTGGTGTTGGCAAGGTTGCTGGAGCACTCCGTGGGTGCCTGGAGGACAGGTTTTCTACCTTGACCTGTAGGAAACAGACTTCTCTATAGGAAAATAATGCCATAAAATGTCTGTCAGTCTATCTATCTATCTATCTATCTATCTATCTATCTATCTATCTATCTATCTATCATCTATCCATCTACCTACCTATTATCTATCAATTATCTATGATCTATCTATTATCTATCTAACCTATTTATTTCATTAATTACATTTATTTATGAAATTGTATTTCAAGTTCTATTTACCTCCTGGACTCTTCATGTGAGAGACCAGAACTCTGGCTGATACCATCAGTATTGTTAGGAGGATTGGTACGCTTTGATTCTTATTCATTACTATATAATTCCTCCATTAGTTTACCTGCATGCAACAATTGAGTTACAGAAGCACATTTCTGAAAATAAGTTATTCAATGGCAAAAATGGACTGTCGATGGTCAATTAGTAATATGAAGGCAGGGACAAACTTGTCCACCATCATGAGAGCTTATTTGGTGGCCAGGCATTGACTTCATCAAGGGTCATCATTACTGCAGTCATTACTTGAGCTTTGGGAAACTTCTTCATTTTGACGCTCAGATCTCTGGACAGAAATTACCTTATGTTGACATCTGGCAGGGACCTTCTGATATTCTGTTGTAATTAGGTGGTCAGAGTTCCCGGGGTTAGCTCAGTTCTAGGACTGGCAGAGGCAGACAGTCTTCAGGAAACTTTGGCCTTGGGGTGGAGCTCAAAGGGGAGAAGTGCACTCACCATGGGCATAATAGGGGATACCTATACCCCAACTTTCACAGGTATCCAATACCCCTAAACCCAGAGAGTCTTTTCTGTCTCTATTCTGATGGCATAGGTGCATGGTGGTGTCTTTCTCTCCATGAGTGAACGTCTCCTTTTTCTGTTCTAAAACTGGTTCTCATCATTCTTTTGGCCTTCTAGTGTCCAAAATGCTGTCATCTCTTCTTTTGCAGTTTGTCTATGTGGGTTTGTAGCTTTAAAAACTTTATTTCACTGTTTTTTCGGATGATTGGAGGAGGGAAATAAAAAATTTTGGATCCCTCTTCCTTCACAGGAAGTGGTGAACTGTTTTTCCTTTACACAAACATTTAAAAACAACTTTTCTACCTTTTTGACAGTTACATTGCATCCCATAGTATAATATTCAATAAACTATATAACTCTCTACTATTGTTAGCCATTCAAATGATTTCCTATTTTATACTATTGTCAACTTCACTGAGGTGACCATCTGATATGCATATCTTTGGGCTCATTCAGAATTATTCCTAGAGAAGAGTGCTTTAAAATAAAGGTTTTATCATTATTTAGGTATGGCAGTGCCAACAAATCAGATGTCAGCCATTGAAAAAGCAATTTGGGCTGGGCGTGGTGGCTCACGCCTGTAATCTCAGCAATTTGGGAGGCCAAGGTGGATGGATTACTTGAGGTCAGGAGTTCGAGAGCAGCGTGACCAACCTGGTGAAACTTCATCTCTACTAAAAATACAAAAAAAAATTTAGCTGGGTACAGTGGTGGACACCTATAATCCCAGCTACTAGGGAGGCTGCGGAAGGAGAATCGCTTGAACCTAGGAGATGGAGGTTGCCGTGAGCCGAGATCGTGCTATCGCACTCCAGCCTGGGCAACAGAGCGAGACTCCATCAGAAAGAGAGAAGGAGAGAGAGAAAGAAAGAAAGAAAAAGAAAGAAAGAGAAAGAAAGAAAGAAAGAAAGAAAGAAAGAAAGAAAGAAAGAAAGAAAGAAAGAAAGAAAGAAAGAAAGAAAGGAAGGAAGGAAGGAAGGAAGGGAGAAAGAAAGAGAGAAAGAAAGAGAAAAAGAGTAGTTTGGTATTCACATGTTACTCACACACAGATCCCAAGACAAGACAAGGGGGAATTCCATGCTATGGGAGCCGGAGGCTGCAAAGACATTGCTGGAGTCCGTCAGAAGGTGGTGGTGATGGGCATGTAGCAATAGGTGTTCCTGTGGTTTCCATGGGAAAGAAGAGGTGAGGCAGGGTGAGCAGGTTTAGGATTGGTTAGGTTGAACATTTTCAGTGGGCTGTGTGGCATCGGGGCTGTTTTATCTGGTACCTAGCCCTGGGGTGATGAGGGTATGAGGCTATTAGTCCAGAGTGGGACAGCCCCATAAAGGAGGTGGTTGGGATGTGGACTCTGGATCAGTGAGTTTGTATATGAAAGGCACGCTAAGAGACAAGTGGCTTATATCTCTAGGAATGGGCTAACTCTGGGAGGAGCAGCCTCTCGAGGAGTAAGCCCTGGATGTCAAAGTATCAGAATGGAGAAAATAAAGAACACAGTTAATAAAAAATAGCTAGGACAAATGGGATGCCTTTTTGAAATGTTAGGATAGATTTTGCCAAATTGCCCCCAAGAAAACTTGAACTAATTGATCTCTCACATCAGTGGTGAAAGTTCCTGGTTTTCTATATTCTTGCCACTAAAGAGGAGTGGTAAAAATCCTTGCAAAGTCAATAAGTGCCATTTGGGTATCTGGTTTGAATTTGCATGTCTTGGTGTGTGTGCTATTGATCTGTGAAAATGGTATTTTGTGGATGTGAAGACCCCTTGGAGCCTGATTGGTGGGATGGAGGGGGACTGTGAACTGTACCCACCCCGATGTACTCCTGGCCTCCATACAAGAACAGCTATGTGGGAAGTGTCAGAGGGACTACAACTTCCCCACCCCAGCTGTGACCCAGCCCACGAAGGATTCTAGAGATTTTGTCCCTTGCATGACCTTCTAAAGTGAGAACACGGGGCCAGCATCAGTAGCTCCTGGGATTTGGGCAGACCTTTGTGCAGTCCAGCTTTTTGGAGAAGCTTATGTCATTTATGCTTGCTGAGTCCTGGGTAAGCCCCAAAGCCAAGCTTTCACAAGCATAGGACTTAGGCACCTTTGAAAAGGAGATTATCTTTTACCCTCCTGAAGAGTGTGTAAGAGGTTCCCCTTGAGGGTAACCATTGATCCTTCCAGATGGCTTGGCTGCTTCTGCCAGGCTGTACTTTCAGAAACACCCTTCATTGTGCAATTCTCAGAATTAAAGTCTTTTAGAGTCTCCTTATTGTCCAGGGATGAAGTCTGTTCTCCCTGGCTTGGCATTGAAGCTCTCTGTCCTCCATTTGCCCTTCCAGTCCAACTGGCCTCCCCAAGAAGCCCCTGAATCTGCGTTGTACCAATGCTAATTTCTTCTCTGTCTCTCCAAAATTTTCCCATCTCTCAATACCTAGTACCATCAAGAGACATCACAGTTGTGGGCATTAACATATATGAATATTGATAGTTCTCAGGGCAAGAAAACACGCAGAATATGCCTCTCTGTGGAGGCCAATCTATTCACCTGGATATTTATTATGTAATCTGTAGTTTGAGTTTATAGGACTCTTTCGAGATTATAATTCAATCTTAACTTTTCTGTGTCTAAATTTTTACATGGCTTTCTGAATCATCTTTTTTTCCCCATTTTATTCCTAACAGGCTAAAGGAAGGCTTAATAGAGTAGCCCTAATGAATAGGGAATGGGTTTATAATCAGGCTTTTGTGATACGAATCAAAGAAATACAAAAACTTAGTGTTTACCAGAGTGTAGTGCACTTATTCCTGGCGTTATGCAGGATCATTTTAGATGGCGCACAAACTGGAAATCACTTATATAATGGTTGTGTATTTATTTTGCTGTGTATTAGGGGAAAAAGCCCCTTTACTATCAACTCCATGGTTTAATGGATATTACCTGTGACAAGGATTGCCTGTAGTCTGTTAAAATCTGTCCCACCTTCCTTGGTACATAGCCAGATTACATTTTCCAGCCTTGGTTGCATTTAGATTGATCGTGTGAATAAGTTCTCACCAATGTCCTCTGAGTGGGAGTGCAGAGTGCCACAGCCAGGCCTGGCCCACACAAATGCTCCATGGTCACACTTCTGCTCCTGCCTCTTCCAGGTGACAGGAAATTGACACCTATGGCAACTTTAGAAACCATGAGTTAAGGAAGGTAAAGCCACCATAGCCTAGATCAGGAGTGAGTAAACTACAGCCTAAGGGCCAAATCTGGCCTATTGTCTTTAAAAATAAAGTGTTATTGAAGCACAGCCATTCCCATTTGCATAGGTATTGTTTTTGCACCGCCTTACTACCACAGTAGTTGCCACAGTCAGCCCATGGCCTGCAAAGCCCAAAGTACTTACTATATGGCCCTTTATAGAGAAAGTTTGCCGATACACTAATTTCAATCTCTGAATGACCATATGGAGGATAGCCACCGTGTTGACCTGAACAACACTGTGGTCATTTACTTATGTAAAAAATAAGCTGTTGAAATTCTGGGCCTATTTGCTACCATAGTTTACCCTACTCTTACCAATAATCCTTGCTCAGCAGTCACAGGGTGATTGCCTAACCAATGTATATGGCCCAATTTCCGGTTGTTTGAGCCACTGAGGGTGACTAGTTATTCCCATGGGATTACAGGTCTCTCCTCTACGACCCACCACCAGGCCAAAATTTCCTCCAGATGCTCGAACCAGTCAGTCCTAGGACCTGATTGACACCAGGGAGTCTGACCCCCTAAGTATAACACAGCATCATGGTCCTGGGAAGGTGTAAACATAATATAGTTTCTGCCCATTGAACTGAATGTTAACAGGAAGACTTTCCGTGAAGCAGAAGGAAATGACCTTGGTGATGATGACCCTTGCCAAAGGTAGGTAACCCTTGCCTTGTCACCTACCTGGTAGTCATGATGGTGATCAAGGCTGGCCCTG
Source organism: Chlorocebus sabaeus (assembly GCF_047675955.1). Lineage (NCBI taxonomy): Eukaryota > Metazoa > Chordata > Mammalia > Primates > Cercopithecidae > Chlorocebus > Chlorocebus sabaeus. The sequence continues at coordinate 52,859,344 of NC_132908.1, read as the reverse complement.
CTTTCATGTAACTAACTGGCCTTCAATGGTTCACTTTTCCCACTGAGTGACTTTTTTCAGTAACACACTTTCGTAAACCATTTCTTTATGCACTGCTTTATTTTTACCATCATTTTAATTTAAAAAATGCAGTCACACATTTTCCATGCATACCTCTAATTTATGGCAGGCTCTACAGGTCTTGCACTTATGGAAATGGTATAAAGTCTCCTTTTTGAGTGAGCATGTTAAAGTGAAAAGAGTGACTTCATTTAAAGAAAACTACTCATAGAAGTACAGACGATACGCAAAAAACCACGATATTAGTGTGAGAATAACTGAGGTTCCGGAAACACTGCATATGCCTAGGCTGCAGTGGAGAATGTCATAGAATCCTGGATTCATGGAGTGCGGAGCCATGGTGAAGGGTGCCTGAGAGAGCTCCTCCCCCAGAGCCACCCCCTGTCTTTCCACAAGGAATTCCCAAATGTCACCCAGTGGATTCTCAGACTTCTGTCTCCCAGTTCAGTGTTCTCCGCCACAAAATCTACACCTGACCAATCCCGTGGTTCAGAGACTAAGCTGAGTGAGGGGCCCAGCAGGACATGGACTTGCTGCGCCCAATGCCTGCTCTAATACGAGCTCTCCATGTAACTGCTGAGTAAAGTGTTGGAGGTGGAGAGGTTTGGGGGAGTCCAGATATGCCCACTCTCCCAAGTCCTACCCCCTGCTTAGAAGTTAAGGCCTGTTCCTAGGATTTTACTTTCCACGTCATATAGTTCCTCATGGGAAACCAGAGGGATTCCCCAAACGAAAACAATAACCCCAGCCAACTGCCACTTAAACAAGAGACGTATTGCTTACAGCTGAAGTGATGCAGGGGAGTTATACGTATTAAGCAAAAATGAGATCTATTGTAAGGCTTGGTAGGCTCTGGCTTCACCCATCACAATGTGCAGAGTCATCATGAACCAGAAATGGGGTTCAGAGGCTGCAGCCAGACCCAGGCAAAACCTAGAAGTGGCTAAAAAAGTTCTCTGTTTGCACAATTGGCTGGTGTCACAAGCGGGCATGTGATTGAGTAGTGGTTCAGGAGAAGAACTAATCCTTACCTTTTATATTTTGTGAACACAGCACCACAAAATCTTCATCGGCCAAGAGCCAGGGCTGCTTCCCAGGTTGCAAAGGTCAGCTGGCTAGGGCAACAGGGCAGGATGGCTAGCAGGCATGTGCATGTGTGCATGTGTGTGTGCGTTGTGTGTGTTGTGCTGAGTGAGTGGGACTAGCCTTGCTTTCTACTTAGGAGGACCACCCAGATTGTCCCTTGTGGATACAGACAGGGATGCTTTTTATTAGCCTGCAGTTTATCAACCAGGTTTCTGTCCTGGATAAAAGTAATAGAGGAACCCTAAAGCTCAGGTCAACTTTTGTAGAGTCAATTAGCTCTGGGGACTGATTCTCATGCTGTCACAGCATCCTCATTTCCATCATAAAATGCTTCTCACCAGCCTGCACGTGGCTAGAATGAGTGCTAATGAGCATCCCTTTTTGAATTTGAGTCTCTAGAAGCTTCATTTCAGCTACAACTCATGGCCTTGAGCAAGAATCCATCAGTAGCTCAGGGACTGTTGTGTACTTTATGGCTGCTGGTTGCCCAAGCTTTCCTGATGTCAACTACGGTCAGGCCTGGACAAGGGCAGGCTTGCCAAGTGACATTGGGAAAATAGAACATGGCTCCCCAGGTACCTGGTACCTGGCTCCCATCTTTCTCTCTTTTTCTTTCCTTCTTCCCTTCTCTCTCTCTCTCTTTCTCTCTCTCTCTTTCTTTCTTTCTTTCTTTCTTTCTTTCTTTCTTTCTTTCTTTCTTTCTTTCTTTCTTTCTTCTTCTTTCTTTCTTTATTTCTTTCTTTCCTTCTTTCCTTCCTTCCTTCTTTCTTTTCTTCCTTCTTTCTTTCTTTCTTTCTTTCTTTCTTTCTTTCTTTCTTTCTTTCTTTCTTTCTTTCTTTCTTTCTTTCTTTCTTTCTTTCTTTCTTTCTTTCTTTTTTCTTTCCTTCCTTCTTTCTTGTCTGTCTTTCTTTCTTTCTCTCTTCTTTCCTCCTCTCCTCCTCCTCCTCTTCCTCTTTTTCTTCTTCTTCTTCCTCTTCTTCTTTCTTCTCTTCTCCTTTTTCCTTTTTTTCTTCTTCTTTCTTTTTCTTCTTCTTCCTTTCTCCTTCCTCTTGTACTATCTTCCATAGTAAGATAGAGTCTTACTATGTTGCCCAGGTTGGTCTTGAACTCCTCTCTCAAGCAATCCTCCCACCTTGGCCTCCCAAAGTGCTAGGACTGTGGAGCAGGAAGGGTTGCCATGGTGCCCAGTCTCCCCTGGCTATTTCTATCCCTTCAGTCGTACCATGCTCAGCCTGGGTCAATGAACTGACAAGGCAATTTGCCTTAGATAAGGCTACCAATGAGAATATCTCCCTGATGTATAAAAGCAAGAGAAATGGCTGCCAGCCACACTGTGCTGGAAGGCAGAAGCCTCAAGTTCCGGTTTTGACTTTGCCATTGAGTCGCTGTGTGACCTAAGGCAGTGCCTCCCCATCTCTGGGCCTTAGTTTCTTTTGGGAATAAATAATGGAACTGAGTTGAGCCTATGTATTAGTCTACTTAGGCTGCCAGAACAAAATATCACAGACTGGGTGGCTTAAACAACAGAAATCAATTTAAGATCCTGAGACAGCATTAATCTCACAGGGTTATTTTGAGAACTGAGATCCTGCATACAAAACTCGCGGCATAGTGTTTGCCACACAGTAAGCTCTCAGTAAATATTTGTCAATGAATGTATGAAGAAATAAAAGTGGAAAATGCAAATAAGTAAAAACACTGACAAGATTACAGCCAGGAAATGGCTGTTGTAATTCTAATTAGATATATAGCCTTCCAGTGTTTTCCTATGCAAATAAAGACATATGTTACTACTAAAACGGGACCATATCATACCTGTCAAGATTTTCAAAAAATATTTCATTATTTTATTGAAATGTAAGTCACATACCATTAAGTTTACCTTTTTGAAGTGTACAGTCTAGTGGTTTTTAGTATATTCCCAAAGTTGTGCTAACATCATCATTATTTAATCCCAGAACATTTTTACCACCGCGAAGATAAAACTCATACCCATTAGCAGTTACTCCTCATTCCCCTCTCTATCCCCTTCCCCCGGCCCTGTCAACCACTTTCTGTCTCTATGGATTTAACTATTCTGGAAATTACATATAAAAAGCATCATACAACATGTGACCTTTTGTGGCTGGCTACTTTACCATGTTTTCCAGCTTCACCCACATTGTAGCATGTTCTTCTTATGACTGTATGATACGCCTCTGCAAGCATAGACCACACTTTATTTACACATTCATCAGGTCATGGACATGTGGGTTCTGCTCATTTTTTGACTAGGATGAATGACACTGCTCTTTGTATACCAGTTTTTGTATGGACGTGTTTTCAGTTCTCTTGGTTACATACCTAGGAGGGGAATTGCTGGGTCATATGGAAACTCTATGTTGAACTTTTTGAGGAACTCTCTACACCACACAACAATTTATAACCTGTTATTTTCTCCTTCACAACGTATCCTGTCTTCATTGTTAATAAATAGCTGTGCACATCACTACTTTGAGTGAATACATCATATCTCCTTAGCCAGCTGTACCAGAGTGTGTTTAGTGAATTCCCTATTGTTGGACATTTAATGATCCCATGAAAGAGGCTTTGAACGACGTCCTTGTGTCCCCAGCAGCTTGTAAATGACAGTTTTCCAGGTGTGCTCAGAGCACTCTGTATCCCCTTAATTTGGTGATTTCACATTGCCTTGATATCACCCCTGCTGCTTCTCCACCCCATCTGTCTTGTCTACCAATGGTGAGCCCCCTGAGAAGCTGAACCATGTCTTGAAATAGCCTTTGTATTCATTATATGTGGCCAGGCGCCAAGTATTTTGGTAAATGTTCACAGAGTGGATGGGTACATGGATGGATGGATGATTAGAGCCAGGGACTATGGGTGGACAAAGTTCATTTTTACATTCTGTCCAAAAATTCCTGCTTTGGAAAGTAGTGAGTTCTCTGACCCTGATGGTTGTGACAGGGGCTGGGCCAGTTGACAGGGTATTGTGAAGCTAATTTAGGCCTCAGAAAGGGGACTGGATGAAATTTAAGATCGCTTCCAAGCTTGAGAGCCTGGAACGCTATGAAACACAAGCTCTGGGAGCTGAGATATGTCCTAACTTACCCAGCTGAGCTGTGAGGTGTCAGTGGCTCTAACATTTTCCAGTTTTTTTTCTGAGGACCTCAGATTAAAGCTCCCCTTTGCCTAAAAGCATCTGCCTGCTGGTGCAGCCCTTTGGGGGCCCTCACAGTGCACTGAGGTTAGAGTCCTGCAAGGGAGAATCCCTTATGTAACAAGCAGTTGGGCGAGTTTACGGCTCTCTGTAATCTGAGAGTATAGTCCAGAGTGGTTTGATGAAAGAGGGTAAACTGTGGGTGGGCGTGGCTTGAGGTCCCACTAGAAGCCCAGGGAAATCTGGGAAAAGGCAGTGCTTTTCTGATATCTCCCAGTTAGAGGATTAGGCAATTGGCAGCGCAGGGCAGTAACTGGGGGCGGGGCTGGGCTCCAGGGCTGGACCGCGTAGTCCCTCCGAGCTGCACGGAGACCTCACAGGCCCCGGGAACTGTCGCCCTTCCACGATGTGGCTCCGTGCTCTTGTCCTGGCCACTCTCGCTGCTTTCACGGCTTGGGGTGAGTCCTTCTGAAATCAAATATGCGGGGCACTTTTTGAAATCCTTGTTCTGGGCCGAGGTGGACGCAGATGCATAGAAAGGCAAACACACAACAGGTCCGGCTCGGCGGCTGTGCGCGCCCTCTGTACTTGGATTTGGACTTGGAGCAGCTGAGCCTGGCCAGCCCGGTCCGCGCAGAGATGCAGGGAGGGTGAACATCCTGAGACTGCCCTGCACTGCTCCCCCTATGCAGGCCGGCAGCTGGCCGACCTCAGACCTCACACACGAGAAATTTAGGCAGCTCAGTTTACTGTCCCTTAATTAGTGCTGTTATGGCTGGATCAGGAAGAGCGGCTCAGCAGAATATTAAGAGCATCGACTGTGGAGCCAGAGTGCCTGGGTTTGAGTTCCCGCTGCGCGCTTCACAGCTGTGTGTCCCTACGCAAGTGACTGAGCTTTTCCCTGCTTGGGTTACCCCCTCTCTGAAATAGAGGTGGCAGTGCTACCGTCCTCATTGGGCTTTGGTGAGGAGGAAATGAGTTGTTGTTTCTAAAGCACTCTTGGCAGCGCCTAGTATGTAGAAAGCTCGAAAAAGAAAAAGGGGTGGATAAATAAAGGCTTTGTTTAAAAACGTAGTGTATGAATAGAAAATTTGAGCTGTGGTCAGGCCACTATATCAGGACCTCTTGCCATTAAAAAGACAATTTCTTATTCATGTTCTCAACAGGAGGAGGACACCAGCGGGCGGGGCACAAGGGGAAGAAACAGAGCATGGGGAGGGGACAGGGTGGATCTCAGGCCAAGGGGCTTTTACTGTGGCTTCCACTGGAAAGAAGAGGCAAGGCAGGGCAGGCAGGCTGAGGACTGGCGAGTTGGGATAATTCAGGAGGCTCTGGGGTACAGGGGCTGTTCCTAGCTGTCTGGCACCTAGCCCTGGCGTGATTAGGGCAGGTGGGTAGTGGCCAGGGCATGGCCACCAGATCAAAGAGGCGGTTGGGATGTGGGCTCCGGGTTGGCTGGACTCTGGGAGGGACAGTTTCTCCAAGGTCAACAAGGCCTCAGATGCCAGAGCATCAGAATACAGAAAGCAAAAGACATGGTACATAGAGCGGTGCAGCGAGGGGCCTCAAAATACCCCCTGTGCCATTTTATAGACGGAGAATCTGAGACTCACACAGGGAAATGTACTTGCCCAAGATCAACTCAAAAATCGTGCCTGGGTCTGTCTCTGGGTCCTGAATCCTGACAGCCCAGGCCCCGTCTGCATCCTGTCTTCCTTCTGGCAGGCAGCCTGACACCGTGAGAGCTCTGGAACTGTGGGGAAGGGCAGAGGAAGAGAGGAACTCTATTTGAAACCGAATGTTCTTTTACCTCTGGTGACTCCTGGCAATGCCATCCGTTTGCTTCCTTAGGAAGACCATACAGGCTGCCTCCACTTCCTTAATTTCCTCCTCTGTAAAATGGGCATGTTGATGTCTACCCAGCAAGGCTTCTTTGAAGATTAAACAAACTGGAATGCATGCCTGGCACATAGTAGGTGCCTACCATGTTCATGTTGCATATAACATCAGCGGCAACTGCTCTTGTTCTCATTCTTATTTCTGTTTCCCATTCACCCACTTTTTCACCCTTGGCATTCTGGCTGCCATCCTCCTCATCCCGTTGAATGAATCCCTGAGCTGAGAAAGACCAGCCCAGTGGTTTCTTCTCTGCCTTGACCTTCCTTCCTCTACCTCCCTGAAGCCCTCAGCACTCTTAGCTGGTTCCTCGACCTCTTCTTCCCCGGGCTTCCAGGACACCGGAATGTTCTCTCCTCCCTACACTGATGGATCTTCTGTTTTGGCTGTAGTGGTCCCTGTGTTTGATCTTTGTTCTTTTCCCTTCCCTCTCACGCTGGCATCTTCGATGAAGTCATACACATCCATGGTGTGTATGCTCACTGTCTAGGAGAAGATTCTGCCCTGCTCCCCCACAAAGCTTCCAGCCTTGAAGTGCGGTTGTCCTGTGGCATCATCTTGCCGTGATACCTCACTGACATCTCCACTGAGCCTGTGTAAACAGGGATCTAGCATCACAAGCCATCTCTGGTCTTCTTTCCCTTCCATTTCCCCCACCTCTGGTCAGGGACTGAGTCTTTTTCTTTTCTTTTCTTTCTTTTCTTTTCTTTTCTTTTTTCTTTTCTTTTCTTTCCCTCCCTCCCTCACTCCCACTTTCTTTCCTTCCTTCCTTCCTTCCTTAGTTCCTTCCTTCCTTCGTTCGTTCGTTCCTTCCTTCCTTCCCTCCTTCCTTCTCTTTCTTTCCTTCTTTCTTTCCTTCTCTTTCTTTCTTTCTTTTTTTCTTTCTTTCTTTCTTTCTTTCTTTCTTTCTTTCTTTCTTTCTTTCTTTCTTTCTTTCTTTCTTTCTTTCTTTCCTTCTTTCCTTCCTTACTTCGTTCCTTCTTTCCTTCCTTGTCTCTCTCCTTCCTTCCTTCCTTCCTTCTTTCCTTCCTTCCTTCTGTCTCACTCTTTCACCCAGACTGGAAATGCAGTTGTGCAATCTCAGCTAACGGCAACCTCTGACTCCTGGGTTCAAGTGATTCTCCTGCTTCAGCTTCCTGAGGAGCCAGAATTACAGGCACACGCATGCCCAGCTATTTTTTGTAATTTCAGTAGAGAGAGGTTTTCACTATGTTGGCCAGGCTGGTCTTGAACTCCTGACCTCAAGTGATCTGCCTGCATTGGCCTCCCAAAGTGCTGCGATTACAGGTGAGCCACTGTGCCTGGTCTCCAAGTCTTTCAAAATACCTTTTAGACATCATCATATTTCCTCATATTTTTCTTTTTTTATTTAAAAATTTAAAATAATTTAGATGGGGTGGGAGGATTTCAGGTGAAGACCAGAAATCCCATACAGTGCAGAAAACATGGAAATCACCAAGAAAACAGGCCACCTGTAATGCCACCACCCATTGCTGTGTCAATACACAGGCTTCCAAGGATGTTCATCTCAGTATTATTTGTAATTAGCAACAACAACAGAAGAAAAGAAGCTAAATATTGACATTACAGGGTTGACTATTGATAAGATGAGCATGGAGTCTGTTGTGTAACTGGGCTTTGCATAAGGGGTTTCCATTGTGATTGGATATTCCCCTTTAAGACCAAATCCGAATTGTTCTGTTCTGTTCTAGCCCCACGCTTTGAGGGAGGTGTTGATGTCTTGTCTGTATCCAAAGCAGAGCAGCTGGGAGGACAAGAGGCTGGAAATGATTTCCTGGGAGGGAAGCTTAGATCAACTGAGGTCACTGGAGCCAGATAGGACCTGAGGGGTGGGCAGCAAGATCAAGTGTCTGAAAGGCCACAGGCTGCAGGTCAGATCAGGCCAGTATAGTCCCATGACAGGTAGAACCAGGACTGATGCAGAGGCTGTGGGAAATGAATTTCAGCTCAGCGAGGAAGCAGTGTCTGTGCTGCAAGAACGGAGCAGACCTGCCCAGGGCCACCAGAAGAATCTTCCTTGACCTGATCACATCCTTTATCTGGAACGGCTCCTGCTGCTTATTTGTCCACTATAGAAAACTCAAGTGCTTTGCCTGGCATTCTAGGCCCTCCCTGACATGCGCTCTGTCATTCCAGGAATATTTTCCACTCCCCACAGATTCCACCTGGTGCATGTGGGCCATGCCCCCTCTCCCAGACAGGCTCTGCGTTCTGCTGCTCTGAGCCACAGCACATTCTCTTCTCTCTGCTGTGTACAACTCCCTGCGTCTCATCTCCCGTGATTCAATCCTCCCCTACCGCAAGTCCCAGCTCCTCCATGATGCCCACAATCAGAAGGCCTTGAGGCCTCATCTAATTCCTAGACTGCCTTATGGGTACCTCTCCCAGGACACGGCCACTTCCTTCCCAGTTGTAGGCCCAGGTGTATATGTGACCCTTCCCTACAAGGGTCAGTGCTTCTGAGAATATGGGGCACCCCTTGTTCATCCTCTCATCCAGCATGCGGCTCAGTGCCAGGATTCTAATGGATAAATGTTTCCAGAGGCTTCTAAGGGGGAAGCTAAATGTCTTGTTCTTTCCTAGTAGTTCTCCTTCTTGCGTTTATTTTTGGCTGGATGTTTTTATGCCTCCAATTCTAATTTGCTCCTTAAACCGGCTCGATGAGTTAGGAAGAACATTGATCCTCATCCCTATGGTATATCAACAGAAACTGAGGCCTAGAGGGTTTAGGTAACTTATTTAAGATTACTCAGTTAGAAAGTGGCAAACCCCACCTTGAATCCGGGTCCAGCCTTTTGCCTGTGATGAATCCTGATTTCTTCTCCATGTCCAGCAGGGCACCCGTCCTCGCCACCTGTGGTGGACACCGTGCATGGCAAAGTGCTGGGGAAGTTCGTCAGCTTAGAAGGATTTGCACAGCCTGTGGCTGTTTTCCTGGGAATCCCTTTTGCCAAGCCCCCTCTTGGACCCCTGAGGTTTACTCCACCGCAGCCTGCAGAGCCATGGAGCTTCGTGAAGAATGCCACCTCTTACCCTCCTATGTAAGCCAGGGGTGGCTGTGGCATGTGTCTGTGGGGCTGTTCACCTCAAAGTGATGCAGGAAGGAGTCAGGGCAGTTCCCCTGATGGGTTGATCCTTTGCTCTGGAATCCTTAAGATCATTGTAGATCCTTAAGAACATTCCAGAAGTCTCACAGCATTCTGGAGTCCATTATTTAACACACGTTTATTGACCACGTACTGTGTGCCAGGCATGTTCTGGGTTCTTGGGATCCATTAGTGAACAAAGCAAAGATCCCTAGGTTCATGGAGCGTGCATTCTAGCAGCGGGAGACAGAGAAGAACAACATGCAAATTACCCCATGGATTATGTGATCTGTTAGAATGGGTTAAGTGCCTTGGAAACAAAGAAGCAGTTAAGCAGGTGAGGGAGATCAGAAAGAAGGATCCCATGAATTCTGCTGTCTTGAATTTTGACATAGTTGGTTAGAGGGGTGGGCCAGAAGGTGTGTGGGTGGCAAGTGTACTGAGATGTCCGCTCGGCAAGTGCTCAACTCTCAAGTGTGTCCAGCACCCTATTCCTGAGAATACACGGTGGCAGGTGTGTCCATTCACCCTGGCCAAGCTGGGAAGAAAAGCCCAAAGGTTCTAATTGGCCTCACCGCCACTCCCCAGGGTACCAAGGACCCTACAGGCGTCAGAACGGACCCCACTCATCTCGGCAGCCAGGCATTCGGAGGCTTTCCAGCAGTCCACCTCTGACTACCTTCTTTCTTTCCTTTTTTAGAAAATAATATTTACTGTTTTTATTTTGTGACTGCAAAAGTAGTATATACTTATTATGGAAAATTTAGGAAATTCAGAGAAGGAAAAGTAAGAATATTAAAATCACATGCAATATCCCACCACCCAGAGAGAACAACTATCAGTGTTTTAGATGGTAAAGTATTATGATCTAATATTTTGTTTGTATTCCAGTTTTTTGCCTGTTGCTATACTTTCTTCCTTTAAAATGTATTTCATGAGCATCATTCCATCCCATGAAATAGCACAGCCTGATGTTAACAGCTGCATTACACTGGGTATTGAACCATAATTAGTTTCCCCAAGCTTTTATTTGGGGTTATTAAGTTACATAGGATGTTTTTAATGATATAACATCATGAATGTGAAACCTTTATGCACACTCATGAATAGTTTAGGATAACTTCTCAGAAATAACATTTCTGAGTGAAAGAGTGTATATCTCTTGTTTGATTTCCCTCCCAAAATATTCCAACTACACTCCTCCCACTGATGTATGAAAATCTCCATTTGGCAGACTCTTGGCAATTCTTGGGGTTATTAAAAATGTTTTGACTATTGGATAGGCAAAATAATAATAACAATAACAGCAATAGTATTTTCCTCTTTAGTTTGCATTTATCTGAAGACCAGTCAAGTTGAGTTCTTTTCCCCTTTCTTCACATTGGAATGTCTTTTTAAAACAATTATTATTGTTATGCTGCTTGTACTTGGTGTTCTGTAGGAAAATCTCCCAGGATGGAAATCAAGAAGTCACCTTTGCTGGCTCTGATTCTGTCACTTGACAGCTGTGTCATCCAGAGCCTGAGTGCCTCAGTTTCCTCATGTACCTACTGGGGGTGGTGATGCCTGCCTTCCGGTACTTTGAGATCTGGGACTGTGGCTTATAATATACTTGTGTATAAGAACCACATGGAATGAATCTTCCTGGCTATGTGACATTGGTCAGGTTCTCTAACCTCTCTGGGCTTCAGTTTTCTCATTTGTAAAATGGAGATAATAGAACTTATATAATGGAACTGATCTGAGGCTTAAAGGAGTTAATATACAAAGGGTACTTAAAACAGTGCCTGGAACACTGGGAGGACTCAATAACTATTACCAATGTTCATCTATGTTGTATCCTTGAGATCTTTCATCAGGGTAACCAACAGCACTTTCCTGGGAGTGGCAGATGGTAGAATCTTGGCATGTCAGGGCTCCAAGACCCATGTAGAAATCACTCCCCTCACTTAGACCTGGCAGATTGGGACCCAGAATATGAAAGGAATTCACCCAAAGTCACCCTGTAAATGTGTGGGAGAGACAAATTAGAGCACAGTTCTCCTGATGTTGTCCCACAAAGATTTCCCCCTGAGCTATAAGGGAAATGTCACCTCCCAGGGAGGATCGGTGTATTTGTTGTCTCCCCTCCTTGATGCTCGGAATCCCAAAGGCTCCGGGAAGGGAAAAGGTGTGAAGCCCTTCTCACTCTGCTTGGTCTTAGGAGACCTCAGTAAGTCCCAGCGCCCCCACCTGGAGCCCCTGATAGCCTCCTACTCACTACAATGTCGTGAGCCTGTAAACGTCTAGTCCATTTTCAGGCTTAAATCTCCCAGTCCAAGGCGCTGCCTTAGATGACACCTGGCTTAGATGTGGTTGAACTTCACGGGTTCTTGTTTCCCCTTCCCCAGGTGCTCCCAAGATGCCGTGGCAGGGCAGGTACTCGCAGAGCTATTTACAAACCGAAAGGAGAACATTCCTCTCAAGGTTTCCGAAGACTGTCTTTACCTCAATATTTACACTCCTGCTGACTTGACCAAGAAAAACAGGCTGCCGGTAAGCCGTGGGATCCCCTGGTCAAGGTGTGTCAGTTCCAGGAACCCGGATCTTCTAGTATAGATGGGAAGGGGCTGAAGGCAGCTTGAGGAGGGAACTGCACCTCAAGGCCAGGACCTCAGGGCCTCCGCAGGAAACACAGGCTTTCCACTTCTCAGTTTCCCCTCGTGACACAGGGACTCTGGGGGAGTTTGCTGTGCATCTTTAATGAACATCTTAATCATTCCAAGTTCCCTCATGCTAATAGAAGGATGAGAATGATTACTTTTAGTTACTAGATGAACAATCTGATACCCAGAGTGGGTAAGACATGATTTTCAATAATGTTAGCGGTGGCAGGAACTTAGAGAAAAACCAACACCCCAACTCTTTCTTTTCAGATAGAGAAACTGTGGCCCAGAGGGAAAAGTAGGTCACCCAGTAGGGTAGTTTTGGTTCAAGTCTTCTGATCTTCAAACCAGTGCTTCTGACACAGAGTAGGGCATTGAGCTTATATGTGGCCTTTCTCCAGCACACCAACATTAATCTGGGGTAACTTTCACTGTCCGGGTACGGGCTTTAAGGGAAAAACGTGGGACAAACCCAGAAGCACTTCCTTTTGCCTTTGGCCAAATATCTGGGATTTTTTTGTACCTATTTTCCCTCCCTAATTGTCTTGGCCAAAGGCTGATGACCCAGTGAGTCAGCATGTCCCAAATAAGTGAAGGGCAGGAGGTGGGGCAGGCTGCCAGCTGCAGGTTGCAGGGTAGGTAGGATCTTCTGGCAAAGGAGGCCACTCCAGGGTGTAAAAACAAGGGGTGTTGTGTCCAGCCAGTCTCCCAGGGGCACCGTGCCATGGTGCCCAGGAGTGGGGGAGCAGGTCTGTGAATGTGGGACTAGAAGTTGTCTCTACATGTGCTTTGTAAGACAGAGGAAGTGGGAAAAAAGTTTCTTTCTTTCTTTCTGTCTTTCTTTCTTTCTTTCTTTCTTTCTTTCTTTCTTTCTTTCTTTCTTTCTTTCTTTCTTTCCTTTCTTTCTTCTATTGTGTATTCAGTGCCCCATATACACAGTCAGACCCAGGGTTTCAGCAAAAGGAGGAACATGAACCCACTCCACACAGCCCCTGCCTTCAAATATCTTGCCATCTGGGCTGTAGAGACATATCCTCTCTTCAGCATGTTATTGCAGGCCAGCCTGCGGGCTCAGCCTTCACACAAAGATGAATGCACACTCAGTCCCTCCCCAGCAGGCAGGCAGGGATTAGATGTGTGGGAGAAACAGGGGCTCTGGGAACCTGGAGGCAGGAGAATCTCCAGGAATGCCCACAGGTTCTAGAACTACGTGGTCTAGGTTTAAATCCTGATTCTGCCTCTGCTGAGAGACTTGGAAGTTTCTTAACTTCTCTAAGCCTCTGTTTCCTCAAAATGGAAATCATCACATATGATCAGTCAAGGGTGACCACTAAGCTTGATCTCAGTCCCTGGCTAAGTAGGCAGAGGCAGGCTCGTACCTCTACCCTAACAGTGGACCCACTGCACTGTGGACAGGTTCTGCCTTTGACTAGCTGGACATTTCTGAACTTCTCTAAGTCTCTGTTTCCTCAAAATGAGAGTCATCACATATGATCCGTCAAGGGTGACCACTAAGCTTGATCTCAGTCCCTGGCTAAGTAGGTAGAGGCAGGCTCGTACCCCTACCCTAACGGTGGACTCACTGCACTGTGGCCAGCGCCTGCAGTATGCCGGGCAGCTCAACATGTGGACTCTGGAGCCAGACAGCTTGGGTTAAAGTCCTGCTGCTACCATTTTTGATTTGTAGGACCTTGGGCAGGTTAAGTGCCTCCATTTTCCCACCTGGAGAATGGGACAGAATTAGTACCTATCCAGTGGATAGTTTATTTTACTGTGCTTAGAACAGCACTTGGGACATAGTTTATGAGTTTCTTTTTTATTTTATTAATATTATTATTACAATATTATTATTCTAACCCCTTTCACTTCTTCCCTGCTATGTGGACTTTTAAAATGCAAAAACCATGCATGAGGAATTGTTTCCACTCTCATCCTCGGATATTAGCAGAGTCCCTGGCACATAGTAAGTTCTCAGACAGCGTTAGTCCATTGATTGAAGGCATCCTGAAGCAGGTGGGTTTTAGGCTGAGCTGTGCAGGATGGATAGGATTTGGGGATGCAGAGGCGTAGAGGAGGCATTTAAGGAAGAGACATCACCACAGGCATGTGTGCTTCCCGAGACAATCATTCAAGCACAGAGAAGTTTACTTCACCATGAGAGAGTAAACTGAGATGAAGCTGAGATACAAGGGCTCTTCAAGGGTACGCTGAGCTGCATGAACAGTTCAGGCTTGAGGGAGTGAGGGGGAGAACACAACATCCTTAGCCTTTGCTACGCCCATGATGATGTTCTTAGCATGAAGAACCTTGGGAGGAGGAGGCACTGGAGGCTGGATAGAAAGGAAGGGGCAGCCAGGGTATGTGCAGTGGGGTGGTGGCTTGGGCCCCGGTTGGGAGAATTATAGAGGAGAGAGACTGCCTTTTGCAACCTTGCTGGGCGCTGGTGAACTTTGGATAACATCCTCTTTCAGTTGTGACCAACAGGTAGGTCACCAAACAAGACGCCTTCTGAGTGCTCCCTTGCTCTGTGTCCTGTAACTGGTATGTTGCTTCCTCCCTGCCCAGGTGATGGTGTGGATCCACGGAGGGGGGCTGGTGGTGGGTGCAGCATCAACCTATGATGGGCTGGCCCTTGCTGCCCATGAAAACGTGGTGGTGGTGACCATTCAATACCGCCTGGGCATCTGGGGATTCTTCAGGTAAGAAATTAGACTCTCCTCACTGCACTTTGACCTCCAACATGAGGCTGCTGGGACCCAACTCTGGTCATGTCAGCTCTCAGGGGACCTTAGCTAGGTTCCATAGTAAGGCATCCAAGCCCCTTCATAATAGTACACTACCTACCCTCTCACTCCCCAGCCACACTCATCCGCTTGCCTCTGAGCTTTTCCATGTGCTGTTCCCTCTGCCTGGAATGCTTACTCTACCTAAAGAACTCCTCTTCATCCTGCAAGACCCAGCCCCCAGTTACCTCCACTGAAAGACTCATCTCTTCTTCACCTATGTTTATCCAGCACATTGCGTTTCTCTGTCATGACACTTAGCAGGCAGCCCAGCTCTTGAAGGTTGACACATCTGACTTCCCATGGAAAGCAGGGAAGGGGCAGAGTCACAGAGGGAGTTCAGAGCATGTTGTGGGTGAAGGAATGGCGGCTGCAAAAGGTGGGGTTTGGGAGCATCTGACTCCTTCCTGGAGGAGTGTTGGGGTCCTCTCACCCCATGTTCTGCTTGAAATCTGGCAAGTGCAGGAAGCAAGGATGGAGTCTTCCCCATCAGGTCTCCATGGGGACAGGAGTCAGATCTCCTTCAAGGTACAAACTACTATGAACCTTTTCTAAGTGTTACCATCCCAGCACCCCAACCCTAAGCGAGTGTTGGGAGGTCTGTGGGAGGGATTCCACTCACTGATGAGAATATTTGCCTAGGGAGATGGAGGATGGGTTCTGGTCTACCCATGACCAAGGCATCCCAGGCCAGTCTTGGCTGTATCGTCTTCATCTCTTTCAGCCACAGCCTGTGTCTCTGCTCCCCATTATAATAAAGCTGCTTCACGATCTCTCTCCACTTCCTCTCCTCCGTGTATCTCCTCCACCCATGCCAGCCAGGTTTCTTCCCGAACATGCCACACGGCTGGTCTCATTGCAGTCACCAATGACCTGCCCCTGCTCTCCATCCAACCTCACAGGACGTCCCAGCAGCAGCCAATGGCCACTCAGCCTCTGCAACATGCTTCCTTCCCAGTCCCTTTCCTGGTCCCTCCTCCTCCCTGTCCACAGGCCTCTCTTGTCTCCCTCTCCCTCCCTACTAATTCCAGTGATCCCAGGGAGCAGCCCAGAGCCCCTGTTTCCAGCCCATCTCACCTTTGAATCCCGCAGGCGTCACTCACTGCCTTCTCCCCACTCCTGGCTGTCTAAAGGGCGCCCCACTCTTCCCAGGGACAAGCTGAATCCTTGACTCCCACTGCCCCTCCACAACAGAGATCCCCTGCTCCTCCCACCACGCCTCCACTCAGTTGCTGCTGTCCCATCCTCCCAGGGGCTCAAGAGAAGGCCTCAGGGCAGCCTGGACTCTCTCTTTTCTCACAACCCTCTTGGCTCCACCTTCAGAATCCACTCAGAATCCACTACTTCGCACCTTCTCTCTGACTCCTTACCTGGTCAAAGCTCTCTGTCTCTCACCTTGATTATGATCCTAACACTTTCAGATTCCTACCACTTTTATCCTGAGACTGTGTCGCACGGTACTGAGAGTGATCACTTAACATGTGTGTTGAATCTTGCAATGCCCCTGCACAAAACCCTGCAGGGGTTCCCATGTTCCCTACGATGACAGCCAAAGTTCTTATCAGGGCCCCAGGGCTCTCTCTAGCTGCACCTCCTGACTCACACTTTCCTTCACTGGGCCCCAGGGCCTTTGCACTTGCTTTTTCTTCTGTCTGGAATTCCTTTCTTCGGAGAGTTACAAGGCTCATGTGCTCTTTGTGCTTGTTTTCTGAAGGTCTCTGCCTCCAAAACCTCAAATGCCACTGCCTCCAAAAGGCCTTCCCTGATTGCAATCTGAAATGGCACCCCCTGTGCCACCCCTGTTTTTTTCTTATTCCTTTGTATTTACCTCAATGCACTTTGACTACCTAACATCATTATATTCTCTCTGTACATCCGTTTATCTGCTTGTGATCTGTAGTGGGAGCTCTGTGTCATCACAGGTGTTGCCTGTTTTGCTCTTGGATGTGCTCTAGCTCATAGGATGGTGTCAGGCATACAGTAGATGCTCAGTAAATAGTTGCCAGTTGAGTGAATGTAGAACCATACATCACCACAATGATGTAGCAATAAAGGCAGGGTCTCAGAGATGCTGAAGCCCAGTCTTATTCTTAAAGGCTCCCTGAGAGCCCCCAGTCCCACCTCTAGTCCTGAAGGTCCTGCCATGACATCTCTGCTCCGCACCCTCAAACTCTTCTCTTCCTCACAGCACAGGGGATGAACACAGCCAGGGGAACTGGGGTCACCTGGACCAGCTGGCTGCCCTGCGCTGGGTCCAGGACAACATTGCCAGCTTTGGAGGGAACCCAGGCTCTGTGACCATCTTTGGAGAGTCAGCGGGAGGAGAAAGTGTCTCTGTTCTTGTGAGTGCTCCTGGCACCAGGTCCAACCCCATGCTTGATGTGATGCTGATGAGACCTTTTGGACACCTGTCAATCCAGCTATGGATACCTCTGATTACAATACCTGGATTTGGAACTGACCCTACTCACTGCCTAGCATCAGGGGGTGGAAAGCTAAAGACCAAGCTCTCTTTGACCCCCAGGAAGCTCAGAGCTCAGCTTAGTGTTGCGGGGCCATATGAATCTCCAGTTGCAGCCTGCAACGGTGGCATTCTCCTCTTCTAGCTTGGTTCAGCTCTGTCTCTCTCTCTCTCTCTCTCTCCTTCCCATTCATTTTCACATAAGTACTCACATCCTTCTATTGGGAAGTAGGGATAGGCATAAATTATGAGTGAGGGCAGGCAAAGACAAGAGGTGGACAGAGGTCATTGTTTAGTTAAAATAGAACTAGTTGTGGAGGGGACATGGGCACTGAGCAGGCTGGGGATTCCTCTGGGGTGGTCTGATGGCTGGTCCATGCCCAAGAAGGAGGCAGCAGTCTCTGCGACTGTTGGGCCTGGTAGGCTAGGAGAGGCGGGCTAGAGGAAGGAGGGATGGAGCCGGGGATAGGGAGGGATGGGGCAGAGGTTGTGGGACACAGACACAACCTGGGAGTGTGAGGGGTCCTGCTGGAGTAGGGGATTGGGTGCGGGAGAAACAGGGAGCTGGGGTGAAAAACCAGATGAGAAGTGCCGGGAGCTGTAGGAAGCCTTCCGCCTGCCTCGAGGTGGGCAGAGGGTCAGGCCACTGCTGAAGTCTTCAATCCTGTGTTGGTTTTGTACTTGAATACAAGAGGAAAAATTTTTATACTTTTTAAAGTAGAGAAAAACGAAAAATACAGATAAGCCCAAGAAAGACAAAAAGCCATCTACAATCCCATAACCCGGGGATAGTCACTATGCTCAGTTTGACATGGATTTTTCTAGTCTTGTTTCCTTGACTTTTTATTTATCTGTCTATCCATCTATCCATTCATCTACCTATCAATGAATCTACCTATCATCTATTATCTATCTTTGTCTTTTTTATTTACAAAAGTACTTTCCTGAATATTATAATACAATGCAACTATTTTACTAAATATTAAGTGCTGTCCCTTAATAGTATATTTTACAGTTGCACAGTATTCCATGATAAAAATGAAAAACCATTTATTAGCCCAATTGTATAATATTGGAACTGTGAGTTATTTCCAGTGTGTATCATTATAAACAGCAGAGGCATTCTTAGAAATCTTTGTGTGCCGCCAGGATCACTTTTTAGGATAAACTCTGATTAATGGAGATGCTGATTCGGAAGTTGTGGCTAGGAGATGCTAAGCTGCCTTTCCAATAAATTTGTTGGTTAGGCTTGGCTGCCACACACCTCCCATTATGTCCCTGCCCTGTGCTCTGTCCCAATCCCGCTGAGGTTCCCTTGGGTGGCCAGGTGGGTGGAGAGCCTGGCAAGCAGTCAGGGCCAGGTGAGGAGCCGTTGCGTCCACTGAGCCCCAGGGTCTCAGGGGAATGGGTCAGGGCAGAGGTGGGGTAGATGTAGCCTGGAAGAGCGAGCAAGTCACTGACCCCACTCCTGAGCATGAACTCTCCTCCCCTCCACTCTGCTCTCAGGTTTTGTCTCCATTGGCAAAGAACCTCTTCCACCGGGCCATTTCTGAGAGTGGCGTGGCCCTCACTGCTGTTCTGGTGAAGAAAGACAATGTCAAGCCCTTGGCTGAGGTAGGTCTCCTGGTGGACGCTCCCACCCCCTTGGCTCTATGCTCCTGAATCCTCAGGGGTCTCTCTTGCGGTGGGTTCTAGCTAATGTTCTGCTAGAATCACTTGAGGCATCAATGGCTGAGCAGGAAGGGCGAGGAGACACCTTGATCAACGTCCCAGTTTCACAACCGGGGAAACCGACACAGGGCTTGGAAGGGGTTTGCCAAGGGCAGCAGGTGATCAAGGCAGAGCTGGGACTCCAGCTCATGGCCTTTGCAGCCAGTACAGTGCCCTGTCTGTGACCACACTCCTCCTATGTGCCAGGGCCTGGTGCCATGTTGGGCAGTGGGCAGGGGGCAGTGGGCTGAGATGATGTCTTGTATCTCTCAGGGTCTGAGTTCTGTGGACCCACTTGTGGGCTGTAGGCCTGGAGCGGTTCCACACTGAGCGCCTGATAACCAGGGTTGGTTCCTGGAGAATTCACTCATTGTTTCATTTGTTCACACAACAAAACTAGGTGAATAAGTGAAGGCAAGAACAAGAAGTGGGCAGAGGTCATTGTTTGGCTCAAAACCAGATGTCCACGTGGAGGAAATGTGGACACTATATGGCCTTATGTGGCTCTGCATTCTAGCCAAACACCTAACACCTCCCCAAACTTCTGCTATAATGTAGGGAATAGATGAGTAGTTACAGAATCACACAATTACAAAGCGTCACCTATGACAAGAGCAGTGAAGGTGAGGTACTTGCTGCTACAGCAGAATCTAAAGAGAGCTTTGAATCCCAGGGCAGGAAGAGGTTACCAGGGAAGGCTTGCTGGAAAAGTGACCAGTGAGTCAGGAGCAAAGAATGTCCAGGGAGTGGGAGCAGCACATGTGTGTGTCCTGTGGCAGGAGGCCGCATCCCAATCTCGAGGGAGAGACAGACAGGGCCGATGGGGTCAGAGCAGGGAGAGCAGGAGGAGCGTGGCGAGTACTGAGAGCTGGGATGTTGGCAGGGGTCACACTGCACAGGACCCTGGCAAGGATTTTGTCATTGTCTGGAGAATGATTGGAAGTCAAAGGAAGAGGTGACAAATAGGAATCCAGACCTAGGCTGAGGAGTGCCCATTGGAGCCAGTGGCATGGAGGATTTCAGTAGATGTGAAAGCTTGTTTGAGGACAGCATCCAAATTTAAAGGGCTGGTACATAGGAGAGAAAATGGGGATGTCAAGAATTTTTAGAATTTTTCAGAATTTTTTTAGAATTCACTGGTTATAAGCAACAGTCGCCCATTGACCCAACTTAAGTCAAGAAGAAGCATTAGCCTGGTGTGGTGGCTCATGCCTGTCATCCCTGCAATTTGGGAGGCCGAGGCAGAAGGATTGCTTGAGCCCAGGAGTTCAAGACCAGCCAGGGCAACAAAGTGAGACCCTGTCTCTACAAAATATCAAAATATTGAGCTGGCATGGTGGTGCAAGCCTCTGGGCCCATCTACATGGGAGGCTGAAGAGGAAGGATCACCCGAGCCCAGGAGGTCTAGGCTGCAGTGAGCTGTGTTTGCACCATGGCTCTCCAGCCTGGGAAGCAAAGCAAGACCTTGTCTCAAACACTTCTTTATAAAGGAAGAATTAATTTTTCAAGGAAATAGAGGTCTGGGATGAGGCTGGGCTTTGTGAAAAAATAGGAAACAGAAATTACAAAATGATGGGAATCGTAGACTCTCTTTTTTCTCTCTCTGTCTCTCTCTCTCTGTCTCGCCCTCTACTTCTCCCGGTCCCTGTTTATTTACTCGAAAAACACTCTGGGCATTGATTCTGTTCCAGATCCTGCACCAGGCTCTTGGGGCATGTACACTCGCCCTAGCTCCCCATCATGGAGCCTGCCTGCTCTCCCTCTGTGCCCTTCTTTCTGGCTGCACTTTGTTTCCAGTCTGCATGAGCAATCTATCTGCCCCTAAGTTTAAGGACTCTCCTTTGGTTCCAGAAAGTAGTCAGGCTATCTTTTCTGTTGTGAAAAATGAGTGTGTTTACATTAGCAGCTCTCCACCCCAATTCCAGGTCACTTAGGAGAGAGGCTCACTGTCCTGTCTTTGTTTCGATGTCCCTGGACTCTTAGAAAAGAAGGAAACCAGAGTGTGCTGGGCAGACTGAATCCAATCCCCAGGACAGGCATAAGGGAGCCTCACTCTCAGGAGGGCTTTTTTTATTTTTACGTTTTTTACATATTTTTAAAGATTGAAAGAGTTCTTGGTGCACTAATTGGTGTTGCTCTGTGGCTTGACTTAGGACAAAGGTGAACAAACCATCGCTCATGGTCACATCTGGATCTATGCCTGCATGGCCCTTGAGTTAAGATAGGTTTTTAAAAATTTTTTGATGATTGAAAGGAATCAAAAGAAGAATAATATTTCATGAACCATAAAATTATATGAAATTCAAGTTTCAGTGTCCATAAAGGAAGTTTTCTTTGAACACAGTGACACCCATTCATTTACCCCATGTCTATGGCTGTGTTTCATGTCAACAGCAGTGTTAAATTTGCAGCACAGACCACGCGGCCCACAAAGCCTCAAATATTTACTATTTGGCCTTGATGGGCACATTGTTGACCTATGCCTTAAAGAGTCGTGCTTGATTACTGCTTGCGACTCTAGTACACAAATGTGCCGCTGGAAACTCCTGGCTGTGCCACAGATGCCTCACTCAGCTGAGAAACCCCGTCTATGTCTTACAAGGGAAGACATCCTGTTTTTCTTTAGAACTCACCTTTAACTGAAGAAGTCAAATTGTCCCTGTTTGCAGACGACATGATTGTATATTTAGAAAACCCCATTGTCTCAGCCCAAAATCTCCTTAAGCTGATAAGCAACTTCAGCAAAGTCTCAGGATACAAAATTAATGTGCAAAAATCACAAGCATTCTTATACACCAGTGACAGTCAAACAGAGAGCCAAATCAGGAATGAACTTCCATTCACAATTGCTTCAAAGAGAATAAAATACCTAGGAATCCAACTTACAAGGGATGTAAAGGACCTCTTCAAGGAGAACTACAAACCACTGCTCAGTGAAATAAAAGAGGACACAAACAAATGGAAGAACATACCATGCTCATGGATAGGAAGAATCAATATCGTGAAAATGGCCATACTGCCCAAGGTAATTTATAGATTCAATGCCATCCCCATCAAGCTACCAATGAGCTTCTTCACAGAATTGGAAAAAACTGCTTTCAAGTTCATATGGAACCAAAAAAGAGCCCGCATCTCCAAGACAATCCTAAGTCAAAAGAACAAAGCTGGAGGCATCACGCTACCTGACTTCAAACTATACTACAAGGCTACAGTAACCAAAACAGCATGGTACTGGTACCAAAACAGAGATATAGACCAATGGAACAGAACAGAGTCCCCAGAAATAATACCACACATCTACAGCCATCTGATCTTTGACAAACCTGAGAGAAACAAGAAATGGGGAAAGGATTCCCTATTTAATAAATGGTGCTGGGAAAATTGGCTAGCCATAAGTAGAAAGCTGAAACTGGATCCTTTCCTTACTCCTTATACGAAAATTAATTCAAGATGGATTAGAGACTTAAATGTTAGACCTAATACCATAAAAATCCTAGAGGAAAACCTAGGTAGTACCATTCAGGACATAGGCATGGGCAAAGACTTCATGTCTAAAACACCAAAAGCAACGGCAGCAAAAGCCAAAATTGACAAATGGGATCTCATTAAACTAAAGAGCTTCTGCACAGCAAAAGAAACTACCATCAGAGTGAACAGGCAACCTACAGAATGGGAGAAAATTTTTGCAATCTACTCATCTGACAAAGGGCTAATATCCAGAACCTACAAAGAACTCAAACAAATTTACAAGAAAAAAAAAAAAAAGAAAAAAAAAAACAAACAACCCCATCAAAAAGTGGGCAAAGGATATGAACAGACATTTCTCAAAAGAAGACATTCATACAGCCAACAGACACATGAAAAAATGCTCATCATCACTGGCCATCAGAGAAATGCAAATCAAAACCACAATGAGATACCATCTCACACCAGTTAGAATGGTGATCATTCAAAAGTCAGGAAACAACAGGTGCTGGAGAGGATGTGGAGAAATAGGAAAACTTTTACACTGTTGGTGGGATTGTAAACTAGTTCAACCATTATGGAAAACAGTATGGCGATTCCTCAAGGATCTAGAGCTAGATGTACCATATGACCCAGCCATCCCATTACTAGGTATATACCCAAAGGATTATAAATTATGCTGCTATAAAGACACATGCACACGTATGTTTATTGCAGCACTATTCACAATAGCAAAGACTTGGAATCAACCCAAATGTCCATCAGTGACAGATTGGATTAAGAAAATGTGGCACATATACACCATGGAATACTATGCAGCCATAAAAAAGGATGAGTTTGTGTCCTTTGTAGGGACATGGATGCAGCTGGAAACCATCATTCTTAGCAAACTATCACAAGAACAGAAAACCAAACACCGCATGTTCTCACTCATAGGTGGGAACTGAACAATGAGATCACTTGGACTCAGGAAGGGGAACATCACACACCGGGGCCTATCATGGGGAGGGGGGAGGGGGGAGGGATTGCATTGGGAGTTATACCTTATGTAAATGACGGGTTGATGGGTGACAATGAGGAAATTCAAATTGTTATATCTACTTCTGTTCCCTGGAAAGCAGAGCCAGGGGAGTGTATAGAACAGCTCCTGATTGTGCCGTATGTGGAAATGGGGAAAAGTGAAATTAAACAAACAGGAGGATTTGTTATTAAAAAAAAAAAAAAAAAAGAACTCACCTTTAAAGCACATTCGCTACCTTCTAAAGTGCCTCTGTGTGAATCGTCTTATCTAGGCCTCCTGCAATTCTGCACGTATTTATTGTGTGGGAGACATGGCACTCTCCCACATGTATTAACTCATGAGGTAGGTGCAGTCATTATTCCCATCCATGGGTGGAGAAACCAAGGCCCAAAGAAATCAGGTGAACTGCCTGCGGCCTAATGGCTGGTAAGTGGAGCAGCTGGGATTTGAAAGCAGACAAGGAAATTCAGGATTCCATGCTCTCTACCCCGGTTCCACCTCGTCTTTCTTGACACATTCAGCTTTAGATAATTATGTCCATTGCATTACAATTGAAATAAGTAACAGAGGCAACGCTCTGTGGGATCTGGAACCCACACCCATGGGTCTACAGCATGGGTCTGCTGCCCCCTGCCACTTGTACAAGTTGGGCTTGGGATAGTACGCCACTTTCCACTTTGGTGGAGGGAAGGGAAATAGCTCTTGAACTCTGCTGTTGCCTGTGATCTTTGCAGCAAATTGCTATCACTGCTGGGTGTCAAACCATCACCTCAGCTGTCATGGTTCACTGCCTGCGACAGAAGACGGAAGAGGAGCTCTTGGAGACAACATTGAAAATGGTAGGTGTGCCTGTTCCCATAGCCCAAACCCTGTAAACTTCGTCCAAGACTTCTTCATTTCAGCCCTGGGACAGTTACCTGGGACAGTGTCTCGCCTTTCAGGAGCCTCAGTATCTGAATGGGGAATCTGATTTGTCCTTTTTTAGTGTAAAATGCCACAAATGTTAAAAAAAAAAAAGTCCAAAAACAACATGATAAAAAATTGTGTAACAATCCTCAATCCTGACGAAAATTTATTATTTTGCCATTCTTGTTTTCACACGTATCGTTAAGAAATTAAATGTCATATATTCCCAGGGGACACCATCATTCTGAATTTGGGGGATGGAGATATTAAGCTCAAAGATTTTCGAAAGATGTCACAATTTATCTTGGTTGACTTAGAAACTGTCTGTATTAGACCTGGTGGTGGTCCAGTTTTCTAGATTTTCTGAGACTCTGACTCAGTTTTCATCCTAGGATAGTCATCCGTCCACCCATTTGTTAATCCATCTACTATGATCTTCTTATCTATCTATCTGTTCACTAATCCATCCAATTAACTTATATCTTTTTATCAATCTAATGTCCACCTATTCATAACTTTGTGTTTATCTATTTTCAATCCATCCACCATTCATGGATCATCCAGTCACCTTATATCTTCACTCCATCACCCATTCCTCCAAAACCAACAATCCAGTTATCACCTATCCACTAGTTTTTACCCATCTATTCATGTATCCATCCAATTCAACTATACCTCATGTATTGACCGACTCCATCCATCCCTCCATTGATCCATCCATCCATCCATGTTCAGTATGTAGGGATGAGTGTTAGTGGTAGTGAAACAGACATGAAGTGGACATAGTCCCTGCTCACAAGGATCTATCCAAAGAGAAACACATTCGTATACTTCACAGGTTGAGTATGGTGGCAGCACAGAGGGGAAGCATTCATTATAGTCATCAGGGATGCTTCACAGGGAAGGTGGAGGAGCTGGGTTTGAGACCAGACAGTGGAATTCGGGAGTTCATGCCCTTAACCCTGACTCCACCTTATCTTTCTTGAGAAATTCAGCTTTGAGATCATTGTGCCCATTTTAATAGAGGTAACAAAAACAGATGAATTTTGTAATTGGCCCATGTTACAGTTCAAATTAGTCACAGAAGCAACACTGTGGGATCTACAACCCACACCTGCAGGTCTAGAGTATCTTCTGCTGCCCCTGCTGTCCTCACATATTAGGACTTGTGGACCTTTAGGATTGATGGATGGCCATGGCAGTCTCTCATCACAGGGAAGCCCAGCAGGACAAACACCCAGATGACACAGCACCCAGGGACACTGCAAACTATTGCCTTTGAGGGAGAAGGGTATAAATTCCAAGCTCAGGAGTAGCCTGATCCCTGGACTCTCTCCTTGGACCTGAGGCCACTCCTGGGTCTCAGGGCCAGCCTCTACCACTGAACTCTACTTGTGTTTCCATGGGTTGAGTCCAGTGTGATCTTGGGGCTTAGGTCCTGGCTCAGGCTCTAAGTGACCAAAGTGCTCAAGGAATTAAAACACACCTGTTTTCTCATGCCTGGAAGGAGGCGAATATTCCAGCAATTCTGCATGTGGCATCAGAGGACCCAGGTTAAAAGGGAAGAGTTGAGTCTTTGGGAAAACCCATCCCTAAGATCCTGGGACATCCTTTTGAGTTTTTCTGAGATCTTGTGGAAGCACCTCCATGATTACCCACTGCCTCTTGTAAACACACATGCACACACACACACACACACATAGACACACACATATACAGACACACACACAGAGAGACACACACACACACTCCTGACTAGTGGGACTACAATCCTTAATGGAGGGAGCTTCACTGGTTACGTCCTGAGCAGAGGTCAGACCTGTGAACTACAGTGCAACATTACAGTCACTGTAATGTTGGTGAACACACACCAAAGAGAAGCATGGAGTAGGATGAGACTCAGTAAGCTTGTATGAGTCAGGGCTATCTAATGGGAGATGAGGAGACTCTCCCAAGTGCCTTGAACAGAAAAAGAAATGTATTGCAATAGCACCCTCTTGTAAACTAGAAATCTCAGGAGTTGATGGCTTCAGGCATGGCTGGATCCAGATGATCACAGGATATTATTGAGAATCTACCATTCTGTATCCTTCAGCTTTGCACGTCTGTGTTGGCTTCCCTCTTAGGCAGATATGTCTCCTGGAAAGGTTAAAGAAAGCATCCTCTCTGCTTAAAAACCCTTTCTTTTTTTTTATTTTTATTATTTATTTATTTATTTATTTATTTATTTATTTATGTTGTTGTTGTTGTTGTTGTATGATATATGTTTATTTTTTAACGTTAGTCCATCATCCATTCCTACTCTGGTAAAAGTTACTACTTCCTTTTTTATTTTATTTATTTTTTTTAAATTATACTTTAAGTTCTAGGGTACATGTACACAACATGCAGACTTGTTACATATGTATACATGTGCCACGGTGGTGTGCTGCACCCATTAACTCGTCATTTACATTAGGTATATCTCCTAATGCTATCCCTCCCCTCTCCCCCCTCCCCACAATAGGACCCGGTGTGTGATGTTCCCCTTCCTGTGTCGAAGTGATCTCATTGTTCAATTCCCACCTATGAGTGAGAATATGCGGTATTTGGTTTTCTGTCTTGCAATAGTTTGCTGAGAATGATGGTTTCCAGCTGCATCCATGTCCCTACAAAGGACACGAACTCATCCTTTTTTATGGCTGCATAGTATTCCATGGTGTATATGTGCCACATTTTCTTAATCCAGTCTGTCACAGATGGATATTTGGGTTGATTCCAAGTCTTTGCTGTTGTGAATAGTGCCACATTAAACATACATGTGCATATGTCTTTATAACAGCATGACTTACAATCCTTTGGGTATATCCCCAGTAATGGGATGGCTGGGTCAAATGGTATTTCTAGTTCTAGATCGTTGAGGAATCGCCACACTGTTTTCCACAATGGTTGAACTAGTTTACAGTCCCACCAACAGTTTAAAAGTGTTCCTGTTTCTCCACATCCTCTCCAGCACCTGTTGTTTCCTGATTTTTTAATGATTGCCATTCTAACTGGTGTGAGATGGTATCTCATTGTGGTTTTGATTTGCATTTCTCTGATGGCCAGTGATGATGAGCATTTTTTCATGTGTCTGTTGGCTGTATGAATGTCTTCTTTTGAGAAGTGTCTGTTCATATCCTTTGCCCACTTTTTGATGGGGTTGTTTGTTTTTTTTCTTATAAATTTGATTGAGTTCTTTATAGGTTCTGGATATTAACCCTTTATCAGATGAGTAGATTGCAAAAATTGTCTCCCATTCTATAGGTTGCCTGTTCACTCTGATGGTAGTGTCTTTTGCTGTGCACAAGCTCTTTAGTTTAATTAGATCCCATTTGTCAATTTTGGCTTTTGTTGCCATTGCTTTGGGTGTTTTAGACATGAAGTCCTTGCCCATGCCAATGTCCTGAATGGTATTGCCTAGGTTTTCTTCTAGGGCTTTTATGGTTTTTGGTTTAATATTTAAGTCTCTAATCCATCTTGAATTAATTTTCGTATAAGGAGTAAGGAAAGGATTCAGTTTCAGCTTTCTACTTATGGCTAGCCAATTTTCCCAGCACCATTTATTAAATAGGGAATCCTTTCCCCATTTCTTGTTTTTTGTCAGGTTTGTCAAAGATCAGATGGCTGTAGATGTGTGGTATTATTTCTGAGGGCTCTGTTGTGTTCCATTGGTCTATATCTCTGTTTTGGTACCAGTACCATGCTGTTTTGGCTACTGTAGCCTTGTAGTATAGTTTGAAGTCAGGTAGCGTGATGCCTCCAGCTTTATTCTTTTGGCTTAGGAATGTCTTGGCAATGCAGGGTCGTTTTTGGTTCCATATGAACTTTAAAGCAGTTTTTTCCAATTCTGTGAAGAAAGTCATCAGTAGCTTAATGGGGATGGCATTCAATCTGTAATAAAAGAGGACACAAACAAATGGAAGAACATACCATGCTCATGGATAGGAAGAATCAATATTGTGAAAATGGCCATACTGCCCAAGGTAATTTATAAAAACCCTCTTTCTAAACAATTCCTGCAAAAGTTTTGGGGTAAACTCTATTGGATTGACAAGGGTGTATGCCCATTCCTGAGCTAATATTCATGTTCAGAGAGATGGAGCACACCAGGTGACATATAGATGTATGAATTCATGGAGTGATGGGGGAAGAAGGAGGTCTCCGAAGGAGAATTGCATGTTCTTCCCAGGGGAAGAGGAAGGGGAGAGTGATTGGGGGCCGGGCAGCCACAACCAGTGGGCATCCTCTCCAGAGTTCCATCAACTCTGACTCAGAGTCCCTGGCCTGTCCTTCCCATGCAGGTGCCCACCCTTCCCTGCTACGCCTTCATCCTGTGCTCAGGCCCAGCGGAGCCGGAGTCCTGCCCACTTCCTTTCGGCCCAGCCAGCTTGGCACCAGGAGGGAGAACCTGAACCTATTGACCCAGTCACCCAGCTCAGTGTTCTCCTGGGAAGCCTCTAACCCACATCCTCTGCCTTTGTCTTCACAGAAATTCTTCTCTCTGGATTTACATGGAGACCCCAGAGAGGTAAGGACCTTTTGTTTCTCGATTACAGGTTTTGAGTCTTAGCACTTTTAAGCTCCAATTAGCTGTGAGTGAAAGAATCCTCTCTTGGGTAATTATAGTAACTCCTGTGTGTTTGTTGCTGAGGCCCAGAGAGGGGCAGTGACTCACCTGGGTAACACAGCCAGGAAGACTAGCGGCAGACCTGGAACCCATTTTCCTGACTCCCAGTCCAGTGCTCCCGGCATCACCTCTGCGTGCACTGGGCTCTGCCCACTCCCCTTCTATTTTACATTGTCTGCTCCTCAAAATGGCACTATGGGAGGAGGCTGAACCAGAACCTTCCACTATTAGGAAGCAGAGATAGCAGGGATGATTAGGCATGGAGAGGGGAAGCCTGAATCTCAGTCCAAGGACACTCGCCTCCTCCCAGCACGCAGAAAACTCCAACATATCCTCCCGATCTCCTCACCCCCACCCCCACCTCCCAGTGGGTTGACTGTTTCTGGTGACATCACCTCTGCAGCATCTTACAATCCTGTCCTCTATGCTGCCTCCCTGGAGGTCTCAGCACTCTCCTTAAAAGGTCTTGGGAGGAGTACATGAGATTCATTCAGTAAAGACTTAATAAACACTTCATATGTGCCAGGACTTGTTTAGGAGCTGGGGATAAAGGAGTGAAACAAGAAAGATTCCCTGCCCTCTTGGGACCCTCCATTACAGTGCAGGGAGAGTGCAATAGAAAAGCAAATCAAGTGTGTATTCTGTTTGATGCTGTGCAGCATTAGGGGATAGAGTTTGTGGGGGGTTTCAATTGAAGTAGCAGGATCAGGGAATGGCTCAGTGAGAAGGTGGCATTTGAGCCAAGCTCTGGAGAAGGCGGGAAGCCAGCTGTCAGGAAACCTGGAGAAGCCTATTCCAGGCAGAGGGAAAAGCCACTGCAAAGACCCTGATGGAAGTGGCCAGTCTGGATGGAGAGGACCGAGTGTGCAGACAGACTGGCCTGATGCTGAAGAGGTAATGGGCAGTGGGAGAGGGATCATTTAAAGTATTTGGATTTGGATTCTGAGCAAGATGGAAAGCCTTTGGAGGTTTTGCACAGAGGAGTCACATGATCTTAGATCTCACAGAGGTCTCTGCCTCTGGTGTTCAAATAGACTGTAGGAAAGGGGCAGAGTGGATGCAGTTGACCAGCTGGGCGGCCTCTGTGTTGCCATAATCCAGGCCAGGGCTCCTGGCTGCTTAGACAGGGCTGTAGTAGTGGGGATGGGAGGAGTGGTCGGAGTCTGGATATCTTGGAAGGAATAGCTGAGAGGATTTGCTGATGGACAGGATGCAGTGGGTGAGAAAGAGAGGGGAGTGGAAGATGCCCTGAGTTTTCTGACACAAGCAAGGTCATGCCCACACAGGGCAGCCACTTGAAAACTCTGAGCGGACAGCGGCAGTCACTTGTCATTGTTGCTGATGGGAGTCTTCCACATGGCTGCCGTCCAACTGGGGTGCTCCTGTCTCTCTCCTCAACATTTATCCTCTTCTACTTCAGCTTCCCTCCCCATTTCCACGTCTCTTGGTGCAGCCTGACTCGCCTTCCTTAACAGAGTTAGAGGATGTCACCCCCACTTCTTAAAAGCCTGACATTCCTTATGAGATAAATCCCCTTCCCTCCATGGAGTTAGGCCTTCAAAACACATCTGCATGCGCGCTATGTGCCAGACTGTGCAGAAGGCAGGCTCTGCACCTGTCCGTCCCTCTAGACCCTGCCCCACGGCATCCATTGTGACTAAATATGAATTATGAAAATATAACTGTACCCAGAACCAGCTGCCCTGATGGCAACATGTGAGTCGGGCTCTCTCTAATCTGTGACAGTATAAAAATTATTCATCAAAGGTAAAACCTCAGATTAAGACATGGATCAATATACTGTGAGTTCATCACTGATTCTTTTCTTCATGATTTTCTCTCTAATAGGGAATCAAGTCTTAGTCTAGGCTCCTTGAGTGAGGAAGTTTCAGTACCTCCTCAAAGCCACCCGTGGATCAATAACAGTTCTTGTTTAAATACAGATGGATAGCACCATCTCTCCTCATTAATCATGGATTCTGCGTTTATAAATTCACCTGCTTGCTAAAATGTCCTTGTAACCCCAAAATCGATACTGGTGGCACTCTCATGGTCACACACAGGCAGGCACAGAGCAGGGGAAGGTGGATTTGCACGATGGGCACGTTCCATCTAAGATCCGGCGAGGCCACCTCTGTCTTCTCATTTCATCTTTCATGCTAACAAGTGTCCTCTTCACGGTCTATTTAGTGCCATGTGTTCTGCACATTTGTGCTTTTTGTGGTGATGTCACTGTTTAGAGTGGCTCCAAGAGTAGCGCTGCTGTCTGGCATTTCTGAGCTAAGCAGGCTGTGCTGTGCCTTACGGGGAAAGTGCCTGTGTAAGACAAGCTTGGGTGAGGCAGGAGCTGCAGTGCTGCTGGTCATGCATGCGGTGTTGAAAAATCCACAAAATAGCACGTTCAGAAAAAGGAGAAAGAAATTGGCCAATTCATACAAGAGGCTGTGATAGAAAGGGCTAAAGTAACACCTCTTGTGTGAGATGGAGCTGTGGAAGTGTCTTTCAACAGAAACCCACACATAAAAGAAGGTTGATGAAAATGTTGTGGCCAGAGGTTTGCAAGAACCTAACACATTATTTCCCCTTGAGTGATGACTCTGTATTCTCTAATTCAGCACTCATGGGAGCTTTATCAGAAGCAACTACCGGGGCTACCGAAAATCAGCTGTGGACAGAGAGAGGGAAATGCATGCACTTCAAATTGAAATATATAAACATGTAATTTTATATAGATAATACATGTATTTCAGCCTGAGTGAAGATTTCTTCCTCTTCTCATCACCTGACCAGTGCCAGCCTCTGCCTGAAGTTCTACCCCTGAGTCACAGAGACCTACTCCCTTAAGTTAGGACCTTGAGCATGTGCAGCCATGGCCCATGGCCATGCTGATCTGTGGTACCGATCTCACCCTCAGACAGGCAGAGTTGGGGACATGGGTGTGACCAGGGAGGGAATCACAGGTGCTGCACTTTTGTCTCCCAGAGTCACCCTTTCTTGGGCACTGTGATTGATGGGGTGCTGCTTCCGAAAACACCTGAAGAACTTCAAGCTGAAAGGAAGTTCAACACTGTCCCCTACATGGTCGGATTTAACAAGCAGGAGTTTGGCTGGATTATTCCAATGGTGAGAATGTGCAGGCTTCTTGGAAGGACTCACCCACCCCCATCAGCCCTCCCGTCTGTGGTCCCAGGAGTGCTTCCCTCTCTGAGCTGCACTCTGAGTCCTGGGCAGCTGTCCCCTTCAGCAGGAGTTACCATTTCCATGGAAACCTTCTCCAGGAGGGCACAGTGGCCACCTGGGTATCAGGACCCTGAGATTCCCTCTCCCTAGATTCTCTGATTGTCTTCCTATTGAAGAATCCTGAAGTGTCTGTGCTAGGAGGGCCAGTAGAGAAAATAACCGTACAGATGGGAAAACTGAGGGGGCCTAGGAGTGGGAAGAAGCTGAGAAGTACGGAGAGGCAGTCAGTCAGGGGCTTCCTGGCTTCCCACCTCGGGCTAGCTATGCGTAGTTCCCCCGAAAATCACTCGTGCTCTTCATCATATCATTGGAAATATTCAAAGAAAGTGGCTTCTTCTTGAGTTACCATGACTTCTAGGGAATAGTAGACATCAGGGTCTGCTTAAGAGTGGAGGGTCAGAGGAAGATGAGGATGGAAAAGCTACCTAATCGGGTGCCATGATAAATACCTGGTGATAAAATAATCTATGCAGCAAACTCCAGAGACCCAAATTACTCATGATCAAACCTGCACAGGTACCCCCAAACCTCAAATAAAAGATGGAAACAAATAAATGGAAAAAGTGATTGACTTCTAAAAGTAAAGAAGGGTTCTGCTTCCAGTTGAAGATAAACAAAGCTGACCCTGGTTAAAGTTGTAGGACGGGTTTATTCAGTAACATGATTGCAATAGGGAAAACAGTCCAGCATGGACTGGACTCACATCCCCAAAACAGAAGCCTGGCAATGTTTCATAGGCCAGGTGTGCCAAGAAAATACACTGTGGTCTGTGGGGAGGGGTTTGGTCCCTGTGGCTAGGCCACCTGGATGTCTTCATCCTGGCTCACTTGGGGCAGAAACAAACTTCTCTTATCTTCAGGACAGAAAGCCATGTGTTAGACTGCAGGATGAAACCACTGAAGTCAGCCTCTACTCCTTCCACAGGGACTGGGAAGATCAGGAGTGAGCTCCCTGAATGTTTGCATTGCAAAGAGAAGCTCTCAGGTCCTCCAGGAAACAGGGTTGGGTGGTAGATTCACACCCAAAGGGCAGAGAAAGGGTTTATCATTGCAGGTTTTCTAAAGTAACTGCTCTAATTGGGTTCAGCGGCCTTTCTGCTTCTGTCCAGTTTTTGGCTGGAGCAGAGTAAATTGTCCTGGCAGGGTTGAGCCTTCCCAGGCAGGTATGTTAAGGATACTGGGGTCATTCTAGGGACACAGCCTTAAGCTGCTATAAGCGATGCTAGAGTTTGATCGAGTCTCTGAGTGCAGAGGTTTGGGAGAATTGTTATGTGCGTAGAGATGTGCAGTTCACCCCTCAGAAGGATTTCAGAGGTTCTACCAAAGACCAAAGCCATGAAGGCAGGATCTAAGGCTTTCAGTGTCATATGTGATACGTGGCAGTACTTGGGAGGTCTACATCCTCTTCTCCAGAGTCCTCCATTCCACACTGGCCTAGCAGAAACCTTGGCTCTCCATGTCACTGACCACTGTAGGGATCCCAGCCATACACACACACACACACACACACACACACACACACACACACTGCAAAATACTGCCACAGCTTCTCCTAAAAGAAAAAAAATTTTGGTAATCTTTGCAATGTTTGAATTTCTGGATGTAAGCCCATTTGATTAATTGATTTTGTCCATTTCAGTAAAGACCCATGCCCTTAAAATCCCACCAAATTAGAGGACTTTCAGTCTGCATTGGTTTGGTCGGTTGGTAAGTTTGTTTCTTCTCATTAATTCCCAATGATTCATACATGCTTAACTTTTTTTTTTTTTAACAGTTGATGGGCTATCCACTCTCCGAAGGGAAACTGGACCAGAAGACAGCCATGTCACTCTTGTGGAAGTCCTATCCCCTTGTTGTAAGAGTCCAAGAATCGTGGGAATTGGCTGAGATGCAGAGAGGGATGATGACTTGCCAAAAATCGTGGAGCAAATAAATGGCAGAATGATGACAGGGCCTCAGGGTTTCACCCATCTTTCTATCCTTCCCACTTCACGTTTCACCCTAGCAGGGAGTTGCACAGTGCTCATGAGATTCAC
This sequence comes from Chlorocebus sabaeus, assembly GCF_047675955.1. Classification (NCBI taxonomy): domain Eukaryota; kingdom Metazoa; phylum Chordata; class Mammalia; order Primates; family Cercopithecidae; genus Chlorocebus; species Chlorocebus sabaeus. The sequence goes on along the minus strand of NC_132908.1, from coordinate 52,825,124 downwards.
CATTGAGGCAGGCCTTCCTGGTGGGCTGGAGAAGCGGCATCACTCACCAGGGGGTTGTGGTCACTTTATTGATCTATTTCAGTACATTGCTAAGGAACTGATTCCAGAAGCCACTGAGAAATACTTAGGAGGAACAGATGACCCTGTCAAAAAGAAAGACCTGTTCCTGGACTTGATAGCAGATGTGATGTTTTCTGTCCCATCTGTGACTGTGGCCCGGCACCACAGAGGTGAGTCCCAGAGGTCGAACAGGGGAGGGACATGGACCCTACCAGCTTCTGTATCTGACCCACCTATCTCCCAGCATAGACAGACCTGGAAACAGCCAAGGGTCAGACTTCAAAGGCTGATTCCATATGGCATGGTGTGAGGTGCTGTCTGATTTTGGTTTTTGTCAGCAACAGACTGTGAGGAAAGAAAATCCAGAGGTAAGTGGTTCTTTAAGTTGATGATCCCAGATAACCTCTGTAGGGAGGTGGGGAAGTGAGCGAGGAAAGAGATGGAATCCAATCCATGATGCATTGCCAAGTGAGTATCCACTGTGGACAACTGGAGCTGGGAAACTCAAGGAAACAAGGACAATACAGTGCTCAGGGGCATCCCATCTGAGTGGCAAGGGAGCTGCGGTATTTATCCACCAGCTTCCACTTGTCATTGGTTGAAGGCTCTTGCAAGGCGTTGTTTATTCCCTGTGACTTTGACCTGCTGCACACAGGGCAGAGTAGTCTCTTGTGACCAGACAAAGGCCTCAGGCCAGGCCCTACAGATGCTGGAAGTGGAAGTCAGGCTGGCATGACCAGGAAGTGGGAATATGGGTGAGACACTGACAACATCTGCTGCAAGGGCTCCGTGCCTGGAGTGATCGTGGGACATCGGGCTGCTGTAGGACAAATATTGAAAGATGAGTTGTGGAAGGTTTTTAAGGTCCAACCCGGCTGCAAACAAGTTTGTTAAGTATTGGAGCTGGATAAAAAGTGGGAGCCCTGCATGGGATCCAGAAGATTGTCCAGGACCAAGAAGTCCAAAGGGAGGAGCCAGGGCGGGTGTAGGGGAGGTGTTCTGGAGAATGGCAATGTCTGAGGCTGGCTTTTGTGCATCTCAGTGCGTGCAGTAATGGGCAAGCACAAGGCCAGGGCAGGGTCTATACAGGACCTTCTACCACTGACCCAAGGCTGTGTGGGTGGGGCGTGAGGTTAGGGATGCGTGGGCTCATCTAGAGAGGAGTGTCCTTTCCTGGGTGCCAACCAGAGGAGGCTCACAGGATTCTTTTTCTTTCAGCTGTCATTCGCCTAGTCTGCAAGCCAGGAAATGTCCTCTCTCTAACCATGCTGGAAGGGTTTTTAAATTCAGAACTTAATAAGCATGATAAAAACTAGCTAACGCTGATCTAGCAGGTGCCCAGACACTCGTTTGCACAGGAGGGGGCCGGTGCTCATAACTCTCATTTATTCACAGGGTCCTGATAAAACCATTTAACGAAGACCACTGGAGTTGAATCTGTTCTTTCTTAAACTTGGCCTTGCCCCATGCTGTGCATCTCATCTATATATAGTGTTTCCATCTCCATCTTCTGATGGTTTGAGCAATACGGAGCCTCTGTTTTCCATCTGATTTCCCATGACTTTGAGTTCAGGTTTTTTTTTTTTTTTCCCAGGACTACACAGATTTTATCAACTTTCCCCTATTGTCGTGTCTCACTCATTTTGATAAAAATAACATTTCTGAATATAAAACTAATGTGTAAAATTATAGAAAGTTTCAAAAATATGAAAATACAGAAAGAAGGAACTAGGTATCACTCATAATTCCACTACCTGGAGGCAAGTGGTATAAATTTTTTGTGTTTTCATCTAAAGATTTTTCATGTCCTATACACATTAAAAATCAATTTTATATTTTACTTTTGTTCATAGAACACTATGTTGTGAGGATTTTCTGAATGTTGATACAAACTCATCAAAGCATTCCTTCTTCCATGGAATGGCTGCATTAAATTGACTTTAATATTCCTATCCTATTATGCATTTAGCCTGGCTGCTCACACTCTGATGCTACAATAACATTGTGCTCAGCCTAATGTTCGTAAGTCTCTAACCACATGTCTAACAATTTTCTTTGGATTGTTTCTAGAAGTGAATAACTAGACTGGGCAATAGAAACGTTTTAGAACTCTGGGCAAATACTTCAAAATTGCATCCATTGCATAAGAATGTGAATTTCGTAATTTTCCTTCTCATTTGGGATGCTAAGGTTAAATATTAACATAATGCTGCCAGTTTCATAAACCTTCCCCACCAACAAGAAGCACATCAGCCTGTTTTAATCTGCATGTCTTTCATGATTAGCCCTCTCATTGTCTCTGCTTCTCTTATTGTGCCGAACTGTCATTACCCAAATCTGTGCCCTACTTTCCTCTGAAGACTTGTGCTGTGATTGTAAGAATTGTATAAATATCAATGGCTTTAACCAAAGAGTTTTACAAGGTACGTTTTGGGCAGCATGCTGCCTATAATAAGTTATATCATTCCCAAAAGCTCTTTCTTCTGTGGTTGGCTCTGAGTTTCTTTGGAAAATGTTCAAGGGGCAAAGGCGAGGTCAAACCCTCCCTTTAGCAAGTTTTGCTTGACCTTGAGGCAGCCATTTAACAGGTGGATTACAGAGCCACAGAAGGATGGCATCTTCCCAAGCACATTTCCTGCTGAGCTGAGGGTGCAGTGAAGGAGACTGACAAAGATGAGTGAATAGATTCTTCTTCATTCTCACATAGAAATGACATGTGTGGGTGGGGCATGAGGTTAGGGATGGGTAAGCTCCCATTGTTAAATCCTTTTGTGGATGAATATTTAAGGATGTTAAGAAATGATGGTTGGAGGTGGTGGCTTATGCCAATACTCTCAGCACTTTGGGAGGCTGAGGTGGGAGGATTGTGAGGGCCTAGGATTTCAAGACCAGCTTGGGCAACATAGTGAGATCCTGTTTATACAAACACATTTAAAAAGGAAATAATTATACTACAAAAGACCGTATATAATGTATGGTATATATACACTACAAAATATTGTATATAATATCATCCCAAGTTTATATACGTGAAAGAGAGGTATGCTAAAATAAAAAAGAAGCATTCTCTGAGTGGTAGAGTTATGAGTGATATTTTAAATTTGATTGTTAAAATTCATTTTTAAATGATATAGGATATGGAAAAATTTTAGAAGGAATTACAAAAAATACAGCCCTTGTCTCAGGGAGTGGAATTATGAGTGAATTCTAGTTTTGCTTTATGGGTTTCCATATTTTTGTCTCTTCTAATTATTCCTAGTTGTTTTTGTTTTATTTTCCAAATTTCTTACTGTACCCAAAGGAGAAGACGTTGTAAATTTTCTCCACCAGCCTGGCATTGCCCTGACTCTTTCCTTCTTAGTGTCACTTCTCGGTGGGTATCATGACCAGTGCAAAGTGCTGAGGCACAAGGCCGGGCGGCCCACGAGGTAGCCCTGAAGGGGCAGTAGTGTGTGGCTCCAATGAGCCAATCATTGGGTAACTGGCCACTTCTTGGGGCTGAGACAGGAGAGCTTCGTAGCTGGGATAGGAGGGCAGAGCAGAAGGAGAGAGGACAGGGGAGAGGCAAGGTCACCCTTGGTCAGCCCCTTCTTTTCTCTGCCAGGACTTTAATGCCTTAACACCCTAACACTCCTAGGCCAGGCAGGCAGCAAGACACATGGGGACAGTGAGATATAAAGCAGTGAGCGCCACAGATTCCGGAGACACAAGAGGCAGATTGTTCCCTCTCTGCCTATGTTTGTATTTAAATAGCCTCACATTCAGACACGCAACTTGGATTTGCTTCAGTCTTCTCAGGATGGGTGAGGAAAACACTGGAAATGCTCAAAACGAGGCAAAACAGAAGACACTTGTCAGGGTGGAGATGGCGTCCAGGAGAATGAATGTGAGACTGTTATCAGTGAATTTCATCCAGTGTAACCAGATGTAGAGAGATTTTCTTCTGTGAGAATTCATCAGCAGGCAAAGGGGTTTATGAGGCTGAGTCAGGGTCCCTGCACTGGCAGTTATTTTAAATGAATAGACCCAGGATTTTCACATTCGTTCATTAAACATTTGTTCATTGAACAAATATCTGGCTCAAATTCCAGTTCCACGTCAACCAGCCATGCAGCCTGGAGCACATCACTGAGCTTTCCTGTGACTCTGTTTCTCTACTGTGCTGACAGCACGAGGTTTCCTGCAGAGCTGGAGACCTTGGTAGCCTCCAGGTGTGTGTCTGGTAACATGAACTGAGCATAAATCTTTGTCTTCTCAGATGCTGGAGCGCCCACCTACATGTATGAGTTTCAGTATCGTCCAAGCTTCTCATCAGACATGAAACCCAAGATGGTGATAGGAGACCACGGGGATGAGCTCTTCTCTGTCTTTGGGGCTCCATTTTTAAAAGGTAATGGCTCCTTGCTGTCCATGAGCTTGGAGTTAGGAGACCTGGGTTCCAGTGTTGGTGTGGTGGGCTTCAGCAAGTTTCTCCTCTCCTGTTCTTAGTTTCCTGATTCTCTATAACAGGGTTGAACATCATTGGGTAGTCCCTGGGCTTCCTCCCACTCTAACACATGTCAGGCAAGATGTGTCTTCATGTGCCCTCTGCACAGACGCTCAGAATCCTGGGCTGTGTCATCAACAAGACAGATGTGGGGTGGTCTCTCGCAGGATTCACTATGACGGGGTTTAATGTCATTGGGTTGTGCCCCAGGTTCCTCCTGCTCTAACACACCTGAGGGAAAATGTGTATTCAGGTGGCCTCTGCACAGACACTCAGAATCCTGGGCTGTGTCATCAACAAGATAGGTGGTGGGACACATGCAGGGCCCTGCTCTAGGTTGAAAAGCCACCAACCAATTTCCCTCTCCCAGGAGTGCTGAGAATATGAGTGAGGGTGAGGTTAGAATTGGTGTTAACCCTGAGTCAGGTCTAATGTGTGTCTGTTTGTCTTTCTGTCTGTCTCTAACAAAAACTCATAAACCTTTACATTTAATACATTTAATAATTATTAATTTAGAAATCACAGGATGCATGAATTTGGAATAGGAGAGGAGACTTTATTTTTGATATGCTTTATAGCCAGCAAGGTGGCCATCCCACAGGCTGGGAAGGTGCCTCTGGCCAAGCCCAGACATAGGCTCATTGATCGAGGAGAGGTTGGGTAAGAGCTTTATGTGAATGGATTTGCTAAACACACATGTTCAACAGGTTACAGGAGGAGCAATGGATATTCATGAAGACAGTCCTGACACATGTGTATTAAACAAACATGCATGTAAAATAGCCCATGTTCACCTGGTAGTGGAGTCCTAATATTTAAATATATTATAATTAGGGCCTATATGTCCAAAATCTTCTCAGGATATAAAGCCCAGCAATGAGCAGCCTCTGTACACCGGCCAGGTCCAGTGCATGGTTGGTGATGTTCTTATCTGGAGAAAGTTACTGAAATCAGGCTCTTATGCAATCAAAGCCATAGTTAAGACCGGAGGGTCAGGGTTCTATTTGTCTGCGTATCCCAGCTGCAGCCGTTGTAATTGTTTTCATTTTGCTTAAGTCCAAGCCAATGCTTGTTTAGCTGCTAGAGAAACAGAAGCACCTCGTGGCAGTGAGAACAGAGTGGATTCTTTAAGGGTAGAGATATAGGCCTGAACCCTTGCCCCACATGGCCTTAGGTCTCATTTTTAATTTGGTGTCTTGTTGCCACAAAGAGTGTTCTGTCAGAATGATGACCTTTATTTTAATGCTGATGCTGGTCAGTGGTGTCTAAACCACAAAAGAGACGGAGTATTATGAGGCGTGTCTGACCTCCTGTCTGCTCCCAGGCAGGAACACAGTTGAAGGATTTTCTGGGCTCCCCTTAGCCCAGAGAGGGTCTGTTCAGACAGCTGGGGGTGTTAGGATTTTATTTTTAGTTTACATTATACAATGTTTTTAAAAGTCCTCTCACAGTGTCTTCTAAACCTTAACTCTCAGCAGTTACAGATCACATGAGACTCACCCCATGGCTGCTCAGAACGCACCAGCGCCTCTGGGCATCTCACTGTGCATGCTTAGGAGCCTTGCGGTTCTATGGTTCTATTGTTTTCCAGAATGTGAATTGTGGGTGTGTGCTGGGGAGGGAGAAAAGACCCAAGAGAGAGCAACCCTGGGAGGTGGGGCTGCCATAGAGGAAACCCTGGGGTGTGGAATTGCCTGTGACCCTGAGCAGGGAGGAGGCAGGCAAGAGTCACAGGAGAGAAAGGCAGCCAGCACATGGAATGACGCATGCCCACTGCTGAGCCCTCTGTCAGATATACTCAAAGGTAAAGTACACACAAATGCACCAGGATCTTCTAGAACCGCAGACCTCAGCTCAGTGAGTGTGGAGCATTCGCCAAGACTATGTTTCTAGCAGGCTCACACATTATGTTGATGCTGCAGGTCCGTGGACCGCACTTTGAGTCACAAAGGCTTTTTTCTTTTTCCCCACAGAGGGTGCCTCTGAAGAGGAGATCAGACTCAGCAAGATGGTGATGAAATTCTGGGCCAACTTTGCTCGCAATGGGTGAGGCTCTTGGCAAAGACAAAGCAGGACTGGTGAAGGTGGGCGGGGGTGGGGTGGGGTGGGGCATGCCTATTGGGAAGGGGCAGCTTCTAAGGTTCTAGGGGGATCAAACTCCTGACCCTGTGACCGTAGCACTCTGACAATGAGAACTCTCTACAAATGGAGAGGCCACTCCCGGAGATAGTGAGCTCCCCATCTCGGGAGGTATACAAGCACTTGACAGAGATAACTTGGGCATCCTCGCACATCTCAGAAGATTGTTGGGAACACACAGCAGCTGTGGGGCAATTCTATTTGATTCTGTTTCTAGAAACCCCAATGGGGAAGGACTGCCCCGCTGGCCAGAGTACAACCAGGATGAAGGGTACCTGCAGATTGGTGCCAACACCCAGGCGGCCCAGAAGCTGAAGGACAAGGAAGTAGTTTTCTGGACCAAACTCTTTGCCAAGAAGGCAGTGGAGAAGACACCCCAGACAGAACACATTGAGCTGTGAATGGGAGATCCAGCCAACCTTGGGGGCCTGGAAGAGCAGAGACTGGGGTCTTTTGTGAAAGGGATTGCAGGTTCAGAAGGCATCTTACCGTGGCTGGGGAATTGTCTGGTGGTGGGGGCAGGGGGCAGAGGCCATGAAGGAGGAAGTTTTGTATTTGTGACCTCAGCTTTGGGAATAAAGTATCTTTTGAAGGCCAAATTAGTGTTTGTGTCTCATACTGGAGATTAATCAATTGTCCTCAGAGACAGAATAATGCTGAAATAGGCAATGTGAGATGGAAGGTGGCTTTTCTGGGGATGACCAGGCCTCAGGATGAGCAGAGCCCAGAGGATTGGGCCATGGATGGTGCTCAGGGGAACGCGGCCTGTTGCATGTTTCTGGGCCCCCAACAATTTCCAACAATAGGAGTTGGGATGGCCAGAGTGTAGCATCCAGATCCTCTGTTTGGAGCTGTCTGTGGAAATGGAAGTGGCCCAGGCTGAGAATGTGCCTGGATCTGGGAAGAGGGAGACATGCTGAGGTGATCCTGTTGCACTGTTGCATGGCATTTGCTGATGCTTGCACAGGCCTACAACACCTTTCTGAGTATGTGCACTAGCCTCTCAAAACCCCCATGAGGCTGTGTCTTCCAACAACTGGTCTAAACTCCTTCTGTAGCCTGGACCACTTCTGGTGCGGGGAGTGACCACTTTGGAGTAAGTCTCCAGAGGATCATCCTAATACTGTGTCTTTCAGAATCCCACGGGTGATTTCTGGATTCTGTTAGTACGCAGAAAGCTCTAAAGCATGTCATAACCACCTTATCAGCAACAGGAAGCTGGATTGTCCTCAAAATCATAACTTTCCCTGTATCATAGAGCTGAAGTTGCAAGGCACATAGTTCCCTTGAAATGGAAGGGAAGACAAGCACCTAGGGGGAGTGGTGGGATGTGAACACTGGCTTACTTCTCACCTGTAGGTAGGAGAGGGGGTGACCATCATGAGTGGAAATACTCTGTGAATTTTAATCAGTGCTGAAGGCCAAGTGTGGTCCACTGTGAGAGTATAAAATCTCTGGGAACCATGGACCCATGAGGAGGTTGACTCCCATCACAGACTCTACTCCATGGGTATCTATCAGGGCCCATGAGAAAGATTAGGGTAGATAGTAAGACTGGAGAAAATCTGCCTTCAGGAATGCAGGCATGAGCCCTGCTCACACCCTTCACCCCTAAAGAACAAAATCCTTCAACCATTGCAGAATGGTCAACAAATCTTGTCCTCCTCAAGGTACTTGTAGACACATACTGAGTTTGAAGATAAGAAAACTTTTAAAACTCTGTATCCCTGGGAGAGGGACAGGGAGTCATCTTGGGCCCAGATTATTGGTCTTTTACTGCTGGGGATGGTCAATCTCTCTGAAAAGCTCCATCTCCAACAGCAAGAAACGAAGGTCCTACCTAAGGTGGAGGCTGGATCACGACAAGAGAAGGCATTCCTGGCTGCTACCATGGAGTTAGCAAGTCCCAGGTAACAGAAATGTACTGCTGGGGGAGAGAGCAAAGCATGCAGAGCAACCCTCTGGTAAAAGCAGGCGAACAGAAAGGGCCTAAAGCTGAGAGTGGAACAGACATTAGGAAAATCCTTCAGAAAAGCAGCCCTTACACAAGCACACTAGAACCAGCACAAGGTAGCACTGGATGCATTTGAAGCAGATGGTGCATTCAAGATAGCTATAGCAACAACAAAACTATTCCTCAATCACCACACTCTAAATACACACACACACACGTGCACACATAAAATCAGTGTAGCAGCAGAAGAAAAGATATGTCCATTTCCTGTCACGGATACTACTTACTTCAGTTTCAACTCACTTACCCATGATGTCAAGTATTGAATTCAAAATCACAAACCTTATGAAGGAAGCAAAACCTATTAACAAGAGACAAAGCAGTTGGGCACAGTGGTGCATGCCTGTAGTCCCAGCTACTTAGGAGGCTGATGCAGGAGGATTGCTTGAACCTGTGAGTTCAAGGCTGTAGTGCACTGTAATTGCACCTATGAACAACCATCTGCACTCTAACCATGGTATTACGGTGAAATAGCATCTCTTAGAGTGAGAGGGAGAGAGAGACAGACAAACAAAGCGATCAACAGAACCAGATTCAGAGATAACCTAGGTGTTAGACTAACAGACTGGGATTTTAAAAAAACTACGTGGAATACTTCCATGAACAGATGGATAGTTTCAGCAGAGAGGTAGAAACTGTGAGAAAGAAGCAAATAGAAATGTTAGAAATGAAAAAGAAAAATAGTAACAGAAATTAGAAATGCCTCTAATGGATTCATCAGTAGATCTGACACAGCTAAGGAATGAATGAGTGCAGCTGAAGACAGGTCAATAAAAATTACCCAACTTAAAACGAGAAAAGTGAGTGAAAAAAAAAAAAAACAACCAGAGAATCAAAGAATTGAGAGATAATATCTAATAGTCCAACATATGCATAACTGGAATCCCAGAAAGAGAAGACAGATCAAGCAGAAGAAAATATTTGAAGAGATAATGGCTGAGAATTTTCCAAAACTAATGAAAAACATCAACGCACAGTCCAAGAGCTTGGAAATCCCCAAGCGGGATTCAACAACAATACCAACAACAACAATGACAGCAACAACAACATACACATTTAGACACACACTGAGAAAATATTGACGGCAGCCAGAGGAAAACGACATTGCATACAAAAAAAGGGATTAGAGCAGACTTCTCATTGGAAACTGTGCAAGCCAAAAAATAATGGAGTGACATGTTTAAAGTATTCAAAGGAAAGAAATCTTTCAGAATTCTACATCCAGCAAAAGCACTTCTGAAAAAATACAGGGAAAAATGTTTTCAGATGAACAATAGAGAGAATTTATAATTACATACTTGTGCTACCAAAAATATAAAAGGAAATTCTTCATGCAGAAGTTACATGATACAGACAACAACTTAGGGCGATGATCATGGGAACCCTCAGCTAGTAGCCAGTTCCTCAGAAGCGCAGGTTAGTGCAGAACAGGCTTCCCTCTTTTCTCACTTGCAGTTCTTGAGAATAAATGTAGAATGTGCTAGGATGCAACGTCCTGACATGGGGGGACACGGAGGGACTGGCCATCACAGCCCCGGCTCTGTGCAGTCCCTCCCCGGGAACAAGATGTTCTTCAACACTCTAGCCCAGCATGTTATGGTTCCCCCAAAGTACTAAACCCTGGGTGGGCTGTCTTCACAGCCCCACAGCTGCAGTACAAGCAGGGCATGCGCAGCTAAGATTCCATCCGCCCCAGGCAGCCTTCTGTTGTCCATTGCTGCCTATGCGTTTGGGTGGGAGTTTCCCAACTCTTATTCCTCCCTCAAACTGAGATTGAATGCCTTCTTGCTACAAGTAAAAACACAGCTTCATAGATTTGTTGGACGTCGGGCTGTTGTGTCGCACCAGATCCAGACAGGCTGATAACAGGCCTGTGGTGAACCTGCTTCACAGTTACAACCTGGGACTTGCGACTGGTCTCTGACATGGGGGCATTCTTGTGGGACTGAGCCCTTAAGTTGTGGGATCTGGCGCTGTCTCCAGGCAGATGGTGTCAGATGGGACTGCATTAGAGGATGCTCAGGGGGCGTGCACTGGAGAATTGGTGTGTGGGAAAAGCCCACATCTGGTGTCAGAGGTGAAGTACTGAGGTTGGCGGAGCGTGGAGAGGAAAAACAGTTGGGTTTTTAAGTTCGTGAGTTTTAGACTGGTCCAGGGAAGAGGAAAGAGATGGTCCCTTTGCAGAAAAATGCTAGGTAGATGGAGTTTGCTGAACACTTCTGAGATGCCAGGTACTGGATCGGATTTGTGTTAGAGGCTGGGGAGGACCCTGAGCCAGAAGGCATTTAATCTCAGTTTGAAAGAGGAATAAGATTTGGAAACTCCCACCCAAACAGCCCATGCGTGATGATGACTGTAGAGACTGAAAGAGCCAAGAGACCAGGCTTGATGCTGTCCCTGGATGTGTCAGCCAAGGCGTCCGCACCACTATCTGGGGACATTGCTGGGAGCCTGGGCCTGAGGTTGTGGTTCTGACTCTGCCCTGGAAGCAGGGTGACTATCTGACACTGCCCACAAGGGGGCACCAGAGACTCGCTGCCAAATGGGCGCCCTTCGCCAGAATGAGGACCCTGCAATTAGAAACCAGGACAAGCCCAGACAGGGATTTCAAACACTGCTGTGGGTGAGAAGGCAGTACTGCTTGGCACCTAAAGACTCAGACTCTAGATCCAGGCTGCGCAGCTTCATATTCCAGCATTGTGACCAGGGCTGGCTGGTTTCCTGGGCCTGCGGCCTGTGCAGTCACAGAGCCCTGCTGTCAGGAGGGCTGTCTGTGGCTTTAATGCTGTGCTCCTGCTGTCCTGAAATTCTTCAAAATTGTTAGAATGAGCATCCTGTATTGTTTTTGTGTGTTTGTTTGCCCAGCAAATTCCACAGCAGGTCCTGTCTCTCACTTTCCAGCCCAGTTTTCTTGGGCCTCGTGGTGACGTTCACGTGGTTGATACCAAGTGAACTGCTCGTAGGGTTTCTGTGAAGACTCTGAGTTACAATGGAGAGTATTTTATCATCAAACACATAATAACTATGCAGTGAGTTTTACTTACTGACTTTTACTTACTTCTATTACTGCTTTTCTGTCTTTCTTTCTTTCTTTCTTTCTTTCTTTCTTTCTTTCTTTCTTTCTTTTTCTTTCTCTTTCTTTCTTTCTTCCTTTTTTCTTTCTTTTCTTTTCTTTTATTTTTTCTTTTCTTTTCTTTTCTTTTCTTTTCTTTTCTTTCCTTTTGTGATGAAGTTTTGCTCTTGTGGCCCAGGCTGGAGTGCAGTGGCGCAGTCTTGGCTCACTGCTACCTCCACCTCCCCGGTTCAAGTGATTCTCCTGCCTCAGCCTCCCAACTAGCTGGGATTACAGGCACCCGTCACCACACCTGGCTAACTTTTGTATTTTTAGTAGACATGGGGTTTCAGCATGTTGGCCAGGTTGGGCTCGAACTCCTGACCTCAGGTGATCCACCCACCTCGGCCTCCCAAAGTGTGGGATTACAGGTGTGAGCCACCGTGCCTGGCCTATTACTGCTATTATTATAGAGTTCAAGGGTACCATGGACTGTTCAACAAAGGCCAGTGTGCACTTCCCTGGGTACAGATCCATCTGCTGGGCAGCTCTCAGTCCATCCACCAGGTCGCATTGCCCAGCACTTCTTGGGGAGCCCCAAAATGAGTTTGACCTTGGTCCTGACCCAAGGATCTCATGGTCTAACAGGTGAGGCCTCTGGGCTTTAGCTTACCGACCCCTGCTCTGTAGCGTCTCCCCCTCTCTCTGGACCAGAAGGAAAAAATATGCTGTTTCTTCCCCCCGCTGAGGCTCAAGGAGCTCTAGGACGCCGTCTCGGACAAGACCACCAGGTGTGGTATGAGGATTCTGCACTGGGTCTGTGGTCAGCTTTCTCATGGTAAGCTTTGAATTTTCCTCCAACGACAAAGGAGGAAGCACCCAGGCTTTCTTATCAGCTTTCCAGGTGTCAGCAAGAAGGGACAAGGGAAATCTGAGACATAAAAGCCACCAGGAGTCAAACACTGAAAAGTGAGTTTGGACTCACTATGACACAGCATTTGGTTGGGTTTTGTGTTTTCTTTAATCCAATCTGAAAATCATTTTTAATTGGTGTGTTTACATCATTTTTGTTTAATATAATTATTGATATGATTGGATTAAAATCTGTCACTTCAGGGGTACTTTTTCATTTGTTCCTGTGTCTTTGTTCTTCTCCTCTCTGCTTGTTTGTGTAGCGAGTATTTATGATTTCACGTTATCTCCACTATTGTGTTATTATTCCTATCTCTTTTTAAAATTATTGATTGGTTTTCCTGGGTATACAATATACATATTTGGTTAATCACCTTATACCTTCAGATAAGACCAATTACACAAAGTGTAAGAATATTACGAAAGTGTACTTCAAATACCTATCTCTCGTCTTTCCTATTATTTTTATAGTATATTTTATTCTTACATATGATCAAAATCCACGGTTTATTGGTGCTATTTTTGTTTTAAACAGTAATTAAATATAAGGGAAAATAGCTTACATTACCTTTATTTCAAAGTTCTATGTAGAGCTTCACTTCTTTGATAAATATCCAAGTTTTTGTCCTGTATTATATAGCTTCTGCATAAAGAATTTCCTTTTATATTTTTGGTAGCACAAGTATGTAATTATAAATTCTCTCTATTGTTCATCTGAAAACATTTTTCCCTTTATTTTTTGATCAGTGTTTTTGCTGGATGTAGAATTCTGAAAGATTTTTTCCTTTGGCTACATTAAAGGTGTCACTCCATTATCTTTTGGCTTGCATTTTTTCCAAAGAGAAGTCTGCTCTAAACCCTTTCGTTATATGCAATGTCATTTCCCTCTGGCTGCCTTCAATATTTTCTCAGTGTGTGTCTAAATGTGTATGTTGTTGTCGCTGTTGTTGTTGTTGTTGTTGTTGTTGAATCCTGTCTGGGGTTTTCCAAGCTCTTGGACCTATGCCTTGATGTTTTTCATTACTTTTGGAAAATTCTCAGCCATTATCTTTTCAAATATTTTCTTCTACCTACCCTGTCTTCTATTTCTGGGATTCCAGTTATACATATGTTGGACCATTAGATATTATCTCACAGTTCTTTGATTATCTGGGTTTTTTTTCATGGATTTTCGTCATATTAAGTTGGGTAATTTATATTGGCCTGTCTTCAGCTGCACTCATTCATTCCTCAGCTGTGTCAGATCTACTGATGAATCCATTAGAAGCATTTCTAATTTCTGTTACTATTTTTTTCATTTCTAACATTTCCATTTGTTTCTTTCTCATGGTTTCTACCTCTCTACTGAAACTACCCATATGTTCATGGAAGTATTGCATATAGTTATTTTAAAATCCCAGTCTGTTAGTCTGACACCTAGGTTATCTCTGAATCTGGTTCTGTTGATCGCTTTGTTTGTCTGTCTCTCTCTCCCTCTCACTCTAAGAGATGCTATTTCACCGTAATACCATGGTTAGAGTGCAGATGGTTGTTCATAGGTGCAATTACAGTGCACTACAGCCTTGAACTCACAGGTTCAAGCAATCCTCCTGCATCAGCCTCCTAAGTAGCTGGGACTACAGGCATGCACCACTGTGCCCAACTGCTTTGTCTCTTGTTAATAGGTTTTGCTTCCTTCATAAGGTTTGTGATTTTGAATTCAATACTTGACATCATGGGTAAGTGAGTTGAAACTGAAGTAAGTAGTGTCCGTGACAGGAAATGGACATATCTTTTCTTCTGCTGCTACACTGATTTTATGTGTGCACGTGTGTGTGTGTGTATTTAGAGTGTGGTGATTGAGGAATAGTTTTGTTGTTGCTATAGCTATCTTGAATGCACCATCTGCTTCAAATGCATCCAGTGCTACCTTGTGCTGGTTCTAGTGTGCTTGTGTAAGGGCTGCTTTTCTGAAGGATTTTCCTAATGTCTGTTCCACTCTCAGCTTTAGGCCCTTTCTGTTCGCCTGCTTTTACCAGAGGGTTGCTCTGCATGCTTTGCTCTCTCCCCCAGCAGTACATTTCTGTTACCTGGGACTTGCTAACTCCATGGTAGCAGCCAGGAATGCCTTCTCTTGTCATGGTCCAGCCTCAACCTTAGGTAGGACCTTAGTTTCTTCCTGTTGGAAATGGAGCTTCATCAGAGAGATTGACCATCCCCAGCAGTAAAAGACCAATAATCTGGGCTCAAGATGACTCCCTGTCCCTCTCCCAGGGATACAGAGTTTTAAAAGTTTTCTTATCTTCAAACTCAGTATGTGTCTACAAGTACCTTGAGGAGAACAAGATATGTTGGCCAATCTGCAATGGTTGAAGGATTTTGTTCTTTAGGGGTGAAGGGTGTGAGCAGGGCTCATGCCTGCATTCCTGAAGGCAGATTTTCTCCAGTCTTACTATCTACCCTAATCTTTCTCATGGGCCCTGATAGATACCCATGGAGTAGAGTCTGTGATGGGAGTCAACCTCCTCATGGGTCCATGGTTCCCAGAGATTTTATACTCTCACAGTGGACCACACTTGGCCTTCAGCACTGATTAAAATTCACAGAGTATTTCCACTCATGATGGTCACCCCCTCTCCTACCTACAGGTGAGAAGTAAGCCAGTGTTCACATCCCACCACTCCCTCTAGGTGCTTGTCTTCCCTTCCATTTCAAGGGAACCATGTGCCTTGCAACTTCAGCTCCTTCGTGCAGGAAAAGTTATGATTTTGAGGACAATCCAGCTTCCTGTTGCTGATAAGGTGGTTATGACATGCTTTAGAGCTTTCTACATAGTAACAATCCAGAAATCACCTGTGGGATTCTGAAAGACACAGTATTAGGATGACCCTCTGGAGACTTACTCCAAAGTGGTCACTGCCCACACCAGAAGTGGTCCAGGCTACAGAAGGAGTTTAGACCAGTTGTTGGAAGACACAGACTCATGGGGGTTTTTGAGAGGCTAGTGCACATACTCAGAAAGGTGTTGTAGGCCTGTGCAAGGGTCAGTAAATGCCAAGAAACAGTACCACAGGATCACCTCAGCATGTCTCCCTCTTCCCAGATCCAGGCACATTCTCAGCCTGGGTCACTTCCATTTCCACAAT
The DNA here is from genome assembly GCF_047675955.1 of Chlorocebus sabaeus. Taxonomy (NCBI): domain Eukaryota; kingdom Metazoa; phylum Chordata; class Mammalia; order Primates; family Cercopithecidae; genus Chlorocebus; species Chlorocebus sabaeus. Next base: position 52,809,336 of record NC_132908.1, on the reverse strand, counting down.
CAGCTCCAAATAGATGGTGGGGATACTATACTCTGGCCATCCCAACTCCTATTGTTGGAAATTGTTTGGGGCCCAGAAACATGCAACAGGCCGAGTTCCCCTGAGCACCATCCATGGTGGGCTCTGGGCGCTGCTCATCCTGAGGCCCGGTCATCCCCAGCAGAGCCACCTTCCTTCTCACATTGCCTATTTCATCATCATTTTGTCTCTGTGGACGATGGATTAATCTCCAGTACAAGACACAAACATTATTTTGGCCTTTAAAAGATACTTTATTCCCAAAGCTGAGGTCACAAATACAAAACTTCCTTCTTCATGGCCTCTGTTCCCTGCCCCCCACCACCAGACAATTCCCCAGCCACAGTAAGATGCCTTCTGAACCTGTAATCCCTTTCACAAGATACCCCAGTCTTTGCTCTTCCAGGCCCCCGAGGCTGGCTGGATCTTCCATTCACAGCTCAATGTGTTCTATCGGGTGGCTTCTCCACTGCCTTCTTGGCAAATGTTTAGTCCACAAAACCACTTCCTTGTCCTTCAGCTTCTGGGCCTGCTGGGTGTCGGCACCAATCTGCAGGTACCCTTCCTCCTGGTTGTATTCTGGCCAGCGGGACAACCCTTCTCCATTGGGATATCTGGAAACAGAATCAAATAGAATTGCCCCACAGCTGCTGTGTGTTCCCAACAATCTTCTGAGATGTATGAGGATGCCCAAGTTATCACTATCAAGAGGCTTGTATACCTCCCGAGATGGAGAGCTGACTATCTCCGGGAGTGGCCTCTCCATTTGTAGAGTGCTCTCATTGTCAGAGTGCTATGGCCACAGGGTCAGGAGTTTGATCCCACTAGAACCTTAGAAGCTGCCCCTTCCCAATAGGCATGCCCCGTCCCCTTTCCACCTTCACCAGTCCTGCTCTGTCTTTGCCAAGAGCCTCACCCATTGCGAGCAAAGTTGGCCCAGAATTTCATCATCATCTTGCTGAGTCTGATCTCTTCGGAGGCACCCACTGTGGGGAAGAAGAAAAAAAGCCTTTGTGGCTCAAAGTGCGGTCCGCAGAGCTGCAGCATCAACATCACGTGCGAGCCTGCTAGAAACATAGTCTTGGCACATGTTCCACACCCAGTGAGTTGAGGTCTGCAATTTTAGAGGTCCTGGTGGATCTGTGTGTACTTTACCTTTGAGCATATCTGACTGAGGGCTCAGCAATGGGCATGCGTCATTCCATGTGCTGGCTGCCTTTCTCTCCTGTGACCCTTGCCTGCCTCCTCCCTGCTCAGGGTCACAGGCAATGCCACACCCCAGGGTTTCCTCTGGCAGCCTCACCTCCCAGGGTTGCTCTCTCTTGGGTCTTTTCTGCTTCCCCGGCACACGCCCACAATTCACATTCTGAAATACAACAGAACTGCAAGGCTCCTAAGCATGCACAGTGAGATGCCCAGAGGTGCTGGTGCGTTCTGAGCAGCCATGGGGTGAGTCCCATGTGATCTGTAACTGCTGAAAGTTAAGGTTTAGAACACATTGTGAAAGGACTTTTAAAATATTGTATAATATAAACTAAAAATGAAATCCTAACACCCCCAGCTGACTGAACAGACCCTCTCTGGGCTAAGGGGAGCCCAGAAAATCCTTCAACTGTGTTCCTGCCTGGGAGCAGACAGGAGGTCAGACACGCCTCATAATACTCCGTCTCTTTTGTGGTTTAGACACCACTGACCAGCATCAGCAATAAAATAAAGGTCATCATTCTGACAGAACACTCTTTGTGGCAATAAGACACCAAATTAAAAATGAGACCTAAGGCCACGTCAGGCAAGGGTTCTGGCCTATATCTCTCCCCTTAAAGAATCCACTCTATTCTCACTGCCACGAGGTGATTCTGTTTCTCTAGCAGCTAAACAAGCATTGGCTTGGACTTAGGCAAAATGAAAACAATTACAACGGCTGCAGCTGGGATACGCAGACAAACAGAACCCTGACCCTCCAGTTTTTTTTTTTTTAATTTTTTAAAATTTATTATTTATTTATTTATTTTAAAATTTATTATTATTATTATACTTTAATTTCTAGGGTACATGTGCATAACGTGCAGGTTTGTTACATATGTATACTTGTGCCATGTTGGTGTGCTGCACCCATCAACTCGTCAGCACCCATCAACTTGTCATTTACATCAGGTATAACTCCCCGTGCAATCCCTCCCCCCTCCCCCCTCCCCATGATAGGCCCTGGTGTGTGAGGTTCCCCTTCCCGAGTCCAAGTGATCTCATTGTTGAGTTCCCACCTATGAGTGAGAACATGCGGTGTTTGGTTTTCTGTTCTTGCGATAGTTTGCTAAGAATGATGGTTTTCAGCTGCATCCATGTCCCTACAAAGGACACAAACTCATCCTTTTTTATGGCTGCATAGTATTCCATGGTGTATATGTGCCACATTTTCTTAATCCAGTCTGTCACTGATGGACATTTGGGTTGATTCCAAGTCTTTGCTATTGTGAATAGTGCTGCAATAAACATACATGTGCATGTGTCTTTACAGCAGCATGATTTATAATCCTTTGGGCATATACCCAGTAATGGGATGGCTGGGTCATATGGTACATCTAGTTCTAGATCCTTGAGGAATCGCCATACTGTTTTCCATAATGGTTGAACTAGTTTACAATCCCACCAATAGTGTAAAAGTGTTCCTATTTCTCCGCATCCTCTCCAGCACCTGTTGTTTCCTGACTTTTTAATGATTGCCATTCTAACTGGTGTGAGATAGTATCTCATGACCCTCCAGTCTTAACTATGGCTTTGATTGCATAAGATACTGATTTCAGTAACTTTCTCCACATAAGAACATCACCAACCATGCACTGGACCTGGCCGGTGTACAGAGGCTGCTCACTTGCTGGACTTTATATCCTGAGAAGACCTTTGGACTTATAGGCCCTAATTATAATATATTTAAATATTAGGTCTCTACCACCAGGTGAACATGGGCCATGTTACATGCTTGTTTAATACACAGGTGTCAGGACTGTCTTCATGAATATCCATTGCTCCTCCTGTAACCTGTTGAACATGTGTGTTTAGCAAATCCATTCACATAAAGCTCCTACCCAAACTCTCTTCGTTGGGTGATCCTGTGTCTGGGCTTGACCAGAGGCACCTTCCCAGCTGTGGGATGGCCACCTTGCTGACTATAAAGCATATCAAAAATAAAGTCTCCTCTCCTATTCCAAATTCATGCATCCTGTGATTTCTAAATTAACAATTATTAAATATATTAAATTTAAAGGTTTATGCATTTTTATTAGAGACAGACAGAAAGACAAATAGACACACATTAGACCTGACTCAGGGTTAACACCAATTCTAACCTCACCCTCAGTCACATTCTCAGCACTCCTGGGAGAGGGAAATTGATCGGTGGCTTCTCAACCTAGAGCAGGGCCCTGCCTGTGTCCCACCACCTATCTTGTTGATGACACAGCCCAGGATTCTGAGTGTCTGTGCAGAGGGCACATGAAGACACATCCTGCCTCACATGTGTTAGAGTGGGAGGAAGCCCAGGGACTACCCAATGAAGTTCAACCCTGTTTTAGAGAATCAGTCAACTAAGACCAGGGGAGGAGAAACTTGCTGAAGCTCACCACACCAAGACTGGAACCCAGGTCTACTAACTCCAAGCTCACGGACAGCAAGGAGCCATTACCTTTTAAAAATGGGGCCCCAAGGATGGAGAAGAGCTTATCCCCGAGGTTTCCTATCACCGTGAATGTGGAAACCGTGAATGAATGAATGTGGAAACCCTGGGTCAATTCATTTAAAATAACTGCCAGTGCAGGGACACTGACTCAGCCTCATAAACCCCTTTTCCTACTGGTGCATTCTCTCACAAGACAATCTCTCTATGTCTGGTTACACTGGATGTAATTCATTGATAACAGTCTCGCATTCATTCACCGAACACCATCTCCACCCTGACAGGTGTCTTCTATTCTGTCTCTTTTGAGCATTTCCAGTGTTTTTCTCACCCATCCTGAGAAGACTGAAGCAAATCCAAATTGCTTGTCTGAATGTGAGGCTATTTAAATACAAACATAGGCAGAGAGGGAACAATCTGCCTCTTGTATCTCAGGAATCTGCGGCGCTCACTGCTTTATATCTCACTGTCCCCATGTGTCTTGCTGCTTGCCTGGCCTGGGAGTGTTAGGGTGTTAAGGCATTAAAGTCCTGGCAGAGAAAAGAAGGGGCTGAGCAAGGGTGACCTTGCTCAAAGGAGACAAAAATATAGAAAAAGAAGGGACAAAAATATGGAAACGCATAAAGGAAAACTAGATATCTCTCATAATTCCACTACCTGAGGCAAGGGCTATGCATTTTTTTTATTTCCTTCTAAAATTTTTCCATATCCTATATCATTTAAAAATCAACTTTAACACTCAAATTTAAAATATCACTCATAACTCTACTAATCAGAGAATGTTTCTTTTTTATTTTAGCCTATCTCTCTTTTATGCAAATAAACTTGGGATGATATTATATATGTTGTTTTGTAGTACACTATAATCATTTCCTCTTTAAATTTTTTTGTAGAGACAGAGTCTCACTATGTTGCCCAGGCTAATCGTGAAGTCCTAGGGTCTCACAGTCCTCCCACTTCAGCCTCCCAAAGTGCTGAGATTGTAGGGATGAGCCACCACCTCCAACCATCATTTCTTAACATCCTTAAATATTCATCCACAAAAGGATTTAACAATGGGAGCTCACGCATCCATAACCTCATGCCCCACCCGCACATGTCATTTCAATGTGAGAATGAAGAAGAATCTATTCACTCATCTTTGTCAGTCTCCTTCACTGCACCCTCGGCTCAGCAGGAAATGTGCTTGGGATGATGCCATCCTTCTGTGGCTCTGTAATCCACCTGTTAAATGGCTGCTTCAAGGTCAAGCAAAACTTGCTAAAAGGAGAGTTTGACCTTGCTTTTGCCCCTTGAACATTTTCCAAAGAAACTCAGAGCCAACTATAGAAAAAAGAGCTTTTGTGAATGACAGAACTTGTTATAGGTAACATGCTGCCCAAAATGTACTTTGTAAAACTCTTTGGCTAAAGCCATTGATATTTATACAATTCTTACAATCACAGCACAAGTCTTTAGAGGAAAGTAGGGCACAGATTTGGGTAATGAAAATTCGGCACAATAAGAGAAGCAGAGACAATGAGAGGGCTAATCATGAAAGACATGCTGATGTGCTTCTTGTTGGTGGGGAAGTTTATGAAACTGGCAGCATTATGTTAATTTTTAGTCTTAGCATCCCAAATGAGAAGGAAAATTAAGAAATCCACATACTTGTGCTATCCATGCAATTTTGCAGTATTTGCCCAGAGTTCTAAAACATTTCTATTGTCCAACAATGTTGGACAAAAAAAAAAAAAATTCTAAAAAAAAAAATTGCAATGGTGGTGGTGCCTTTCACAATTCCATTCCATTCATTAGTCTGGCTGCTGCAGAAGTTGAATAACCCCTGGAGAATGACCGTAGACTACCACACACTCAACCAAGCGGTAACTCTGATCATAGCTGCTGTGCTAGGTGTGGCATCCCTGCTTGAGCAGGTGAATAAAGCTTCTCCTATAACGTATGCTGCAGCTATGGATTTAGTGAATTCAATGTTTTCCATTCCAATTAGAAAAATTCGCATCTACATGGGATGAAAATTATTCAGTTACAGGGATAGCTGCCTCTCACAATATAGTCCAAAGACATCTACCCTGCCTGGATGTCCCAAGAACATCACACTCATATGTCCCATTTACCACTTCATGCTCAATGGACAGGAAGAGCAAGAGGTGGCCAGCCCTCTGGAGGCTTTGTGCTCCAGAGGGTGAGAGATAAGCCCTTTGGAAACTCAAGGAAGGGACATATCAGTGAAGGCTTGAGGAATCCCATGGGCAGAACATGCCAGGATTTCTCCTCTAAAGTAGAAGAAAAATCTAACCATTTTGCAACTATTGCTCAAAAGAAGGAGGCAAAGTCTCCTTGGCATGTGTAGGCAGCACATTCCACACCTAGACATATGGCTCTAGCCCAAATTCCAGACAACATCAAAGACCACCAGGTTTGAGTGGGGTAGGGTCTGAAGAAGAAATGGCACTGGCAAGTCCAGGCTGTGGATCAATCAGTCCTGTTGCCTGGGTGATGTGATCTGTCAGGCCTGTGATGGTGGAAATGTCAGGGATGGGAGAAGGTGCAGGTGGAGCTCATGGCAAGCTCCAGTGGGAGGATCATGATCTGGCTCCTGCAATTCTGGTATAAGGCTATGCCTACCACAGTAGGGAATTAAACCCCTTTGAGAATTGTCTCTGCACATTAGTGGGTCCTGGTATCAAAAAATGCTAGACCACAGACACCAAGTGATCGTGCATCCAGAACTTTCCATTAAGAGATAAGTCCTGGCTATAAATCACTCTTGGGAAGGATTGGGGGTATGTTAATAGTCACTCTATCTATAGTGACGTTGCATAGTCCTCTCTTGAAGGACCCAGACTCCTTAAAACAATGAGCTCAGTAGGTTTGAGAAGTGGTTCAGGTCCGGAAGGATCTAGTAAGGGATTGTGATTTTTCATTATTATAGCTGACATAAACTTCTAATCATCATCTCTTGACTTTCTCTGATTTTACAAGTTAAACAATATTCAAATTGGCTGCCTGTCTACTTTACTTCTAGGAATACCGTGTTCTATTAGCCACTGTCATAGATATCTGTTGGACAAGGCATCTTGGTTGCCACTGTTTTTTTACCCAGTAAGGTAATTATCTCCACCTTACCTCTGGTTATGCAGCACCACCTGGTCTCTGCTATTTCAGACTCATTCACACTAATACTAGGGAGTCTCTCTCTATGGTAGCTAACAGGGATTATCACCACTGAGGTTCTCAAATAATTCCTTCCTGCCTAGCAAATTCCTTACTGCCCTAGTGAAGGGATCCTCTGTCACCCTTAGGAAACATTATCAGATAGTGCGTCCCTATTCTAGGAGATGTATTTATTTTAACAGTTCCACATCCCTGAACCTTCTCATCTCTTCATCAATACTTGACCATTCTAACAGGCTAATTCTAACATCTCCATCACATTTGCTGTAGGCTGTCATCATGTCCATACTTCATGGGTCCACTCTCATAGTATATTAGCATCTGCCCAAGGCATTCTCTGAGGACAGTAAGTCCTGCACCATGAGAATGTGTTCTTGTGCTAATAAATTCTCTCTACCCAGTCTTACCTTCTGCTCCACCCCTCAGGCTCACCACCCTCCAAGACCCACCTCCACGCATGTTTTTCTCTGTTCCTATCAGGACATAGTAGCCACATCACGCGATTCATTCAGTAGGAAAGCCCTTTTCTCCTGGGGAAAGGACTCATGTTCTTGTTTAAGCTATGCTTAAGCTTAGCCCTTGTTACTGTCCTGGAACGATGAGAAGATTGGGTGATCTTGATGAGGAAAAGCTTTATCTTGGGAAGTATCTATCACGGGGCAAGTCTATGCATTGTTACCAGAGTACAAGTGTCTGGTGTCCCCTAGTAAGGAGAGGCCTGCTTCTGCCAGGCTGGAGAGTTTAGGAGAAGCCAGGTATTCATTGTTCTCAAGTGCATCCATCCAGATGTCTGGGGTCTCAGACATTCCATGTCTCAGGGTCTCAATCATTCCCTGTTGGTGTCCTAACTTTAGCTTAGAAGATTTTTCAAGGCTATAGGCTCAACCTTAACCTTATGGGTAAATTCTGGGTCTAATTTTCAGCATAGTTTAACTATGGTTCCTGGAGACACAGCTATCTTTAAAAGCTGCTAGGAGACCTGATTTTCACAGTGTACTCTGTGTTAATAGCTGATTAACTGAGACTGCCATTTTCTTCAAGATTTTCAAGGCAGTTAACAAAAGGTATCCAACGCCACAATACTTGTGATTACCCTTGCCTCTAGACCTAGAGGTGCTAGCGTTAATGCACGCCTCAGTGCAGCCCGCCCCTCTGAACCACATCCCGGTCCACCACTGACAGTCTTAGTAATAGGATACTGTCTGACTAGCGGGGAGATCCAGTTTCAGAATCTCACTGAGGGATTGCTCTCTAGGTCTCCTTCTCATACCTATCAACTAACTTAGTTTGTGTGCCTGAAAACAGAGCCTGAGGCAGGGATTTGGGTAAAAAGGTAGATTTCTCAGGAGCAAGGGTGGAGGGGAGGAGGGAAGGTGAGACGAGGGGATATTCCTGAGACTGCTGCTGTGAGCAATGGGAGCCCCACTTCCTTGGACTTTCATGCAGCACACAGAATGCCTCAGAGCTCTCTCAGCTCTCATGGCCCTTCTGTTGAGGGTTCCTCCTGGGGGACTCCATCTGTCCTGTAATTTTGATCTCACTTGAGCAAAGACAGAAGGGACGTTTCTGCCCTGGGGCAGAAAATAGAAAGCCAGGGGCCCACCCATGCTTCAGATGGTATGCTGTCAGTGCAAAGGGAGGCTGGGCCTGCACACTACTGTCCACTCCAGCTGTAGCTTAAATCCGAGGTGGGCTGAAGTTTTGTGACCTGCATGAGAGATCACATGGTCCTTGTCATAGTCATCATCATCATTATCATTGGGTATACCACCTATAGAACAAGGGCAGCGTGTTGTAAATAATAGAGTCATCAAAAAGTGCATGGATGGGAAGAGGAGAATGATTCTAGCATTTGGTAATGAGGAGGTCTACATGGAGGAAGTGGTTTTTCGTGGAATCTTTAAGAGAAGTAGAATTTCATCGGGTAAAGAAGTCACCTGAGTGTGGTGGCCCATGCCTGGCCACACCCCTGTAATCCCAGAGCTTTGGGAGGCAGAAGCTGGTGGATGACTTGAGAGCAGGAGTTGGAGACCAGACTGGGAAACATAGTGAGACTCCATCTCTACAAAAAAATAAAAAAATAAATTAGCCGGGTGTGGCGGTGTGCACCTGTAGTCCTAGATACTTGGGAGACGGAGGTGGGAGGATTACATGAGCCCAGGAGTTTGTCATGCCACTGCACTCAAGCCTGGGTGACAGACACTGTCAAAAAAAAAAAGAAAGAAAGAAAGAAAGAAAGAAAGAAAGAAAGAAAGAAAGAAAGAAAGAAAGAAAGAAAGAAAGAGAGAGAGAGAGAGAGAGAGAGAAAGAAAGAGAGAGAGAGAGAAAGAAAGAAAGAAAGAAAGAAAGAAAGAAAGAAAGAGAGAGAGAGAGAGAGAGAGAGAGAAAGAAAGAAAGAAAGAAAGAAAGAAAGAAAGAAAGAAAGAAAGAAAGAAAGAAAGAAAGAAAGGAAGGAAGGAAGGAAGGAAGGAAGGAAGGAAGGAAGGAAGGAAGGAAGGAAAAGAATTCAAGGCAAAACTTTCCAGGGGAGGAAAATATAACAAACAAACACTGGATATAGTGATGGGGGTGCAGTGATGAGATGCAGGAGTGGAGGTACAGTGGTGGGGTGCAGTGATGGAGGTAGTGGTGGGGGTGCAGCATTGGGGTGCAGTGATGGGGTGCAGTGGTGCGGTGTAGTGGTGGGTCACAGTGATGGGGTGCAGTATGGAGGTAGTGGTGGGGGTGCAGTGATGGGTGTAGTGATGAAGTGCAGTGGTGGGGTGCAGTGATGGGGGTGCAGTGGTAGGGTATAGCAATGGGATAATAGTGGAGGTGCAGTGATGGGGTGCAATGGTGGGAAGCAGTGGTGGGGTGCATTGGGGGAGTTCAGTGATGGGGTGCTGCAATGGGGTGTAGTGATGGGATGCAGTAGTGGGATGCAGTGACGAAGTGCAGCAATGGGCTGTAGAAATGGAGTGCAGTGGTGGGGTGCAGTGGTGGGGGTAGTGATGGAATGCAGTGTGGGGGTGCAGTGATGGGGCACAGTGATGGGGTGCAGTGATAAGGTGCAGAGATGGGGATAGTGGTGGAATGCAGTGATGGGGGTGCAGTGATGGTGCACAGTGATGGGGTGCAGTGGTAGAGCACAGTGGTAGAGCACAGTGATGGGGTGCAGTGGTAGAGCACAGTGATGGGGTGCAGTGGTAGAGCACAGTGATGGGGTGCAGTGGTAGAGTGCAGTGATGGGGTGCAGTGCTTGGGCTAGTGGTGGGGTGCAGTGATGGGGTGCAGTGGTGTGGGTAACAGTGGGGTTGCAGTGAGGCATTAGTTTGGAATCATAGAATGGAGCCAGATAAGAAAAGATTTGAAGATGAAGTTAGTGTTTGGGTTTAATATGAATGTGTGAGAGGTTTGAAGAAACAGGTTATGAGATGGAAGCTCTAAAGCTTCCCAGCTGTGGGTCCATATGTGGTGTATGGGGCATTGCCTAGTGACCTGATTCCAGCACCAGAGCACCACTCCTTTGTTTTGTCCACCTACAGACTGGTTTCCAGCCTGAGGCAGCTGTCATTGCTCTCCTACCTTCAAAGTTCCTTTAGCCTCTCTTTATGAGGATCCCAAAGTGGGCTTTGATCTTTACCACCTATCGGCAGAGGTAGATGAACCTATGTTTTAAACCAAGCTGCTTAAAGAACAAGCCCTTAGCCCTCATCCTGGTTTTCTCCCTCAGGGTTTCAGCAGAGTAATCTGGGAGAACAGGGAGAGCCTATCAAAGGTCTGTGTCTCCCAGGGGCCATCCAGGCCATTGACCTGTGCTACTGATGGGGACTTCAAGGTCCAAGGTGGTTATTCAGCTTTCTAGAAGATTAAGTAATTTTTCATGGCCCAAGAACTGCAGAAACTGGCCCATCCTCCTAGATCTTTCTATTGCCTCTCCTTTCCTACTCCCTCCTCCCCAAATTGCAAAGCCTGCAGCTCAAGGGCAGGAAACCTGAGCTCTAGTCCCAGCTGCTGCTTCTCAGTTTTGTGATATTGGATGAGCAATCCCACCTTGCAAAATCCCAGTTTCCTCATCTGCAAAATGAGACTCATCCATTAAATTAGGTAACAGATGCAAAGAAAGCATTTAGCCCAGGGTCTGGTACCTGTAAGGCATTCTGTAAATGAAGGCTAGTGGCATTGATTCCTGACATTATCAGTATTCCTCACAGAGTAGGTCCTGTGCATTAGGGGATGCCTGCAACAGAGGCGGTACCTAGAGAGACCAGCAAACAGAAGACATTTCTTTAGGAAACCATTTCCTCTATAGTTCTCTTTGCATTCTGATTTTGAAGAAGTGAAAGACTCAGTTTGGTGGTATTATAGCATGTCATACATATACACACACACACACACACAAACATATATATGTATATATATATACACACATACATATAATGCTTGTTAATTTCCATTTTTAGCAAGGAGAATTCTTCGCCCCTCTGGTTAATGATAGATAATTACATCTAACTCAATCTGGTGAAGTCCTATTCAGTAATTTAAAGTCTCTTTAGATAGCATAATCACTTCAACTAAATCCATAGCCTCTCAGATTTGCTCCCCACCCCACCCGCACTCCTTGCCAAGATGGTGTCAGGCTGTGTAAGTCAAGGGATGCTAATAGGACCACATGAGTGGGAGGGCTAGGGAGCTTGGACCCACTTGCAGAAGTCCTTGCATTGTTGTGGTCTCCACAGCAACGTCCTGCTGCCCGGCTTCCTGGGAGGAGGATGAATTCTCACGTGGTGAGCTCATGGTCTGTCCTCTCGTCTTGATCAAAGCCCACTGACCCTCCCTGGCTGGCTCAGTGCCCCACCTCACCATGCCCAGTGCTCAACACTGTGCTCCAGCACAGTCCAGGCTGTGGTTTCACTCTGTTCTCGAGTCCATGAAGCGCATCTGTAGCCCCCTGCCCTCCTCCTCCTCCTCTAGCTCCCAGCCAGGTTGGTAGTCACGTCTGAGTTCTCTTCCAAGCCACATGGTGGTGTCTGGATCCATTTCAAGGAATTGGGGATCTAAGGGAAGTGGGAGCACTCTCTGAGATCTCTCTTGGCCCAACCACTTCTGCTCTGCTGTGGCTGCCCCAGGTTGGTTGAGATGTGGAACCCTTCTGTCAGTATCCTCCTGGAGAACCCTTCACTGCTTCGCACACATTTTGTCCTTGGCACACATTTCAGCCCCTCACTGCACCCCATCACTTTCCCCCATTGCTGTACCCCTTTAGGACCTATGTCTAAGAGGGGGAGTCAGGGCACTTTGCATAACGCATGCTTTCCCTACCTCTCTTCCCTTCTCCTTTCCAAAATCCACTGTACAGAAGAGCCAGATTTTCCTGTTTGTCCTACTTTGGGGATCTTCTCGACCATATACCTCCCCTTCGTTGTAATGGTTGCTAGAGGTAAGGGAATGGTTTTGTGGTATAGAAATGCAAGATATATTGGCTTGCTCTTCCCAAAACACTATCCTTATTGCACTAGGTAGATACAATTTTGTTTAATAACAGCTTTTAAAAGATGTCCATTTAAAGAAAAAATGTCAAGTAAATTGATAGTGAATTTGGTAGTGGAATGGTACAAATCAGGAAGACAGAAGGTCTAGGGCTGAGCTTTGGGAAGCCACAGGGCATGTGTAAGAAACTGTGATGAATATGCACCTGGAAAAGTCCAAGGTGTACTCCAAGGGGGAAGAGAGTCATGGCTACGGTTTATTAGAAAATAAGAGAGGTTGGAAAAGCAAAGCACTGAGAAGTTCAGGAGAATCAGGGGAAGGTTCTTGGAAGAGGTGGCAGTTAAATTGGATTTTAAAGAAGAAGCTGGAGAAGAAAGATATCCACACTGTGGGTGGTGATGTTGGCAACAAGATAGTTTGTGTGAAGTGCTTTAAAACAGTTGAGTGAGCAGTGGTGTAGAGAATTGATAATATTTCTGGTCAGATGAAGGGACAGATTTGAAGGCCAGGGAGGATATTTTTGGTAGCAACTATGAAGGGCCAGAGGGGAAATAATATAATCTAAGAGGCCTCAAGGTTGTCAAGGAGGCTGTAGACCAAATGGCCATTGAAGACTCTTGTTGGCAGGGCCAGCCGGGCTGCCAGTCTGAGCTGGCAGTGTTTGTGCCTTCAGAGCCACTCGCTTGTTCCAGCAGCAACCTTCTTCCTCTTCTCAGAAACTTCTCAGCTTCTCCAGCCTGCACTGTGTCCCACAAGCAGGGCTGGAAACCGCATTCATCCTTGGGTCTCTGGCACTCGTAATCCTAAAATGTCTTGCCTGGTCTGGAATGTCTTTTCTATTTCCCCCATCCTGGAAGTCCAAAGCCAATCAAATTATCTTTCCCCAGCTCAAGAGTTAATCATCAGCTTCTTATGTAAATCAGAACAGGAAAGTCTTGCTTGGTCAATTCCTTTGAGAATATTGTTCTGATGCTGTTCTTCAGTAACTCAGCTGCCTCTGCCTGCCTATTTAGCACTTACCAGTTAACAAGAAGCTCTTTCTGGCTCCCGAACGAAGTTCTCTGAGGTCAACAGCAGCCGTCGATGTTCACGGAGTTCAGGCAGGCAGCCAAATGAGTGGGAATTGGGTGCATCCAGGCCAGATCCTATTTTGGGCTATCTGGGTCCTTGCAGCCCCCACCAAGGGTGAGATATCCAGTGAGAGAGGAGGGATCTCAGAAGATGGGGTGGGAGAGGATTTTCCACTGGTAGAAATGAGGTTATTTTTTAGACGTCTCTGAGTGTCCGTGGAGAGCTATGTAGTACTTTGATGGCATCAATGTTCTGGTGTTGCCGAGAACCTAGGACCAGAGCTTCCTTCTTGGGGTGGGTAGTGCACAAAAGTCCCTGGTTCTGCCCTTGGGTTGCTCACAGCCTGCAAGGAGTTTAGAGGGGCTCTATCCTGAGCACTGGGGAGGTGTGAGGAGCAGAGTCTGTGCTTCTGCACTCCTGGTTGCAGCGACAGGACTTTCAGTAATGAAATGAAATTAGAAACAGTGCTAAGACACCTGGGTCTTGCTAAGTAAGTAGCTGGGCAGTTTCCTTCCCAAGCCTCCACATTCTGTGTGGTGACTGAGACTCCTGCATGCCCCATCTCCCAAAGTGCCATGCTGCTGGAAGTAGATGGGTTGATTTCAAGAAGCATCTGCTTGAGAATTTTACATTTTCATCCATGAATACTCATGTGTATTCAAAAGCATATAACTAACTCACCAACCACAATTCCATAAATGTCATTACTTGGAATTCTTCTAGGTAAAATTTTAAAAGGAGTTTATTGAAATTAAATTTTAAGAAAAAAAAAAAAAAGCCAGTAATCATGCAGGTGCTGCACAGATGTGCCGGCAGTGGTGCCGGAGGGTGTGAAGTGACAGAAGTGTAGGAACCCCTGGGAAGATGAGTTTGTGGCAACCCAGGATCTAGAGAGTTCGGTGTGTCAATCTTGTAGAAAGAAAGAGCTCTCAGCAGAAGGGAGATGGGTTCCTGAGTGAATGGGGGAGATTTTGTGGCTAGGTGCTGCTGGGCTCCTAGGAGAAACTAAGTCAGTGGTCTCATGGGGGTGACTTCTACAGCAATCTCAGAAGAAGCCATGGACTTGGATTCATGGAGAGGGAACCTGGATACTGTCAGCTGCACAGCCTCTGGGTGAAGGAAGCATGTCCCCACTGGGGAGCTCCAGGCTGGGTGGGCCATGACCCTGCCTGTCCCCAGCCTGCTCCTGATTCTTCCAAGTGTTCCCCCAGGGCCTTCTGCTGAAGGGCCACAGAGGAACACCAGGCTGGGATGGATTCAGGGCAAGCAAGTCACCGTGCTGGGAAGCCCTGTGCCTGTGAACGTGTTCCTCGGAGTCCCCTTTGCTGCTCCCCCGCTGGGACCCCTGCGATTTACAAACCCTCAGCCTGCATCGCCCTGGGATAACTTGCGAGAAGCCACCTCCTACCCTAATTTGTAAGACCAGGTTCGGGCCCAGGGTTAGCTTGTGACTATGGGAGTGGCAGGAATGCAGATCATGCAGCCCAGTGAGAAAGAAGAGGGGTTGGCGTGGATGAGGGAGTAGGGAAAGAGAGGGCTTGAGCCTCGGGCCAGTGGTTCGGTAATCTCCTGACTCCTAAACCGACTGATGGCCAGGACGCTGGAGGCATCTTTAAAAATATGCCGATTCTCCAAGCTCCCTTCTGAACTTTCTGAATCAGAGTATCCCGAACTAAGCCCAGGAAACTATTATCTGAATGCTCTCTAGAGACTCTGATCACCAGCCAGGTGTTCTGGAAGTGCTGAGATGGGCTTACTGAGTCCTTTGGTCAGAAGGGACTGTCTAGGTATCTTCTTGTGACCTCTCACCCAAGCCTGGCCTCTATGGTCAGACTGGGTGGGGCTTTATTGAGAAGAACCACACTAGAAGGGTGTGAGCTCCAGCTGCCAAAACTGTGCCTGATGTAATACCTGGCCCATGGTGAACTCCATAAATACCCATGGAATGAACATGTGGACGTGTCTCTGTGACACAGGGACTCTGGGAGGTAAGGAGCTCCTGGTCACTGCAGATTTTCAAGCTCGGGTAGGTAAGCAGTTACCAGGTTAATTGTGGAGGGGTGAGGTGAGACTTACTGGGTGGGCAGTGAGACTTGAAAATCCCCCTAGAATCTTCCACCTCTTTAGAATCTGTCAAGCTCTCAGGTTGGGCCACATGGGTTCCTGGCAGAAGAAATTTTGGTGCCAGGATATTCCCTAAGCCACAGAAGATGACCCCATGTGGTCCAAGGACTGAGGACATCAAGCTGAAACTCATTTGTTGTGTGCATTCATTCATTCACCCAACTAATATTCATTGAGAACCAACTTGATAACTGGCTCTCCATTAGGCCAACTGGCTCTCCATTAGGCCTGGGGACATGGCAGGGGATGAGTCACAGCTGTCCTCAGGCAGCATGCAGAGGGGTGATGGTGGCAGGAATGTAAGCAGTAATTGACAGTTAAAATATAAGATGGGAAGGGCAACCATTAGGGTGTCAGGGAAGGGTGCTGAGGGGAAACAAAGACTCACCTGGCCCAGCTTTGATGGGAGGTCAGAGATGGCTTTTCTGAAAGCACTGAGGCCTGATCAGCAACATACAAAAGGGGCAGGGAGGCATGAACACCTGTCAGGAGAAGACGTGCAGCGATATTGCACATTATTCTATTATGAAAACAACTAGCATTGATTGTGCACACAGTATGGTAGAAGCATTCACATTACAGCCTCACTTAATCTTACGGTGTATCATGCTCTGTGCTGGTGCTCTGAGGTACAGAGGTGACTAAAACAGAGTCGTAGGCTTTCAGGTGCTCACAGCTGAGCTGGGGATGATGATAATGCACACGCACAAGCTTAGGACAAGTTCTGGGGAAGAACGCAAAGTAGGTGGGTGTTTCCAAAGAAGAGGTATGGTAGAACTGGAGAAATCTCAGAAGGCTTCTGGGAGAAGGTGGCAAGTTGGAGTGAATCTGAAACAAAGGGAAGAATGTGAGCACGCAGATGTGGGGAAAGAGCAGTCCAGGCAGAGGGCGCGGCTTGAGCAAAGCCTGGGTGTGGGAGTCTATCCCATTTGGTTCCAGGTACAGAGGCCAGGAAATGTTCCTTTGCTCTTCTGGGGACAGAAGAGGGAGCCGCAGGGGCAAAGTCCTTGTTATTCGACTGTGTCCTGCCCTCTACAGTTTGGAGAATTGTTGGACCAGCTTGGTTTCTTATGTGTGTCTATATTATCATGGTGGCATAGGAGGGTGGTGGGTGGTAATGATGCGATTATTCTACACCATGTGCTTTCCTAGCCAAGAACCAGATCAAAGAGAATTATAATTTGCTTGCTTGTTTGTTTTGGAAACCGTGGGGGTTTGGGCATGATTGGACTTTGTACCAGTAGCTGCCTCTTCTGCTCAAGCAGAGGAGACAGCCAGGCCTCCCTGCTCTCAGAAGAACTGGCCCTTCCCAGGCAAGTTTGCTGATAACTTTTTCTGAGGGTTTTCTCCTCTCCTTCTCCAAGGTGCCTCCAGAACTCACAGTGGCTGCACTTAGATCAACACATGCTCAAGAAGCATTACCCCAATTTCAACGTGTCAGAAGACTGCCTGTACCCGAACATCTATGTGCCTGCCCATGCCGATGCAGGCTCCAAGCTCCCCGTAAGGCTGCCTGCTGTGTGCGCTTCAAGCTCCAGCTAGCAGGACCTTGGCCTGGGATCCAGGCAGTGCAGCTGCGTGTCTGGAATCGGGACTACTCCCTGTTGGGAAAAAGGCAAATGTAATCACATCAACAAACTTTTAAAAAATCATTCAAATGATAGATTCATGTGATCAGTTTTTCTGATTGATTCTTTATTGGCAGTGCCTTGACTTTTAATTTTTATTTTGTTTTGTTTTTCCCGTCTGTTCCATATTTAGTGATCTGTAAGCTTTCAGAAAAGACACTGTTTAAAAGGAGCCTGACTTTTGTTTTAATTTGAGATATCTTTTTACAAAAAGGTTAATTTTTTCCTCCAACTTTTCTATTCATAATGAAGACAGTCAGGTAATCATGTTAAATGTTTCATTTAAGAATATAAAACATCCCTGTGTCTGTGCGTGGGGGAAAGGCATATTCTATTTTTTAGCCACACCCTCGCATCCTCTTCCATTCCCCATGCCTCTGCCAGGGGAAACTGGCTGTCTTGTATCATAATAGTAATGTCTATTAAATGCTCGCTGTGTACCAAGCACAGTGCATCATCGGATTTAACTCCTACGCTAACCCAGTGGGTAAGGACGATTTGGACCCACTCCACAGATGGAGAAGATGAGGCAGAGGAAGGGCATGAATGACTTGCTCCATGTTGTACACACAATAGGCGCTAGATTCTGGCACCAAAGAAAGCACTTTGTCTACCTCCCCTTTCCTCAGTGGCTTTCTTCTCTTTACCTGCCCCAAATGCTGTAATCTCTAATATGACCTTAAGAAAGAGAATGGAAGGGATTTGTTATTAAATATATAAATGCCATTTGAATAATGGTTTATGTTCCCTGGTACCAATTTTTCTAATCAATAAAACTTTTACTCTTCCCTGTTTTGTTTTTCTCTTTTTTGGGGGGGGCGGGGGGTATGGACAAAGTCTTGCTCTGTTCCCCAGCTGAAGCGCAGTTGTGCAAACTTGGCTCGCTGCAACCTTCGCCACCCGGGCTCAAGGGATTCTTGTGTCTCAGCCTCCTGAGTAGCTGGGATTACAGGTGCCTGCCACCATGCCCAGCTAATTTTTGGTTTAGTAGAGACAGGGTTTCACCATACTTCCCAGAGTGGTCTCAAACTCCCAAGCTCAGGCAATGCGCCCACATCAGCCTCCCAAAGTACTGGGATTACAGTCGTGAGCCACTGCGCCTGACCTTTCTTCTTTCTCTTCTTTCTTTCTTCATTTTTCATCCTTTCTCCTCCTCCTCTTCCCCCTTCCTCCTTCTCCTTCTCCCTTCCTCCTCCTCTTTCTTTTTCTCCTCCTCCTCTTTTTCTCCCCTCCCCTCCCCTCTTCCATTCTCTTTTTCTGCCCTCCCCTCCTTTCCTCTCCTCTCTCTCAGAGCTTTTCTCTGAAACACCTTAAGCTGCTTTTGCTCTTATACATGGCTTACAATGGTTTCCATCTTCCTGTGGGTCACAGGCTCACTGGTATTTAGTGAACAATTTCTGAGCACTTTAAACTTGAAATGTACTCTTGCTTATTGTTCTATGAGCTTTAGATGCAGAATTTTGTTTAAACCTCATGATAACTTCGTTAGTGAGATACTTTCCTTCTTCACATTTTACAGATGAGAAAAATGAATCTTAGGCTAAGTAATCTTCCCAAGGTCACACAGCTAGTCAGTGGCAGTGGGAGTCAAACCCAGGCACTCAGGTGCCAGAGCCCACACGCTTAACCCTGGGCCTTCTTCAAAAGACAAAACCTCGTACCCTGCTTAGCAAGTGGGACATTTCTATTTGGAGTTAAGAACATGTGCCTCACCTGCATGGGGAGGGGAGGTGGTGCATCGTGGGTTGACTGGATGCTCCTCTCCCCTCCTCAGATCTTGGTGTAGTTCCCAAGGGGTGCCTTCAAGACTGGCTCAGCCTCCATCTTCGACGGGTCCACCCTGGCTGCCTATGAGGACATGTTGGTTGTGGTCGTCCAGCACTGGCTGGGAATATTTGGCTTCTTCACGTGAGTCTCTCCAAATAATCAATACCCCAGATCCCCAAGGAGCAGCCGTGCAGTAGCCAGAGACAATGCTGTGCAACCTAAGAAGGCGTGAGCCTTCTGGGACATTGAACAAAACTGGCCCTAATTACTTAGGTAATTTTTGCAGCTGTAGGAAACAAATCCCAAAATTTTGGTGGCTTAAAACAATACAAATCTCTTTCTCTCACAGCGAGCATTTAATAGACATTACTATTATGATACAAGACAGCCAGTTTCCCCTGGCAGAGGCATGGGGAATGGAAGAGGATGCGAGGGTATGGCTAAAACTTGAGTAAAGTTTAATTGAGCATCCCTGATCGGCAGACATTCTTCCCCATGGCCAACCAGGGATCTAGCTCCTTACATCTTGATCTCTGATGTGGATTCTTTAGGGCCCTAATCTTCTGCATTTGGCAGGTGGACCAAGAGAGCATGGAGAATCATGCAATGGAGCGTCTCCTGGCCCAGCCTGAAGGTGGCACTCGTCACTTCTGTTCACTCATCATCAACAGAACTCAGTCACATGGCCACATCCATCTGCAAGGGAGCTGGGGCCATGTAGCCCCTCTGTGGGCCCTGGAAGAACAGTGCACTGTTTGTGTGAGCAGTCGGTAGTGTCCACCTGAGCCTCACTCCAAGGCTTCTCGAATGCTCACTAGAGAATCATCACTCCATCACCATGGCTTCCCTCCTCCAGTCATGCCTAACATGTACTGGGCTTTCACTGAAACAGTCGTGGGGCTGTGCACTTGCCATGCATTATTTCAACTCACCCTCAAAATAACCCTTCAAGGAAGATTCTCTGTTGTTATTCTTATTTCACAGCTGGAAAATGGAGGCTCAGAGAGGCCAAACAACTTCCCAGGGGTCACAAAACAGAGCTAGGTCTCTTGACCCCTTCTATTATCTGCCTAAGTCATGGCGGGAGAAGTCCTGACCAGGGTGCAATGTAAGCAAAGAGGAGAAGTGAGAGGTGGGGCCAGGATTATGCTTAGGGGTCACTGTCACATACTATGGGAAAGGCAGCAATGATTCAAACATGAATCCTGCCCTACAGAGGCTCCTGACTATGGGGGAGATAATATAGGGACAAAAATATCCACATTACCAAGAAGGAGATGGTTAATTCTCCAAAAGTGAGAGGCCATGGGGCTGTGGAAACAGAGCAAGGAGTTGTCAGGGATCAAGGAGGCTTCAGGAGAGGGGTGGCATTGGAACTGCACCAGAAGGATGTGGTTGGGTTTGAGGAGATGGGATTCAGAGAACATGTGCTTGGCAAAGGGTGCTAACTGTGCAAAAGCTAGGAAGTTGGGAGGGAGGTAGCAACACACAGGGATGAAGCAATGCTTTTGCAAACTGCACTGTGCCTGTAGCCCTGTAATGTGGCTCTGGGAGTGCTTTGCAGGCAGGACAGGCTGACGGGGTGCCCTGACCAGAGCAATTACACTTCTAGCTGCTCTATACGTTAGAATTCTGCATAAGATTCCTTTGGTAGAAAAGCTTTCAACAATTGTTTATCATATCTAGTTTTGTTCATAGGTAGATGAAGCTATAGCAGGAGATGGATGTGGGAAGGCAAGGACAGGCCTGAGAGGGAAAGGCTTTGAATGCCAGGACGTACATGGAATTTGGGCTTTATCCAATACAGATTGAGGGACCAGGATTACCTTTCTCAGAGTAGTGTACCAGGAACCTCACTCTGGAGCAGAGTGGAGGGTGAGCCAGGGGTGCCCAGCTGCAGATGGGGAGCCCCACTGGGAGGCACTGTCTTGATGCATGCCATGGGGTCATTCAACCACAAAAGCAATAGCTAACATGTATATAACATGAGTCTATGACATGCTTATTGTCTGCCTGGCGCTGTTATTCTTCACAGCCATGTGGAGTGGGCACTATCATTATCCCCATTTTAGATGTGAGAACCATCGAGGCAAAGCAGGTTAAGTGACTTGCCCAAGGTCACCCAGATAATAAGTGACCAGGCTGTGAATCCCATGCTTGAGGCTGAGATGGTAACCATTAAGGAATAATGCTTCTCAGATAAACAGAAATGAAGAAAATGGGACCAGGGTGGGAGCCACAGTAGAACGGAGGTAAAATTGGCAGGGCTTGACTCTTGACCAGATGCAGGGTCCTGGGAGAGAGAAGGTGGAGTCAGAGCCAGCTCAGTGGTCATGGACAGTGGAGGGGACCAGGGGAAGGAGCAGTCTGGGGAACTGGAAAATGGAGGGGAGTAGAATGTGCCCCAGGATGACGTGCATATATGGTGTGCACTGCATGCATACTTTCATTCTAGACATTTCTTTGGTTCTATGGCATTTCCACTTGTTTCATTTGTTCTCCCATTAATTCCATCCTGGAAAACATACAATTGGCAGGGGCAGCAGCATTGGGGCGTGGGATCCCAAAACTGCAGCTTTCTAGCTCTTGGGCAAGGGGGTTTAACCTCTCTGTGCCTGAATTAAAGAGTTGATGTATCCATTGGTGTCCTGACAGCAGGCTCACAGGTTTAGTGGAAGGGAGTTGGCATGAGCTGCTACTGTGGAAAAAAGCACCCTCTGCCCAAACACCTCCCATCAGAGATGGAGCATGGGGTGGTGGGATAAACATCGCAGTCTCTCTCTAGCCCACCCTCATGGCACACAGCTGAGGCCTGGGTGATGCCATTCCTAGAGGTCAGCTTTTCAGGGGCAGGGCAGAGAAGGGTGGAGAAGACCCAAAGAAGCAAAGGGAGAAAAACCAGCACCACCTACAACATAGCTATGAGGGTTGTATGAATATTAGCCTTAAAGCCCTTCGAACAGTGTCCTGTACTTGCTGCAGCTGCTGTTATCGTTTTGTTTGTTTGTTTGTTTCTTTTGAGACAGCGCTCTGTCATTCAGCCTGGAGTGCAGTGGCACAATCTCGGCTCACTGCAAACTCCACCTCCCGGGTTCATGCCATTCTCCTGCTTTAGCCTCCTGCATAGCTGGGACTGTAGGTGTCTGCAACCACACCCGGCTAATTTTTTTTTTTTTTTTTTTTTTTTAAGTAGAGAAGGAGTTTCACCATATTAACCAGGATGGTCTTGATCTCCTGACCTTGTGATCTGCCCGCCTCAGCCTCCCAAAGTGCTGGGATTAGAGGCTTGAGCCACCATGCCCGCCTGTTATTGTTATTATGACTATTATTAATTTAGTTTCATGGAAAATTCTGTGCCCAGGAAACCCTTGCTTTCTAGTACAGACCAACTCTCAGGATTGGATTCATGGATTCCAGACCAGCCTGGGCAACATAGGATTCATGGACTGGGATTCATGGATTCTGAGGATCCCATGAATACTTGAAATTTCACCTACAATATTGTATGTGCATTTCTTCTCGGGTGCATAGCTTTCATCAAATTCTCAAAGAAATCCAAATCCCAGCAAAGTGTGAGAACTGAGCCCAGTTTCCCCAGCTCCTCCAGGCCTCTGACTCTCAGTCCCCTCCCCACTGACGCCTGCCCACAGCCTCTGCTGAGAACGTCCAGGGCTGTGGGAAACACACCATGGCTAACAGAATTCTCACCCTGCCTCTTGTCCTCAGCACATGGGATCAGCATGCGCCGGGGAACTGGGCCTTCAAGGACCAGGTGGCTGCTCTGTCTTGGGTCCAGAAGAACATCGAGTTCTTCGGTGGGGACCCCAGCTCTGTGACCATCTTTGGCGAGTCCGCGGGAGCCATAAGTGTTTCTAGCCTTGTGAGTTCTTTGCTTTGTGAATTGAATGAATCTCAGTGCAGGAGGTTCCAAAAATGATGATGAGTCACTGGCATTTGATTGGTGCCTTCATGTTGAGCAAACACTTTAATACACATTGTCTTCTTCAAGCCTCAAGCCTCAAAGCAGGTTAAGTGACACACATTATGAGTTAGGGGCTTAGTCTCATTTCACAGACAAGACAGCTGTCATTGGGAAAGTTTAAACAAATCATCTAAGGTCACGGAGTGAGTAATAATTTGAGGAAAAATCCCTTGTATTTGTAGAGGAGAAACCCTAGTATTTAATTACCAGAGTGGTAATTACTTGTTTAATAGGAAACTCAGCTAAGGCATTAAATGCCAAAAGATGCATATGAATATTTTATTTTAATTGAAACTATAAAATGTAAATTCCCTCACCAACAGTTTGATACAGGGCCTTATGTTTGCAGAGTTGGTCTGCTGACTTGAGTTCCAATGTGGATTATCTTGCATAAACCACCTGCAAAATTCGCTGTCCTCAAATTGTAGTTTCGGTTTCTTTACAGTGGGTGCAAACTTAAGGATGCCTGCAAAGTCGCCTGATTTTAGTGCATTTGGGATTTTTATACTTTTCCTATAAATATTTTACTTTTTTCTTGTCCACACAAAATTTGACAGCAATATCTCTCTCTCTCTCTCTCTCTCTATATATATATATATATATATATATATGTATATCTGTATAGTATATATATACACATACACACACACACATGGATTTTTGGTTTGTTTTGTTTTGAGATGGAGTTTCACTCTTGTTGCCCAGGCTGGAGTGCAATGGCGCAATCTAGGCTCACGACAACCTCCGCCTCCCAGGTTCAAGCAATTCTCCTGCCTCAGCCCCCTGAGTAGCTGGGATTACAGGCATGTTCCACCATGCCTGGCTAATTTTGTATTTTTAGTAGAGACGGGGTTTCTTCATGTTGGTCAGGCTGGTCTCAACCTCCTGACCTCAGGTGATCCACCTGCCTTGTCTTCCCAAAGTACTGGGATTACAGGCATGAGCCACCGTGCCTGGTGACAGCAATATATATTTTTGAGACAAGGTCTCACTCTGTTGTGCAGGCTGGCAAGCAGTGGGGTGATCATAGTTCATTGCAGCCCAAACTCGTGGTCACAAGCAATCGTCCTGCCTCAGCCTCCCAAGGAGCTAGGACTACAGGCATGCGCCACCTTGCCCAGCTGCCCAGCTAATTTTTTTTTTTTTTTTTAGAGATGAGATCTAGCTATATTGCCCACAATGGTCTTGAACTTCTGGGCTCAAGTGATCCTCTTGTTTTGACTTCCCAAATTGCTGGGATTATAGGTGTGAGTCACAATGCCTGGCCCGATGCAATATTTTTTAGCCATCTTTTATCAAGAATTTTTTTCCAGACATAATTTGATTTTCTTTTTACACATACAGTTCATTTGTTCTCATGATATTTCATTGATTATGTAACTACAATAACAAGTGCAAATGACAAAACAGGTTTGGAAGTGAACAAACCTGATTCTTGCCAAGAAACTGGTGAGAAGAGAAATGTACAGAGGTGCTAGAAAAAGGCCCACTGGCTCAGTGGTCAGCATTTCCTTGGCATAAGTTGGCAGGTTAATTGCAGCAATCAGTGACATGGTGGTGAGTTAAGAAAACTTCTGCTGAATAGCACTTGACAATATCTGTGGTCTTTTTACATCTTCAAAATTACCTTCTAAGGTGGATTATATTAACCTGATTTTTCATATATGATAACAGCCATTATTTCATGAGCAAAATTGGACCAGACCCTGTGTGAAAAGTTCTATGTTTATTCCTTCTTCTGCTTTTCACAACAGTTTTGTGATACGGGCTCAATTTTTACTCCAGCTTTACAGGGGAGTGACCTGATACTTAGAAATATTAAGCAACTTGGCGGGGTGCAGTGACTCATGCCTGTAATCCCAGCACTTTGGGAGGCTGAGGTGGGCAGATCACAAGGTCAGGAGATTGAGATTATCCTGACCAACATGGTGAAACCCCATCTCTACTAAAAATACAAAAATTAGCTGGGCATGTTGGCACGCCCCTGTAGTCCCAGCTACTCTGGAGGCTGAGGCAGGAGAATCACTTGAACCTGGGTGTTGGAGGTTGCAGTGAGCTGAGATCACACCACTGCACTCTAGCCTGGCCACAGAGTGAGACTCTATCTCAAAAAAAAAAAAAAAGAAAAAAGAAATATTAAGTAACTTGCCTGAGGTTACCTAGCTAGGAAGTGAAGGAGCTGGAAATCACATGTCTGAATATTTGACATCAAAGTCCATAAAGAACCACGGTCTCAGAGAGGTTAAGTAACTTGCCCAAGCCTTCACAGCTAGTCCTTTAACCCCCAAACCAGGGCTTTTCCCCTCTAAGCTTAGAGCTTTTAAGGATGCTTCCTGGGAAGGTTTCTTTGAAGAGGAGTGAATGGTATGTGTGTCGCTGAGGAGTAACTTTTCCTGGGTCTTCTGTGTTCTCTCTCCAGATACTGTCTCCCATGGCCGAAGGCTTATTCCACAAAGCCGTCATGGAGAGTGGGGTGGCCATCATCCCTTACCTGAAGGCCCATGATTATGAGAAGAGTGAGGACGTATGTATACTGTTAACACCTTGCCAGCTTCCTCTCCTCAGTTAGCAGAGAATGTGGTCAGGCACCTTCTTACCATGTGTTTGACTTTCCTTAGTGACCATGCCCAGGGAACCTCATGCTGGCCCAAGGTGAATCTTGTTCCTCCATGAAAGGTCTGGTTCCACAGGAAATGGATCTAGCTACACAATGCCACACCACTGGTGTGCACAAGTGTGTGTGTATGTGTGTTATGGTTCTTACATCTTACCCCTTATTCTTTGCTTGTGATATATAACTCAGTGCCCTCTATCCTATACAGCTCTTCTGTGCCTACGCTACTCTGCTGGGAATGGATACCCAGGACATTGTGTTAAGAAAGATTCAGAGGCTGTTTCCAGCTCAGTGGGAAATAACGCTGTGACTGATTAGTGTTGTCTGGCTTGGGATTATAAGGGGCATCTATCACACGATATTTCTCATCTGTCTCTTGTCTTAATTATCTACTAGATCGAGAGGCCCTAAAGACCAGGATCTCTCTGTCCTTCATGCCCCCAGCATAATACTTGGTATATATCAGGCAGCCATAAGTGTTCTGAATGAATAAGTTAACGAATGAGCTGTTTCATTCAATGCACATTAATTAAGCACTGGGCTGTGGAGCCATCTCTTGAGTATTAATCATTTTTGTGGTAAATTTTCTTAAACATCTTAGAGAAAGTAATAGTATATACCAAGAGCAGTAACATAGAGTTATAAAGTTTTAAAAGAATACCCTCAATAAACAGAAATATTGATTTTGATAACATTCTCTATAAAACTATTTTCAGTTTGGGCATATATTTATTCATTTGACACGCATCACTGGGTGCCCACTATTTTGCCTGCTCTGTTAAAGCTTTGGGACTTATCAGTGGAGAAAGCACATCCTAAGCTTGAGGGCAATCTAATCTTTTTATCACCTATCCTTGGATACGATTAAATCCTGGAATCCATGGATAAGTTTGGGAAGTGGTCCCACAATTGTGCCAGACTCCACATGCTTGCACGTTTTCCCAGGGAGAGAGTCTGTGACTTTGATTGGATTCTCAGAGTATCCATGACTCCCAGAAGATTAAGAACCATCACTTTCAGGGAGCGAGTTCTACAAATATGGAAGGTTCCGTGACAAGGAAAGCAGATGTTCAGCAATGGGCCAGGCATGGAAGGTGGGGAACATCAAGCTTATAGGAGATTGGATGAGGAAGGGATCTTTGGGGGATGCAATGCCCTGAAAGGACATCGTGGAGGGAAGAACTTAGGCCTTATAGAATGAGAAGGATTGGTATAGAGGCAGGAAAAAAGACAGGTAGGACATTCCAGGCTGTGTGTGGGCCTGGGGCTTGGGCAGGGCTGACAAGCTAAGAATCTGATCTGGAGCCCTGCCTCTACTGACAATGAAGGAGCTTGCAAAGCTGCTTCTCGCTCTTGGTGTTTCTGTCTTCATTTAGCACCTTAAGATTGGGCTTCTAGACTCTGGAGGGGCCAAGTACCAATGCAGCCAAGCTCACAGGACTGATCTCTTTGGGACCATGAATCTTGATTCCATTCCACGGTCACAGACTGGCAAACTCCTATCCCCAGCTGTGGTGTTCACTAAAGATGACAAGGAGAGCCAGGCAAGAGAGTGAGGGTGATGCAGTGGCAACCTGTCCGCCATGTGTACCTTCCATTACAGGGGCGTGGGGCTAGGCAGGGGTAGCAGGATGGACTCATGTATGGAGGACAAACCTGTGTCTGACTGGAGGGCATTTTCCAGCTTCCATTTTCCTAGATGCTTCCAATATCATGCTCTAACCTGGCCCTTCTCTGGAAAATAGCTGTAGGTGGTTGCACATTTTTGTGGGAACAATGCGTCAGACTCTGAGGACCTGCTGAGGTGCCTGAGGACAAAATCCTCCTGACCCTCATCCAGGTGAGGACAGACAGGACAGTTTTGGAGGGAGACTTGCCCTTTGAATGGAGAGATGAACAAATCCTATGCCTCTGTTATTTATTTGGATTTGGAACACAGAAAAGAGGAGGATTGGGGATACTTGGTAACAGCTGTAAAAAAAATAAGTAGGGGTATAGAACCCTTGTAGGTAATTTAAGAAAATTGTTGGGGCAGGGGTGCCACTTAGCCTGGAGAAGATTCAGCAAAGTACAAGGCTTGTCTCTAAGTCCCTGAAAGCATCTCACTGGAGAGAGGGACCACCTTTGTTACGCATGCTTCCAGAAACTGAAGTCAAAATCAGGAGCTGGAAGTTCTATTAGGAAGTCATTTTAGTTCTGCATAACTGAAAACTTTTCAAGACCTCAGTTGTCTGGAAAATGATTGGGCTCCTTTAGAAGGTGGTGAGATGCCCACCTCTCCAGGTATTCAAGCAAAATCTAGCTGACCTCTGACAAACTTTCAATCAGTGACAGATAATTGGACCCGGTAATCTTTATGTCCCTTCCAATCTTGAGAGCCTTTGATGACAGTCTTTGAATGAACAAGATCGTTATCTTTCAGATTTCAACATTTGCTAGTTTTGAGGTGTGTACCGAATGTCCACTCTGAGCCATGCTAGACTCAGTGAAATGGAGAATAAGTCCTGGACTTGATGTTGTGTCAAACTCTTTCATGTGCTCCTTTCTACCCAAATTCCAAAACAGAAACCTAAGGAAACCATGATTAGGGCTGAGTGTTGCTTTCTGAGACCCAAAATATATCCAGGCATGTCTAAGACACTGTCGCTCAGGGAGACACTTGAGGAAGATGTTCACACCAACCCCCACAGTCCTGACTACTCCATCTACCACCATTTTTACCTTTGCATTTGGCCAGTAGTTCTGAAAGTTGAATATGCATCAGGATCACTTGGAGGACCAGCTACAAGAAGGTTCCTTGGCTACACCCCCACCCCAGAGTTTCTTATTGAGGAGCCTGAAGTGGGCCTGAGAATGTGCATTTTTAACAAGTTCCCAGATGATGCTGATGCTGCTGGTCTAGGAACCACACTTTGAGTATCTCTGGGCTAGGCTGTATTAGTCTCTTCTCATGCTGCTAATAAAGACATACCTGAGACTGGGTAATTTATAAAGGAAAGAGGTTTAATAAACTCACAGTTCCACATGGCTAGGGAGGCCTCACAATTATGGTAGAGGCTGAAGGAAGAGCAAAGACACATCTTACATGGTGGTGGGCAAAAAAAAAAAAGCTTGTGCAGAGGAGCTTGCTTTATAAAACCATCAGATATCATGAGATTTATTCACTATCAGGCAAATAGCATGGGAAAGACCTGCCCCATGATTCAATTACCTCTCACCGGGTCCCTCCCACAACATGTGGGAATTACGGGAGCTGTAATTTGAGATTTGGGTGGGGACACAGCCAAACCATGTCACAAGCCACTGTTTTTCTTGGTAGATATTATTATTATTCCCATTTAGCAGATGAGAAAATAAGACACAGACAAGTTTAGGCCCCTGGCCCAAGTACGTGGCAGAGCTGCCAGGGTCTGATATATTGAGCTGGGCCCATAGTGTTTGTTTTTACTTTTTAAGTGCATTTAAACCAGTGCTAGTCTATGTTGGCTTTGCTTGGTCAGGATTTGGGACAGCAGATTTTGTGAATAGAAATAGGTGATGATTTTTTTTTCTTCCTTATTACAGAAAACAAAGCCTTTCACTCTAGTGGTTGATGGTGCTTTCTTTCCTAATGAGCCTCTAGGTCTATTGTCTCAGAAAGCATTTAAAGCAATTCCTTCCATCATCGGAGTCAATAACCATGAGTGTGGCTTCCCGCTGCCTATGGTAAGAATTCTGGTTGTCCATGCTGCCACTCTCTCAAACCATGATGCAGCTCTTGGCTTCAACAGCTGGGCATTTCCACAGATGACAACAGGTGTTTTAAATGCTGAAGCCCACCAGCCGAGCACACAGTGATCACCTTTCCTCTCTCTGAAAGAGTGCAAGTGAGGACCAGTCAAGTCACAACAAGCGTCCGCCTTCCTCCTCAGGTGATGAGGCTTAGGGTGGAAGAAACAACTATATAAAAAGGAAAGAGGGGATGGGTCCATTTCGTCTTTGTTCAGACAATGTTATAAATGATCGTTTCCAAAAAATGCAGTTACCACTTCAGAGCTGACATTCAGATGGGTTTGAAAAACTTCAGTCCTTTAAACTGTTCATGTCCAGCCTTGGTTCTGACATTTTGACATCTGAGAATGCTAAGGTTGTATAAGTTGCAAAATTGTTAAATCATTTTATTTATTCAACAAGTATGTACTGAGCATTTATTAGAGACTTATAAAAACTGAGCATACGAGCTTTCTGGGAGCTTACACTCTGGTGGGGAGAGACAAATGAGACGAGACACGAAGTTGAGAAGATGATTTCAGAGAGTGATAGACGCTATGAAGGACACAAGTGAGGAGAGAAGGTATCCTTAGAGAGGATAACAGGTGGTCAGGAAAGGCTCTTCTAGGGAGAGTTTGTTGAGCTGAGGCCCAGGTGCCGGGAAAGACCCATGATTTTTTGATTCCATGTCTTAGCAAGACTCTTTTCATTGGAATTAAACTTTTCATCTGTGGAAGAGTGGAGAGTTCAAATTCCTAATACTGTTGAAGCTCATTTATATAGATTGACCTCCTCATTTTAACCTGGACAAAATAGGGTTAAAAAATAAAGAGGTTCATCAGATTACAAAGCTAGCTGGTGGCTGTCTAGAACCAGAGTCCCGAGTTCATTGAGTTGTGAAAGCATGTTCTGCCATTATTAATTTGACCTCCAGGACAATGTTTTGAAGTAGGACTAGGGATTTTTGTACTCATGTTGCAGACGAGGCCACTGAATCACAGTTCATGGCTTAAGTAAGGCTTTTCAGTGATTTTTGGGTGTGTGTTAGAAAGAAGAAGGCAGGTGCTAGTGATGACAACCAGCACTGTAACTACTGTAACCAGCTCCCCAGTGTCTTCCAGTGCCAAGCACAGGCCATCCAAGCAACAACTTGAAAACAGGCAGATTTTCCCTATTTTAAAGAAACTGAGACTCAGAGCAGCTAAAGCATCTTTCCAACATCTCCCGGCTAGTAAAGAGACAGTGGTGTATAATTTTTATGTATTTAGGCTCTGCCATTTTAATTTAATTTAATTTAATTTAATTTTTGAGTCAGAGTTGTCCTCTGTTGCCGAGGCTGGAGTGGAGTGGTGTGATCTCGGCTCACTGCAACTTCCATCTCCTAGGTTCGTGATTTTCCTGCCTCAGCCTACTGGGTAGCTGGATTACAGGCACCCACCACCATGTCCAGCTAATTTTTTTTTTTTTTTTTTGGTATTTTCAGTAGAGACAGGGTTTCACCATGTTGGCCAGGCTGGTTTCCAACTCCAGACCTCAAGTGATCCACCTGTTTTGGCCTCCCAAAGTGCTGGGTTTATAGGCGTGTGCCAGTGCTAAGCCTAGGGTCTGCCTTTAAATGCCAAGTTCTCTGCTTACCTGCTGTGTGATATTAGGGGAGTGACCCACCCTCTCTGAGCCTCCACTCCTTCTTCTGTGAAATAGGGCTCATCTTAGCACCTGCCTCACAGTTGTACATCAAATAACCTGGCATACAGTCAGTGTTCAGTAAATGCTAGATATTGGAGTTATTCAAGTGACAGAATTTGCAGAGCTGAAAAGCCTGTGTGGGTGCTAAAATTCCATGTGAATTTGCAGTTAAACCCATTGCAAGTTGTTAGAGACCACAGGAAATCCCTGAGAAACAAATCCCAGCTCCTCAATGTACAGAGAAGGTTTTTAGTAGTTAAAATATGCTTGTGGGTAATTTAAATGACTCTGAGGGTTCCCTGAGATTCCAGGAGACAGGTACGGCCCTAGTATTCATTTAAGTATCCACCATAGTGATTCATTACCCCAAGATTTTCAGCAGAAAACATACCAAGAACATTCATTTGCCATGTGGATATTGTTTCTGACGCCTCAAGTTTTAAAGCTGTAATTTTGCCAGAAAATGGTAATTTAACAAATAATCACATGAAGTGCTTACTACATACCAAGTACCAATTGTAAGTGCTTTACAAATAGCAACTCGCTCAGTTCTCATCACCACCCTCGCAGGAGGTACTTGCCGCAAACTCCGTCTTACAGATGAGGAGCCTGAGTCAGGAAGAATTGAGTCCCTTGCCAAGTTTTCAGCTGGTGAGGGCAGTGCAGGGAGCCTGTGTTTTCAGCCACCAGCCTCACCGCCACTGCCTGACCTCCCACTGTGGCTTCTCAGAGGCCCCACCCACAAAGGTCTTGAGAAGGAGAACAACAAACACCAGTTTGGAAATTTTCTGGCTTCTCTTTGAACTTGATGTCCAAGCCAAGTTGGGGCCTCTTAGGCAGTCAGGGCTGCCATAATAAAATACTGTAGATTGGGAGGCTTAAACCACAGACATTCACGTTCTCACAGTTCTAGAGACTGGAAGTCCAAGATCAAGGTGCTGATATCGTTTTGTGTGTCTAAACTTTCTTTTCTCATAAGGACATCAGCCAGATTGGATTAGGGCCCACTCTAACAGCTGCATTTTAACATAATCACCCCTTTATAAGTACTATCTCCAAACAGTCATATTCTGAAGTACAGGGGGTTAAGGCTTCAATGTGTGAATTTTGAGGGGGCCACAATTTAGCCCATAATGGGAACCTTGTCACAAGGTGGGCACTTGGGCCCCACAGGGCTGCAGGTGGAATGACAGGGACCAGTTGCCTTTTATCAAAAGTGAGAAGAAATTAACTATCAGAGCAGGACACTGAGGCCACTTCCACACGTGGCTGCCTGTTGCTTGAGGGCTCCTTACCCAGCTTCTCCTGTGAAAGTCGGCTGCCCATGCCCTCAGGGAGATGGGTTTCCCTTCTGATGATTGGATGGCTTACAGAGGGCACCGCTTCTCTCCACAAAAGGAGGCTCCTGAGATCCTCAGTGGCTCCAACAAGTCCCTTGCCCTCCATCTGATACAAAACATCCTGGTAAGTAATTTGGGAGGCTGCATTACTCCAGAGACACATGCACTTAACAGATAGCCCTGGGTCACACTCAGGGGGAGAGGCCAGGGGCACAGACACTCCTCACTCACTCAGTCATTCAATAGACCTTTCCTAAGCACAGGTGTATTAGTCCACTCTTGCACTGCTATTAAGAAATACCTGAGACTGGATAATTTATAAAGAAAAGAGGCTTAATTAGCTTATGGTGCTGCAGGCTGTACAGGAAGCATGATGCTGGCGTTTGCTCAGCTTCTCGGGAGGCCTCAGGAAACTTACAATCTTGGTGGAAGGCGAAGGGGAAGAAGGCACGTCTTACATGGTTAGAGCACGAGGAAGGAGAGAGGGATGAGGTGCCACACACTTTTAAACAACCAAATCTTGTGAGAGTTCTATCAAGAGAATAGCACCAAAGGGATGGTGCTAACCATTCATGAGAAACCACCCCTACGATCCAATCACCTCCCATCAGGACCTGTCTCCAACATTAGGGATTACAATTCAACATGAGATTTGGTGGGGGACACAGGTCCAAACTATATCAATAGGCCCATAAACCCAATCCACAATCCCCGACCTGGAAGAGATCCAAAAACCCAGAGGCTTTTTGTAACCCACCCAGCAGCAGAACCGGACCTCAACTGATTTGTGGCTATCAGTCATTTTCGTTCCCACACATTTATTCATGTTATTTATCCCACTATTCAGCTGTTTCTCTGTGGATGCATTAATGTGGGTTTTGGCATGTTGCCCCCACCCCGAGCCTGTGTCATAACACGCAGCATGGGTGCTGTCTTGGGGAGAAGGGTTTGGAGGATTAATGGAGCTTGTCTGGTGATGGAATGGGGGCGTGGATAAACTGGGAAGAACCAAGAGTACCAGCTGGAAGCAGAGGGTGTGAAGAGATCAGCTGAGGGTTGGCCGCAGCAGGAGAGAATGCTTTCAGCTGTTGTAAGCTATGTAATCAGGATAGACTTCATCCTAAAGACTGAGAACAAAAGGAAGAAGGACATGATTTGATTTCTATTTTAGGAAAAGCCCTCTGAAACTGGGTACGGTGGCTCACACCTGTAATCCCAACACTTTGGGAGGCCAAGGCAGGAGGATTGCTTGAGTCCAGAAGTTCAAGAATAGCCTGGGCAACACAGGGAGAACTTGTCTCAACAAAAAATAAAAAAATTAGGCAGGCCTGGTCGTATGCATTTGTGGTACCAGTTACTGGTGAGGCCAAGCAGGAGTATTGTCAATCCTGGGAGTTTGAGGCTGCAGGATCTCGCCACTGTACTCTAGTCTTGGAAACAGAGCGAGAGACTCTGTCTCACCAAAAAATAAAATTAAAAAAAAGGTAGGAAAACAGAAAGAAACACTACAGGCAGAGATCCCTCAGGCCCCCTGGTGGAGGGATATTTGACAAGTTGATGAATTGGGACTAAGGTTTGAGAGATATTGATGTTAAAAGTTATACAGTGGATTTCTCAGGTGGACTGGAGATGGCCTCATGGAGAAGATGCTCATTGATCTGATCTTTAGGGAGGGGAACAACTGAGCAGAAGGACATTTCAAGTAGAGTGGGAAGTAGGTTGTGTGGGAAAGTGCAAGAGGAATGGAAGGGCATGTGCTTCTCCTAGGCACAGTAGCATGTTAGGGGCTGCTTTTTAAACAGTAAGTAGTTCTCTGATGCAGAAGGCATAGCCTTACCCCAGAACCCTAGGACTTTGCACTCTGACTGTCCTATGGGGACTCACCTGAGTGAGTCTTTTAATAAAAAGAGCAATATGTAGAATACGTGTCCAGTCTCCTGCCAGATGTGTAGAAAGGTGTCCGTTTATACCCTGGAACCTGCAGAGCCTGTCTTTGGGAAGGTGCCTCTGAGGCTCGTCACTGGGTGTCTGCAGGGAAGAGATGAAAGGGAAACATTTTCATTGGATATTAGATGCTCTTTCTGCATTTTGGATTTTCTACTTTTTAAATAAAGAAATACAAAAATTAATTGTAAAAATGTGAGTGGGTGGACAGAGGCAGAGGAAGAGAGAGAAGGAAAAAAGAGTCGAAAAAGAGAGAGAAGCAAGAGAGAGGGAAGACAGGGAGAGAAGGAACAGAGAGAGAGGGAAGAAAGACAGAAGGGAGAGAGAGGGAGAGAGGAGGAAGAGAGAGAGGGAAGAAAGAGAGAGGGGAGAGAGAGGTAGAGAGAGAAGAAAAAGAGGGAAGAGAGATGGAAGACAGAGATGGGGAGAGACAAGGAAGAGAGTATGGAGAGAAGGAAGGGAGAGAGAGGGGAAAACAGAAAGAGACAGAGAGAGGGAGCAAGCTGGTCTGTGTCCCCAGGGAACCTGCAGCATCATGGGACTGGCTGCAGGAACACGGAGTGGACAGGGAAGATGTGTGTCCAGCTTCCACCATTCAGAAGCCACAATTCCTTGGATAGGTCCCCATTTCTCTGAGCTTTAGTATCTGCATGTGTAAAATGGGTACAGTGACTTGGTAGGCTTGTAAGGTTCTAGTGGGAGGAGGGGTGTGAAAGGGATTCATCAAATACAAGGCACCCTGGGCATCCTGAGCCTCACCCAGAGCAGCAGCATTTTGTGATTATCTCCCTCAGAAGGAGCCACGGAGGAGGAGAAATTGCTGAGCCGGAAGATGATGAAATACTGGGATACCTTTGCTCGAATCGGGTCAGTGAA
This sequence comes from Chlorocebus sabaeus, assembly GCF_047675955.1. Classification (NCBI taxonomy): domain Eukaryota; kingdom Metazoa; phylum Chordata; class Mammalia; order Primates; family Cercopithecidae; genus Chlorocebus; species Chlorocebus sabaeus. The sequence goes on along the minus strand of NC_132908.1, from coordinate 52,774,220 downwards.
TCTCCGGGTCTCCCCCATGCCAAGGCCTGGAGTGTGAGGAGGAAAATCTCACTCCTGTTTCTGCTCTCCTTTCCAGGAATCCCAATGGGGACGACCTCCCTCTGTGGCCAGCCTATAATCTGACCGAGCAGTACCTGCAGCTGGACTTGAACATGAGCCTTGGACAGACACTCAAAGAACCACGGGTGGAGTTTTGGACCAGCACCATCCCCCTGATCCTGTCTGCCTCCGACACGCTCCGCAGTCCTCTTTCCTACTTAATTTTCCTCTCTCTCCTCTAGCCTTTCTTTTTCTCTTGTGTTCCTTGGGTAGTTATCATTTTATGATTTTGGTTTCCCTTCTCCTCCTCCAATTTTTCCCTGCAGTCATTAGCTTCTTTCCAAGTTCAGCTGCTTTCTATGGAGATCTTTGCAGAACAAGCTGCTTTCGCTGGTATTTTATGGACTTAGGTATGATCCTTATGGAATTCTTTTCGACATCAAAAAATGCAATTTGTCTTGGAAGGTAACAAGATTTCTTTAATAAATTTGGAGGAGGGCTGACCTATTAGTTGTCATAATAATGATTTTGTAACTCATATGAAATAAAATCAGAATGTGAAATATGGATAACGGGGCAGAATTTAATTCTGTGCTGATAATGCTCCCCCTGCCCCCAGAACCCACTTTCTATCAGAGAAAGTGTCTGTGCATGTTACCCAAAATGCGAATCCACCACCCCAACCCATGGGGACGTCAGCGACAAGCCAAGTATGGATGTCTTGGACATCATGGGTTTGAGCTGGGTCTCTTCTCTGGCTCAGAGAAATGTGTGGGTGATGGGGTATCCTCAGCTATGGAAAGCTGATGTCATCCAAAATAAAAAACCTAGAAGTCAAATTCTAGGCATCAAGGATCAGATCAGCAGTGCCAAGAAGAAATGAAGCTTCTGTGATGGGGTCGAGATGAATCTGTCATTCAATGAATCTACACTGGCTGGGTGCAGTGGCTCATGGCTGTAATCTCAGCACTTTGGGAGGCTGAGGTAGGTGGATCACTTAAGGTCAGGAGTTCAAGACCAACTTGGCCAACATGGTGAAACCCCATCTCTACCAAATAATACAAAAATAAGCTGGGCGTGGTGGTGTGTGCCTATAGCCCAAGCTACTTGGGAAGCTGAGGTGGAAAATCACTTGAACGCGGGAGGTGGAGGTTGCACTGAGCAGAGGCCGCACCACTGCACTCCAGACTGGGTGACAGAGCAAGAATCCTTCTAGAAAAATAAGATAAGATATTAATAATACAAAAATAAAAAATAAATCTACACTGAGCGTCTGATATATACCAGGCGTATCCCCACCGGGATACAGCAGTGAAGAAAACCTGGCTGCTACCCAAGAGTGAGCAAACAGACATTAAGCAAACATTCACACAAGTGGGTATCTCATACTGTAACTTTGATAGGTGTTACTCAGGAGAATAAGGTGTTTTCAAGAAAGTGTAACAGAGGCAACCTAAGTGAGATTAAAGTCTTAGGAGGCTCTCTCTGGAGAAATAGCATTTACATTAAGAAAGGACAAATCAAAATTAGTCACAGGGTAGGGAGAATGTTAAATACCGTCATTCAAAGGATGCACTCTTACTTTGTATAGTCACATAATCCATATTATATCCATATAATTTACCAGGGTCATTACTTTTTCTTCATGATTGCTTCAAGATTACATAAGATGCATAGAATAGGATGGTTTCTGAGATGCCAGTAACTCATCTGGGTGAAAGATCTCTAACTCAGAGCCTGAATCTGACCCCCTGAAGTGTTTTGTTTGGCCCACACAATGTTAAATATGTTTTGGAATTTGTTGCCAGCAAATTTTAAATTAGGGAAATTTCACATTAAATGCCATATTTCCAGCTTCTTCAGGAAACAACAATAACAAGAAAACCCAGAAGATACTATTACAGAGCTACATTCGCACATGATAACCAGCACTTCTGGTGGTCCATACAACACCTTTTATGCAAATTACAAGGTGCCCCTTCCTCAAAACCTTCTATAGACATCTTCAGAAACTGCCATGGATAAATGTCTGCATCTATGATGCATATGACACCTTCTGTAAAGTGTTATCCTTCTGCAGTGCACTCCCTGTGCAACCGTCCTCAGCAAAGACAGTGTAATCTACAAGAACTGAGTGGTGGCTGCCCCCTTTACGGAAGCATAAGTTCTCCACTTTCCCCAGTCTGCACCATTCCACTTTGTGCTGTGCCTGGTCCATTTTACTCACTGATATTACCCAACCTCTGAAGGTATTAAAATTTGGACTCTTGACCTCTCATTTCATAGTGAACCTCAGAGAGGTGAAAGGATTCACCCAAGATCACTCAGCAAGTGTGCAGTGTCAGCAAGTTAGCAGTAAGTCAAAACTAGGCCTTAAGTCTCTTGTCACTTCAGAACAGGACTCTTACTGCCACGTAGCTACCTCTCTCACCAGATGGTCCAAGGCATTCGGTTGTCTCTGGATTAGGTGGTTTTGGGAGGGGAGGATCAGTGATGCTCTGGGCCATGTTATGGCTCTAGGCTATATGAAAGCAACCTGGAAACAGAATTGCCTCTGCAGCTGCAGAAGACTAATTTCTATATTGATGTTTGGAAAAACTAACAGCTAGAAAACACCACTCAACTCTTTTTAAAAAATACAATCATATTAGAGGACATTACACGCATCATTTATATATTGCTCACAGTGCCAGCATCCTCAAATATGGTTCTAATTTTGGTAGATATCTTGCTAGGGGGAGCACATTTCTAAGTTATCCAGATATAGAGCCCTCTTTCCTTCTCTTTCTGTCCACCTGCAATCACATGCTTTGTGGAATTAGAGTTGACATTTACTTAAATGCTACTTGGTGTCCTTTTTTCCCCCCTTTAATTTAGAGTTTTCTATCTGGGGTGTAAGTAAAAGAATCTCTTGGAAGGCTTTTCCAAAATACCAATGGCCAGGCCACTAGTCGGTCATTTGGAAGCAAAATCTCCTCAGACAGGACCTATAAGTCTTTTTCCATTTTCTGGCATTTTAATGAACACCCCAGATTAAGAACCACTGGGTCTTGCAGGCTTTGTTCATTTCTTTTTACTTGTTTTTCTCCAAGAAATATGGGCTTACATGAAAAGATCAAACTACATCTGATTGGTGTGCCTGAAAGTGATGGGGAAAATGAAACCAAGTTGGAAAACACTGCAGGATATCATCCAGGAGAACTTCCCCAACCTAGTAAGGCAGGCCAACATTCAAATTCAGTAAATACAGAGAACGCCACAAAGATATTCCTTGAGAAGAACAACTCCAAGACACATAATTGTCAGATTCACCAAAGTTGAAATGAAGGAAAAAATGTTAAGGGCAGCCAGAGAGAAAGGTCGGGTTACCCACAAAGGGAAGCCCATCAGACTAACAGCAGATCTCTTGGCAGAAATTCTACAAGCCAGAAGAGAGTGGGGGCCAATATTCAACATTCTTAAAGAAAAGAATTTTCAACCCAGAATATCATATCCAACCAAACTAAAATTCATAAGTGAAGGAGAAATAAAATCCTTTACAGACAAGCAAATGGTGAGAGATTTTGTCAAAAGGAGGCCTGCCCTACAAGAGATCCTGAAGGACGCACTAAACATGGAAAGGAACAACCAGTACCAGCCATTGCAAAAACATGGCAAAATGTAAAGACCATCGATGCGAGGAAGAAACTGCAACTAACGAGCAAAATAACCAGCTATCATAATGACAGGATGAAGTTCACACATAGCAATATTATCCTTAAATGTAAATGGACTAAATGATCCAATTAAAAGACACAGACTGGCAAATTGGATAAAGAGCCAAGACCCATCAGTTTGCTGTATTCAGGAGACCCATCTCACATGCAGAGACACACATGGGCTCAAAATAAAGGGATGGAGGAAGATCTACCAAGAAAATGGACAACAACAAAAAAAGCAGGGGTTGCAGTCCTAGTCTCTGATAAAACAGACTTTAAATCATCAAAGATCAAAAGAGACAAAGAAGGCCATTACATAATGGTAAAGGGATCAATTCATCAGGAAGAGCTAACTATCCTAAATATATATGCACCCAATATAGGAGCACCCAGATTCATAAAGCAAGTCCTTACAGACTTACAAAGACACTTAGACTCCCATACAATAATAATGGGAAAATTTAACACCCTACTGTCAACATTAGACAGATCACCAAGACAGAAAGTTAACAAGGATATCCAGGAATTGAACTCAACTCTGCACCAAGCGGAACTAATAGACATCTACAGAACTCTCCACCCCAAATCAACAGAGTATACATTCTTCTCAGCACCACATCGAACTTATTCTAAAATTGACCACACAGTTGGAAGTAAAGCACTCCTCAGCAAATGTAAAAGAACAGAAATTATAACAAACTGTCTCTCAAACCACGGTGCAATCAAACTAGAACTCAGGACAAGGAAACTCAATCAAAACCGCTCAACTACATGGAAACTGAACAACCTACTCCTGAATGACTACTGGGTAGGTAACAAAATGAAGGCAGAAATAAAGATGTTCTTTGAAACCAATGAGAACAAAAATACAACATACCTGAATCTCTGTGACACATTTAAAGCAGTGTGTAGAGGGAAATTTATAGCACTAAATGCCCACAAGAGAAAGTAAGAAAGATCTAAAATTGACACCCTAACATCACAATTAAAAGAATTAGAGAAGCAAGAGCAAACACATTCAAAAGCTAGCAGAAGACAAGAGATAACTAAGATCGGAGCAGAACTGAAGGAGATAGAGACACAAAAACCCTCCAAAAAATAAATGAATCCAGGAGCTGGTTTTTTGAAAAGATCATCAAAATTGATAGACCACTAGCAAGACTAACAAAGAAGAAAAGAGAGAAGAATCAAAGAGACGCACTAAAAATGATAAAGGTGATATCAGCACCGACCCACCAGAAATACAAACTACCATCAGAGAATACTATAAACACCTCTATGCAAATAAACTGGAAAACCTAGATGAAACGGATAATTTTCTGGACACATACACTCTCCCAAGACTGAACCAGGAAGAAGCTGAATCCATGAATAGACCAATAGCAGTCTCTGAAATTGAGGCAACAATTGATAGCCTACCAACCAAAAAATGTCCAGGACCAGACGGATTCACAGCTGAATTCTACCAGAAGTACAAGGAGGAGCTGGTATCATTCCTTCAGAAACTATTCCAATCAATAGAAAAAGAGGGAATCCTCCCTAACTCATTTTATGAGGCCAACATCATCCTGATACCAAAGCCTGGCAGAGACACAACAAAAAAAGAGAATTTTAGACCAATATCCCTGATGAACATCCATGCAAAAATCCTCAATAAAATACTGGCAAACCGAATCCAGCAGCACATCAAAAAGCTTATCCACCATCATCAAGTGGGCTTCATCCCTGGGATGCAAGGCTGGTTCAATATATACAAATCAATAAACATAATCCACAATATAAACAGAACCAAAGACAAAAACCACGTGATTATCTCAATAGATGCAGAAAACGCCTTTGACAAAATTCAACAGCCCTTCATGCTAAAAACTCTCAATAAATTCGGTATTGATGGAATGTATCTCAAAATAATAAGAGCTATTTATGACAAACCCACAGCCAATATCATACTGAATGGGCAAAAACTGGAAGCATTCCCTTTGAAAACTGGCACAAGACAGGGATGCCCTCTCTCACCACTCCTATTCAACACAGTGTTGGAAGTTCTGCGCAGGGCAATCAGGCAAGAGAAAGAAATAAAGGGTATTCAGTTAGGAAAAGAAGAAGTCAAATTGTCCCTGTTTGCAGATGACATGATTGTATATTTAGAAAACCCCATCGTCTCAGCCCAAAATCTCCTTAAGCTGATAAGCAACTTCAGCAAAGTCTCAGGATACAAAATCAATGTGCAAAAATCACAAGCATTCTTATATACCAGTAACAGACAAACAGAGAGCCAAATTATGATTGAACTCCCATTCACAATAGGATCAAAGAGAATAAAATACCTAGAAATCCACTTACAAGGGATGTGAAGGACCTCTTCAAGGAGAACTACAAACCACTGCTCAGTGAAATAAAAGAGGACACAAACAAATGGAAGAACATTCCATGCTCAAGGATAGGAAGAATCAATATCATGAAAATGGCCATACTGCCCAAGGTAATTTAGAGATTCAATGCCATCCCCATTAAGCTACCAATGACTTTCTTCACAGAATTGGAAAAAACTACTTTAATGTTCATATGGAACCAAAAGAGTCTGCATTGCCAAGACAATCCTAAGCCAAAAGAACAAAGCTGGAGGCATCACGCTATCTGACTTCAAACTATACTACAAGGCTACAGTAACCAAAACAGGTTGGTACTGGTACCAAAACAGAGATATAGATCAATGGAACAGAACAGAGCCCTCAGAAATAATACCACACATCTACAGCCATCTGATCTTTGACAGCCTGACAAAAACAAGAAATGGGGAAAGGATTCCCTATTTAATAAATGGTGCTGGGAAAATTGGCTAGCCATAAGTGGAAAGCTGAAACTGGATCCTTTCCTTACTCCTCATATGAAAATTAATTCAAGATGGATTAGAGACTTAAATGTTAGACCTAAAACCATAAAAACCCTAGAATAAAACCTAGGTAATACCATTCAGGACATAGGCATGGGCAAGGACTTCATGTGTACAACACCAAAAGCAATGGCAACAAAAGCCAACATTGACAGATGGGATCTAATTAAACTAAAGAGCTTCTGCACAGCAAAGAAACTACCATCAGAGTGAACAGGCAACCTACAGAATGGGAGACAATTTTTGCAATCTACTCATCTGACAAAGGGCTAATATCCAGAACCTACAAAGAACTCAAATAAATTTATAAGAAAAAAAAACCCCATCAAAAAGTGGGCAAAGAATATGAACAGACACTTCTCAAAAGAAGACATTTATATAGGCAACAGACACTTGAAAAAATGCTCATCATCACTGGCCATCAGAGAAATGTAAATCAAAACCACAATGAGATACCATCTCACACCAGTTAGAATGGCAATCATTAAAAAGTCAGGAAACAACAGGTGCTGGAGAGGATGTGGAGAAATAGGAACACTTTTACACTGTTGGTGGCGCTGTAAACTAGTTCAACCATTGTGGAAGACAGTGTGGTGATTCCTCAAGGATCTAGAACTAGAAATACCATTTGATCCAGCCATCCCATTACTGGGTATATACTCAAAGGATTATAAATCATGCTGCTGTAAAGACAAATGCACACATATGTTTAATGTGGCACTATTCACAATAGCAAAGACTTGGAATCAACCCAAATGTCCATCAGTAACAGACTAGATTAAGAAAATGTGGCACATATACACCATGGAAAACTATGCAGCCATAAAAAAGGATGAGTTGGTGTCCTTTGTAGGGACATGGAAGCAGCTGGAAACCATCATTCTCAGCAAACTATCGCAAGAACAGAAAACCAAATACCGCATGTTCTCATTCATAGGTGGGAATTGAACAATGAGATCACTTCGACACAGGAAGGGGAGCATCACACATCGGGGCCTATTGTGGTGAGTGGGGGGGGATAGTATTAGGAGATATACCTAATGTAAATGACGAGTTAATGGGTGCAGCACACCAACATGGCACGTGTATACATATGTAACTAACCTGCATGTTGTGCACATGTATCCGAGAACTTAAAGTATAATAAAAAAGAAAAAAATAAAGTTTTACAAATTAGAATAAAAAAAAAAAAGAACCACTGCGTCTTAAAAGTGTGGCATATGTATTTTTCAAGTTCCTAGAGGCTCTCCAAAACAAACAAACAAAAAATCTGCTTTATTCTCTGCCTGGTGTTGATGTGTCACAGTCTCTTTAGACATTAGTCTGATCCTGGATATTTATGGTCATAATTTGATGAGCAATGTTGGGAATGACGTCTTTTTGTTGTTGTTGTTTTGAGACGGAGTCTCACTCTGTCACCCAGGCTGGAGTGTAGTGGCGTGATCTCTGCTCACTGCAACCTCCACCCCAGTACTTTTATTTTTAAATATTACTTATGGCATGCAGATTTGCATAACATACACTGAGTCAACGGCCATGTAAATCAATATTTTTAAGTTCTACAAATTCACTTTCCTAAACTGCCAAATCACATCCTACTCGCCAGCAAGATGGGTACACACCATTTTCACAATCACTTCTAATTTTCCACCATTGTAAAAAAAATAAAATATTTAATCACTTTCTTATTGTAAAATAAACAATTTACTTTTCCAGGACCCACTGGCTCCCCCTCCCCCCACCTTTTTCTTTAAACAAACTTGAACCCTATGCATTAAATTAAATCAAAGCAAAAGCAGGGACAAATATTAGTCTTCACCTGTGAATTTCCTAATGTCCAGTAGAGGGCAGCATTATCACAAAGGAAAGACACTTCTCTCTATTCTGAGGTTCCTGAGATGCTGGTAGTGTGACATCGCTGAAGATGCCCCTACAATAAAACCACGCCAAATAGTTAAATTATATACAAACCTATACAATATAGTGTTATCCATTCTCTCTGTAACATTTGGAAAGGGGAAAAGGTACAATCCACTCCCTGAAAAGTCTGACTGAAAAGACTAAACTCACTAGCAGAACAGAGGTTGGGGCCAGCAGTGTTTCCCTTTTCCACTTCTTGGACTTTCCCACTAAGTCTCCAGGGGCCTACCTCACAGGGGCATAAGGGGTTTCCTCTCCTTGGATGAACTTAGTCCAGATTCCCCCTGGGCAGAGCTGCAGGGGAGGGTGGGAAGCGGGCTCAGGCCCTGCACCTGGGTGGCTGCCCCACCTGGTGCTGCCCCAGGTAACGCATCTACAAGGCTAGCCTCCCTTCCCCCAGCAGGGACAGATCCCACTCAGTCCTGCCCTGTGTGCTCTGCTAAAAGTTTCTATCAAGCGTGTGCCTCATTATTCCCTAGGACGGGATGGGCTGGGGAGAGAAAATCTTACCTTGCCACTTGATTGTGTCAAAATACAAGGGAATTCATTGTAAAGAGCTCTCTGTGCTCCATGAATGGGGTGGAGCTCAAGTCTGAAATTAAAGGATGGGTAGGAAGGGGGATGGCCAGCCACAGCGTGGTGGAAGTGTAAGCCAGAGCAGTGGTGGCAAGGGGGCCAGCCCACGGGCAGCAGGGCTGGTGTTGGCAAAGTTGCTGGAGCACTCCGTGGGTGCCTGGAGGACAGGTTTTCTACCTTGACCTGTAGGAAACAGACTTCTCTCTTTATAGGAAGACAATGCCATAAAATGTCTGTCTGTCTGTCTATCTATCTATCTATCTATCTATCTATCTATCTATTACCTATCAATTATCTATGATCTAGCTATTATCTATCTAATCTATTTATTTCATTAATTACATTTAGTTATGTAATTGTATTTCAAGCTCTATTTACCTCCTGGACTCTTCATGTGAGAGACCAGAACTCTGGCTGATACCATCAGTATTTTTAGGAGGATTGGTACACTTCGATTCATTACTAAATACTTCCTCCATTAGTTTACCTGCATGTAACAATTGAGTTACAGAGGCACATTTCTGAAAATAAGTTATTCAATGGGAAAAATGGACTGTCGATGGTCAATTAGTAATATGAAGGCAAGGACAAACTTGTCCACCATCATGAGAGCTTATTTGGTGGCCAGGCATTGACTTCATCAAGGGTCATCATTACTGCAGTCATTACTTGAGCTTTGGGAAACTTCTTCCTTTTGACACTCAGATCTCTGGACAGAAATTACCTTATGTTGACATCTGGCAGGGACCTTCTGATATTCTGTTGTAATTAGGTGGTTAGAGTTCCTGGGGTGAGCCCAGTTCTAGGACTGGCAGAGGCAGACAGTCTTCAGGAAACTTTGGCCTTGGGGTGGAGCTCAAAGGGGAGAGGTGCACTCCCCATGGGCATAAGTAGGGGATACCTATACCCCAACTTTCACAGGTATCCAATACCCCTAAACCCAGAGAGTCTTTTCTGTCTCTATTCTGATGGCATAGGTGCATGGTGGTGTCTTTCTCTCCATGAGTGAACGTCTCCATTTTCTGTTCTAAAACTAGTTCTCATCATTCTGTTGGCCTTCCAGTGTCCAAAATGCTGTCATCTCTTCTTTTGTAGTTTGTCTATGTGGGTTTGTAGCTTTAAAAACTTTATTTCACTGTTTTTTCGGATGATTGGAGGAGGGAAATAAAAAATTTTGGATCCCTCTTCCTTCACAGGAAGTGGTGAACCATTTTTCCTTTACACAAACATTTAAAAACAACTTTTCTACCTTTTTGACTGTTACATTGCATCCCATAGTATAATACTCAATAAAGTATTTAACCATCTACTATTGTGAGCCATTCGAATGATTTCCTATTTTGTACTATTGTCAACTTCACTGAGGTGACCATCTGATACGTATATCTTTGGGCTCATTCAGAATTATTCCTAGAGAATAGTGCTTTAAAATAAAGGTTTTATCATTATTTAGGTATGGCAGCGCCAACAGATCAGATGTCAGCCATTGAAAAAGCAATTTGGACTGGGCGTGGTGGCTCATGCCTGTAATCCCAGCAATTTGGGAGGCCAAGGTGAGTGGATCACTTGAGGTCAGGAGTTTGAGACCAGCCTGACCAACATGGTGAAACCTCGTCTCTACTAAAAATACAAAAAAATTTAGCTGGGTGTGATGGTGGGTGTCTATAATCCCAGCTACTAGCGGGGCTGAGGTAGGAGAATCGCTTGAACCTGGGAGACGGAGGTTGCAGTGAGCCGAGATCATGCTATTGCACTGTAGTCTGGGCAACAGAGTGAGATTCCGTCAGAAAGAAAGAAAGAGGAAGAAAGGAAGAAAGAAAGGAAGAAAGGAAGAAAGGAAGAAAGGAAGAAAGGAAGAAAGAAAGAAAGGAAGAAAGGAAGAAAGAAAGAAAGAAAGAAAGAGAAAAAAGGAAGGAAGGAAAGAAAGAGAGAAAGAAAGAAGAAAGGAAAGGAAAGGAAAGGAAAGGAAAAGAAAGGAAAGGAAAGGAAAGAAAAGAAAAGGAAAGAAAAGAAAAGAGAAGGAAAGAAAAGAGAGAAAAAGAGTAGTTTGGTATTCACATGTTACTCACAGATCCCAAGACAAGACAAGGGGGAACTCCATGCCATGGGAGCAGGAGGCTGCACAGACATTGCTGGAGTCCGTCAGAAGGTGGTGGTGATGGGCATGTGGCAATAGGTGTTCCTGTGGTTTCCATGGGAAGGAAGAGGTGAGGCAGGGTGAGCAGGTTTAGGATTGGTTAGGTTGAACATTTTCAGTGGGCTGTGCGGCATCGGGGCTGTTCCATCTGGTACCTAGCCCTGGGGTGATAAGGGTGTGAGGCTATTAGTCCGGAGTGGGAGAGCCCCATAAAGGAGGTGGTTGGGATGTGGACTCTGGATCACTGAGTTTGTATATGAAAGGCACACTAAGAGACAAGTAGCTTATAACTTTAGGAATTGGTAACCCTGGGAGGAGCAGTCCCTCTAGGAGCAAAGCCCTGGATGTCAAAGTATCAGAATGGAGAAAATAAAGAACATGGTTAATAAAAAATAGCTAGCACAAAAATGTTGCCTTTTTGAAATGTTAGGATAGATTTTGCCAAATTGCCCCCAAGAAAGTTTGAACAAATTGATCTCTCACATCAGTGGTAAAAGTTCCTGGTTTTCTATATTCTTGCCACTAGGCACTACCACCAAAAGAGTAGTGGTAAAAATCCTTGCAAAGTCAATAAGTGCCATTTGGGTATCTGGTTTGAATTTGCGTGTCTTGGTGTGTGTGCTATTGATCTGTGAAAATGGTGTTTTGTGGATGTGAAGACCCCTTGGAGCCTGATTGGTGGGATGGAGGGGAACTGTGAACTGTACCCACCCCGATGTGCTCCTGGCTTCCATAGAAGCACAGCTGTGTGGGAAATGTCAGAGGGACTACAACTTCCCCACCCCAGCTGTGACCCAGCCCACAAAGGATTCTAGAGATTTTGTCCCTTGCATGACCTTCTAAAGTGAGAACACAGGGCCAGCATCAGTAGCTCCTGGGATTTGGGCAGACCTTTGTGCAGTCCAGCTTTTTGGAAAAGCTTATGTCATTTATGCTTGCTGAGTCCTGTGTAAGTCCCAAAGCCAAGCTTTCACAAGCATAGGACTTAGGCACCTTTGAAAAGGAGATTATCTTTTACCCTCCCGAAGAGTGTGTAAGAGGTTCCCCTTGAGGGTAACCATTGATCCCTCCAGATGGCTTGGCTGCTTCTGCCAGGCTCTACTTTCGGAAACGCCCTTCATTGTGCAATTCTCAGAATTAAAGTCTTTTAGAGTCTCCTTATTGTCCAGAGATGAAGTCTGTTCTCCTTGGCTTGGTATTGAAGCTCTCTGTCCTCTATTCTCCCTTCAAGTCCAACTGACCTCCCCAAGAAGCCCCTGAATCTGTGTTGTACCAATGCTAATTTCTTCCCTGTCTCTCCAAATTTTGCCCATCTCTCAATACCTAGTACCATCAAGAGACATCACATTTGTGGGCATTAACATATATGAATATTGATAGTTCTCAGGGCAAGAAAACACACAGAACATGCCTCTCTGTGGAGGCCAATCTATTCACCTGGATGTTTATAATGTAATCTATAATTTGAGTTTATAGGACTCTTTCCAGGTTATAATTCAGTCTTAACTTTTCTCTGTCTAAATTTTTACATGGCTTTCTGAATCATCTTTTTTTCCCCATTTTATTCTTTACAGGCTAAAGAGAGGCTTAGTAGAGTAGCCCTAATGAATAGGATCCGGGTTTATAATCACGCTTTTGTGATTCTAATCAAATAAATACAAAAACTTAGTGTTTACCAGTGTGTAGTGCACTTATTCCTGGCGTTATGCAGGATCATTTTAGATGGCGCACAAACTAGAAACCACTTATATAACGGTTGTATATTTATTTTGCTGTGTATTAGGGAAAAAAACCCCTTTGCTATCAAGTCCATGGTTTAATGGATATTACCTGTGACAAGAATTGCTGGCAGTCTGTTAAAATCTGTCCCACCTTCCTTGGTACACAGCTAGATTACATTTTCCAGCCTTGGTTGCAATTAGATTGATCGTGTGAATAAGTTCTCACCAATGTCCTCTGAGTGGGAGTGCAGAGTGCCACAGCCAGGCCTGGCCCACACAAATGCTCCATGGTCACACTTCTGCTCCTGCCTCTTCCAGGTGACAGGAAATTGACACCTATGGCAACTTTAGAAACCATGAGTTAAGGAAAGTAAAGCCACCATAGCCTAGATCAGGAGTGAGTAAACTACAGCCTAAGAGCCAAATCTGTCCTACTGTCTTTATAAAAATAAAGTGTTATTGAAGCACAGCCATTCCCATTTGCATAGGTATTGTTTTTGCACCGCCTTATGACCACAGTAGTTGCCACAGTCAGCCCATGGCCTGCAAAGCCCAAAGTACTTACTATCTGGCCCTTTATAGAGAAAGTTTGGTGATACCCTAATTTCGATCTCTGAATGACCATATGGAGGACAGCCATCGCGTTGACCTGAACAACACTCTAGTCCTTTACTTACATGAAAAATAAGCTGTTGAAATTCTGGGCCTATTTGCTACCATAGTTTACCTACTCTCACTAATAATCCTTGCTCAGCAGTCACAGGTTGATTGCCTGACGAATGTACGTGGCCAAATTTCCAGTTGTTTGAGCCACTGAGGGTGACTAGTTATGTCCATGGGATTACAGGTCTTTCCAAGACCCACCACCAGGCCAAAATTTCCTCCAGATGCTCGAACCAGTCAGTCCTAGGACCTGATTGACACCAGGGAGTCTGACCCCCTAAGTATAACACAACATCATGGTCCTGGGAAGGTGTAAACATAATACAGTTTCTGCCCATTGAACTGAATGTTAACAGGAAGATGTTCCCTGAAGCAGAAGAAAATGATGTTGGTGACGATGACCCTTGCCAAAGGTAGGTAACCCTTGCCTTGTCACCTACCTGGTAGTCATGATGGCGATCAAGGCTGGCCCTGCTTTCATGTAACTAACTGGCCTTCAATGGTTCACTTTTCCCATTGAGTGACTTTTTTCAGTTTTACACTTTTGTAAACTAGAAGTGTTTTTACCGGCATTTCTTTATGTACTTTAAAAATTTTTACCATAATTTAATTTAAAAAATGCAGTCACACATTTTCCATGCATACCTCTAATTTATGGCAGGCTCTACAGGTCTTGCACTTATGGAAATGGTATAAAGTCTCCTTTTTGAGTGAGCATGTTAAAGTAAAAAGAGTGACTTCATTTAAAGAAAACTGCTCATGAAAGTACAGATGATATGCTGATGAGGCAAAAAAACCATGATATTAGTGTGAGAATAACTGAGGTTCCGGAAACACTGCATATGCCTAGGCTGCAGTGGAGAATGTCATAGAATCCTGGATTCATGGAGTGCGGAGTCACGGTGAAGGGTGCCTGAGAGAGCCCCTCCCCCAGAGCCACCCCCTGTCTTTCCACAAGGAATTCCCAAATGTCACCCAGTGGATTCTCAGACTTCTGTCTCCCAGTTCAGTGTTCCCCGCCACAAAATCTACACCTGACCAATCCCGTGGTTCAGAGACTAAGCTGAGTGAGGGGCCCAGCAGGACATGGACTTGCTGCGCCCAATGCCTGCTCTAATACGAGCTCTCCATGTAACTGCTGAGTAAAGTGTTGGAGGTGGAGAGGTTTGGGGGAGTTCATTTGAAGCCCCCAGATATGCTCACTCCTTCAAGTCCTACCCCCTGCTTAGAAGTTAAGGCCTGTTCTTAGGATTTTACTTTAGTTCTACATGGGAAACCAGAGGGATTCCCCAGGGAAAACAATAACCCCAGCCAATCGCCACTTAAACAAGAGACATATTGCTTACAGCTGAAGTGATGGAGGGGAGTTATACGTATTAAGCAAAAATGAGATCTATTGTAAGGCTTGGTAGGCTCTGGCTTCACCCATCACAATGTGCAGAGTCATCATGAACCAGAAATGGGCTTCAGAAGCTGCAGCCAGACCCAGGCAAAACCTAGGAGTGGCCAAAAAAGATCTCTGTTTGCACAATTGGCTGGTGTCACAAGCGGGCATGTGATTGAGTAGTGGTTCAGGAGAAGAACTAATCCTTACCTTTTATATTTTGTGAACACAGCACCACAAAATCTTCATCGGCCAAGAGCCAGGGCTGCTTCCCAGGTTGCAAAGGTCAGCTGGCTAGGGCAACAGGGCAGGATGGCTAGCAGGCATGTGCATGTGCACATGTGTGTGCGTTGTGTGTGTTGTGCTGAGTGAGTGGGACTAGCCTTGCTTTCTACTTAGGAGGATCACCCAGATCATCCCTTGTGGATACAGACAGGGATGCTTTTTATTAGCATGCAGTTTATCAACCAGGTTTCTGTCCTGGATAAAAGTAAGGAAGGAACCCTAAAGCTCAGGTCAACTTTTGTAGAGTCAAATAGCTCTGGGGACTGATTCTCATGCTGTCACAGCATCCTCATTTCCATCATAAAATGCTTCTCACCAGCCTGCACATGGCTAGAATGAGTGCTAATGAGCATCTCTTTTTGAATTTGAGTCTCTGGAAGCTTCATTTCAACTACAACTCAAGGTCTTGGGCAAGAATCCATCAGCAACTCAGGGACTGTCATGTGTTTTACGGCTGCTGGTTGCCTAATCTTTCCTGATGTCGATTGCGGTCTGGCCTGGACAAGGGGAGGCTTGCCAAGTGACATTGGGAAAATAGAACATGGTTCCCCAGGTACCTGGTACCTGGCTCCCATCTTTTCTTTTCTTTCCCCTTCCTTCCTTCCTTCCTTCCTTCCTTCCTTCCTTCCTTCCTTTCTTTCTTTCTTTTTCTTTCTTTCTTTCTTTCTTTCTTTCTTTCTTTCTTTCTTTCTTTCTTTCTTTCTTTCTTTCTTTCTCTCTTTCTTTCCTTCTTTCTTCTTTCCTCCTCCTCCTCCTTCTTTTTCTTCTTCTTCCTCCTCCTCTTCTTCTTCTTCTTCCTCTTCCTCCTCCTCCTCCTCTTCTTCTTCTTCCTCTTCCTCCTCCTCCTCCTCTTCTTCTTCTTCTTCTTCTTCTTCTTCTTCTTCTTCTTCTTCTTCTTCTTCTTCTTCTTCTTCTTTCTCTTCTTCTTTCTTCTTCCTTCTCTTCTCCTTCTTCTTCCTCTTTTTCTTCTTCTTTCTTTTTCTTCTTCCTCCCCCTCCTTATTCTTGTGGAGATAGGTTCTTACTATGTGTCCCACATTGGTCTTGAACTCCTCTCTGAAGCAATCCTCCCACCTTGGCCTCCAAAGTGCTGGGATTACAGAACGGGAAGGGTTGCCACGGTGCCCAGTCTCCCCTGGCTATTTCTATCCCTTCAGCTCTACCATGCTCAGCATGGTTCAATAAACTGACAGGGCAATTTGCCTTAGATAAGGCCTCCAATGAGAATATCTCCCTGATGTATAAAAGCAAGAGAAATGGCTGCCAGCCACACTGTGCTGGAAGGCAGAAGCCTCAAGTTCTGGTTTTGATTTTGCCATTGAGTCGCTGTGTGACCTTAAGCAATCCCTCCCCATCTCTCGGCCTTAGTTTCTTTTGGGAATAAATAATGGAACTGAGTTGAGCCTATGTATTAGTCTACTTAGGCTGCCAGAACAAAATATCACAGACTGGGTGGCTTAAACAACAGAAATCAATTTAAGATCCTGAGACAGCATTAATCTCACAGGGTTATTTTAAGAACTGAGATCCTGCATACAAAACTCTCGGCATAGTGTTTGCCACACAGTAAACTCTCAGTAAATATTTGTCAATGAATGTATGAAGAAATAAAAGTGGAAAATGCAAATAAGTAAAAACACTGACAAGATTACAGCCAGGAAATGGCTGTTGTAATTCTAGTTAGACATATAGCCTTCCAGTATCTTCCTATGCAAATAAAGATATATGTTACTACTAAAACAGGACCATATTATACCTATCTAGACTTTCAAAAAAGATTTCATTATTTTATTGAAATATAAGTCATATACCATTAAGTTCACCTTTTTGAAGTGTACAAGCTAATGGTTTTTAGCATATTCCCAAAGTTGTGCTAACATCATCATTATTTAATCCCAGAACATTTTTACCACCGCGAAGATAAAACTCATACCCATTAGCAGTTACTCCTCATTCCCCTCTCTATCCCCTTCCCCCGGCCCTGTCAACCACTTTCTGTCTCCATGGATTTAACTATTCTGGAAATTACATATAAAAAGCATCATACGATTTGTGGCCTTTTGTGGATGCCTTCTTTCTTTACCATGATGTTTTCCAGCTTCATCTACATTGTAGCATGTTCTTCTTATGACTGAATGGTATGCCTCTGCATGCATAGACCACACTTCATTTACACATTCATCAAGTCATGGACATGTGGGTTATGCCCACTTTTTGACTAAGATGAATGACACTGCTGTTTGTGTACCAGTTTTTGTATGGACGTGTTTTCAGTTCTCTTGGGTAGACACCTAGGTGGGGAATTGTTGGGTCATATGGAAACTCTATGTTGAACTTTTTGAGGAACTGTCTACACGACACAACAGTTTATAACCTGTTATTTTGTCCTTTCAGAATGCATCCTGTCTTCATTGTTAACAAATAGCTGTGCACATCACTATTTTGAGTGAATACATTGTATTTCCTTAGCCAGCTATACCAGAGTGTGTTTAGTGAATTCTCTATTGTTGGGCATTTAATGATCCCATGAAAGAGGCTTTGAGTGACTTGTGTCCCCAGCAGCTTGTAAATGACAGTTTTTCAGGTGTGCCCAGAGCACTCTGTATCCCCTTAATCTGGTGATTTCACATTGCCTTGACATCACTCCTGCTGCTCCTCACCCCATCTGTCTTGTCTATCAATGGTAGGTCCCTTAAGATGCTGAACCGAGGGGGACACCCAAGATGGCTGAATAGGATTAGCTCCAGCCTTCAGGTCCCAGTGTGAGTGACACAGAAGACGGGTGATTTCTGCATTTTCAACTGAGGTACTGGGTTCATCTCACTGGGACGTGTTGGAGAGTCGGGTGCAGCCTGACCAGCAAGAGCTGAAGCAGGACGAGGCATCACCTCATCTGGGAAGTGCAAGGGGGAAGGGAGTTCTTTTCCCTAGCCAAGGGAAACTGAGACATAAAACACCTGGAAAATTGGGTAGCTCCCATCCTAATACTGTGCTTTACCAAGGGTCTTAGCAAACGGCACACCAGGAGATTATATCCCACACTTGGCCTGGAGGGTCCCATGCCCACGGAGCCTTCCTCATTGCTAGCACAGCAGTCAGAGATCTAGCTGCAAGGCGGCTGCAAGGCTGGGGGAGGGGTGCCCGCCATTGCTGAGGCTTAAGTAGGTAAACAAAGCTGCCAGGAAGCTCAAATTGGGTGGAGCCCACCACAGCTCAAGGAGGCCTGCCTGCCTTTGTAGACTCCACCTCAGGGGATAGGGCATAGCTAAATAAAAAGCAGCAGAAACCTCTGCAGCTGTAAATGTCCCTGACAGCTTTGAAGAGAGCAGTGGTTCTCCCAGCATGGAAGCTGAGATTTAAGAATGGACAGACTGCCTGCTCAAGTGGGTCCCTGACCCTCGAGTAGCCTAACTGGGAGACATCCCCCACTAGGTGCAGACTGACACCTCACACCTCACATGGCTGGGTACACCTCTGAGACAAAGCTTCCAGAGCAAGAATCACACAGCAACACTCGCTGTTCAGCAGTATTCTATCTTCTGCAGCCTCCACAAACAGGGTCTGGAGTGAACCTCATGCCAACTCCAACAGATCTGCAGTGGAGGGTCCTGATTGTCAGAAGGAAAACTAACAAACAGAAAGAACACCCACATCAAAAGCCCATCAGTACGTCACCATCATCAAAGACCAAAGGCAGATAAAACCACAAAGATGGGGAAAAAGCAGTGCAGAAAAGCAGGAAATTCAAAAAATCAGAGTGCATCTCCCCCCCTCCAGAGGAACACAGCTCATCAGCGGCAACAGAACAAAGCTGGATGGAGAATGACTTTGACGAGTTGAGAGAGGAAGGCTTCAGTTGATCAAACTTCTCAGAGCTAAAGGAGGAACTACGTACACAGCGCAAAGAAACTAAAAACCTTGAAAAAACAATGGAAGAATGGATAACTAGAAAAATCAATGCAGAGAAGACCATAAACAAACTGATAGAGATGAAAACCATGACATGAGAACTACGTGACAAATGGATAAGCTTCAGTAACCGACTCAATCAACTGGAAGAAAGAGTATTAGTGATTGAACATCAAATGAATGAAATGAAGTGAGAAGGGAAGTGTAAAGAAACAAGAGTAAAAAGAAATGAACAAAACCTCCAAGAAATATGGGATTATGTGAAAAGACCAAATCTACATCTGATTGGTGTGCCTGAAAGTGATGGGGAAAATGGAATCAAGTAGGAAAACATTCTGCAGGATATTATCCAGGAGAACTTCCCCAACCTGGTAAGGCAGGCCAACATTCAATTTCAGGAAATACAGAGAACGCCACAAAGATACTCCTCAAGAAGAGCAACCCCAACACATATAAGTGTCAGATTCACCAAAGATGAAATGAAGAAAGAAATGTTAAGGGCAACCAGAGAAAAACGTTGGATTACCCACAAAGGGAAGCCCATCAGACTAACAGCAGATCTCTTGGCAGAAACTCTACAAGCCAGAAGAGAGTGGGGGCCAATATTCAACATTCTTAAAGAAAAGAATTTTCAACCCAGAATTTCATATCCAACCAAACTAAGTTTCATAAGTGAAGGAGAAATAAAATCCTTTACAGATAAGCAAATGCTTAGAGATTTTGTCACCACCAGGCTTGCCCTATAGGAGATCCTGAAGGAAGCACTAAACATGGAAAGGAACAACCAGTACCAGCCATTGCAAAAACATGCCAAAATGTAAAGACCATCAATGCTAGGAAGAAACTGCATCAACTAACGAGCAAAATAACCAACTAATATCATAATGACAGGATCAAGTTCACACACAACAATATTAACTTTAAATATAAATGGAATAAATGGTCCAACTAAAAGACACAGACTGGCAAATTGGATAAAGAGTCAAGACCCATCAGTTTGCTGTATTCAGGAGACCCATCTCACATGCAGAGACACACATAGGCTCAAAATAAAGGGATGGAGAAAGATCTACCAAGAAAATGGAAAACAAAAAAAAAGCAGGGGTTGCAATCCTAGTCTCTGATAAAACAGACTTTAAACCATCAAAGCTCAAAAGAGACAAAGAAGGCCATTACATAATGGTAAAGGGATCAATTCATCAGGAAGAGCTAACTATCCTAAATATATACGCACCCAATACAGGAGCACCCAGATTCATAAAGCAAGTCCTTACAGACTTACAAAGACACTTAGACTCCCATACAATAATAATGGGAGAATTTAACACCCCACTGTCAACATTAGACAGATCAATGAGACAGAAAGTTAACAAGGATATCCAGCAATTGAACTCGACTCTGCACCAAGTGGAACTAATAGACATCTACAGAACTCTCCACCCCAAATCAACAGAATATGCAGTCTTCTCAGCACCACATTGCACTCATTCCAAAATTGACCACATAGTTGGAAGTAAAGAAGTCCTTAGCAAATGTAAAAGAACAGAAATTATAACAAACTGCCTCTTAGACCACAGTACAATCAAACTAGAACTCAGGACAAAGAAACTCAATCAAAACTGCTCAACTACATGGAAACTGAACAACTTGCTCCTGAATGACTACTGGGTACATAACGAAATGAAGGCAGAAATAAAGATGTTCTTTGAAACCAATGGAACAAAGATACAACATACCAGCATCTCTGGGACACATTTAAAGCAGTGTGTAGAGGGAAATTTACAGCACTAAATGCCACCAAGAGAAAGCAGGAAAGATCTAAAATTGACACCCTAGCATCACAATTAAAAGATTTAGAGAAGCAAGAGCAAACGAATTCAAAAGCTAGCAGAAGGCAAGAAGTAACTAAGATCGGAGCAGAACTGAAGGAGATAGAAACACAAAAAACCCTCCAAAAATTCAATGAATCCAGGAGCTGGTTTTTTGAAAAGAACAACAAAATTGATAGACCACTAGCAAGACTAATAAAGAAGACAAGAGAGAAGAATCAAATAGATGCAATAAAAAATGATAAAGGGGATATCACCACTGACCCACCAGAAATACAAACCACCACCAGAGAATACTATAAACACCTCTACGCAAATAAAGTAGAAAACCTAGAAGAAATGGATAATTTCCTGGACACTTACACTCTCCCATAACTAAACCAGGAAGAAGTTGAATCCATGAATAGACCAATAGCAGGCTCTGAAATTGAGGCAATAATTGATAGCCTACCAACCAAAAACAGTACAGGACCAGACGGATTCACAGTTGAATTCTACCAGAGATACAAGGAGGAGCTGGCATCATTCCTTCTGAAAATATTCCAATCAATAGAAAAAGAGGAAATCCTTCCTAACTCATTTTATGAGGCCAACATCATCCTGATACCAAAGCCTGGCAGAGACACAACAAAAAAAGAGAATTTTAGACCAATATCCCTGATGAACATCCATGCAAAAATCCTCAATAAAATACTGGCAAACTGAATCCAGTAGCACATCAAAAAGCTTATCCACCATGATCAAGTGGGCTTCATGCCTTGGATGCAAGGCTGTTCAACATACACAAATCAATAAACATAATCCACTATATAAACAGAACTAAAGACAAAAACCACATGATTATCTCAATAGATGCAGAAAAGGCCTTTGACAAAATTCAACAGCCCTTCATGCTAAAAACTCTCAATAAGTTCGGTACTGATGGAACATATCACAAAATAATAAGAGCTATTTATGAAAAACCCACAGCCAATGTCATACTGAATGGGCAAAAACTGGAAGCATTCCCTTTGAAAACTGGCACAAGACAGGGATGCCCTCTCTCACCACTCCTATTCAACATAGTGTTGGAAGTTCTGGCTAGGGCAATCAGGCAAGAGAAAGAAAAAAGCGTATTCAGTTAGGAAAAGAAGTCAAATTGTCCCTGTTTGCAGATGACATGATTGTGTATTTAGAAAACCCCATTGTCTCAGCCCAAAATCTCCTTAAGCTGATAAGCAACTTCAGCAAAGTCTCAGGATACAAAATCAATGTGCAAAAATCACAAGCATTCTTATACACCAGTAACAGACAAACAGAGAGCCAAATCATGAATGAACTCCCATTCACAATAGCTACAAAGAGAATAAAATACCTAGGAGAGAGCCAAATCATGAATGAAGTCCCATTCACAATAGCTTCAACGAGAATAAAATATCTAGGAATCCAACTTACAAGGGATGTAAAGGACCTTTTCAAGGAGAACTACAAACCACTGCTCAGTGAAATAAAAGAGGACACAAACAAATGGAAGAACATACCATGCTCATGGATAGGAAGAATCAATATCGTGAAAATGGCCATACTGCCCAAGGTAATTTAGAGATTCAATGCCATCCCCATTAAGCTACCAATGACTTTCTTCAAAGAATTGGAAAAAACTACATTAAAGTTCACATGGAACCAAAAAAGAGCCCACATTGCCAAGACAATCCTAAGTCAAAAGAACAAAGCTGGAGGCATCACGCTACCTGACTTCAAACTATACTACAAGGCTATAGTAACCAAAACAGCATGGTACTGGTACCAAAACAGAGATATAGACCAATGGAACAGAACAGAGCCCTCAGAAATAATACCACACATCTACAGCCATCTGATCTTTGACAAATCTGATAAAAACAAGAAATGGGGAAAGGATTCCCTATTCAATAAATGGTGCTGGGAAAATTGGCTAGCCATAAGTGGAAAGCTGAAACTGGATCCTTTCCTTACTCCTTATACAAAAATTAAATCAAGATGGATTAGAGACTTAAATGTTAGTCCTAAAACCATTAAAACCCTAGAAGAAAATCTAGGTAATAGCATTCAGGACATCGGCATGGGCAAGGATTTCATGTCTAAAACACCA
Source organism: Chlorocebus sabaeus (assembly GCF_047675955.1). Lineage (NCBI taxonomy): Eukaryota > Metazoa > Chordata > Mammalia > Primates > Cercopithecidae > Chlorocebus > Chlorocebus sabaeus. The sequence goes on along the minus strand of NC_132908.1, from coordinate 52,751,057 downwards.
AAAGCAATGGCAACAAAAGTCAACATTGACAAATGGGACCTAATTAAACCAAAGAGCTTCTGCACAGCAAAGAAACTACCATCAGAGTGAACAGGCAACCTACAGAATGGGAGACAATTTTTGCAACCTACTCATCTGATAAAGGGCTAATATCCAGAACCTACAAAGAACTCAAACAAATTTATAAGAAAAAAACAACCAGCCCCATCAAAAGGTGGGCAAAGGATATGAACAGACACTTCTCAAAACAAGACATTTATATAGCCAACAGACACTTGAAAAAATGCTCATCATCACTCACCATCAGAGAAATGCAAATCAAAACCACAATGAGATACCATCTCACACCAGTTAGAATGGCAATCATTAAAAAGTCAGGAAATAACAGGTGCTGGAGAGGATATGGAGAAATAGGAACACTTTTACACTGTTGGTGGCCCTGTAAACTAGTTCAACCATTGTGGAAAACAGTGTGGTGATTCCTCAAGGATCTAGAACAGGAAATACTATTTGACCCAGCCATCCCATTACTGGGTATATACCCAAAGGATTATAAATCATACTGCTGTAAAGACACATGCACATGTATGTTTATTGCAGCACTATTCACAATAGCAAAGACTTGGAATCAACCCAAATGTCCATCAGTGACAGACTGGATTAAGAAAATATGGTACATATACACCATGGAATACTATGCAGCAATGAAACAGGATTAGTTGGTGTCCTTTGTAGTGACATGGAAGCAGCTGGAAACCATCATTCTCAGCAAACTATCGCAAGAACAGAAAACCAAATACCGCATGTTCTCACTCATAGGTGGGAATTGAACAATGAGACCACTTCGACACAGGAAGGGGAGCATCACACATTGGGGCCTATTGTGGTGAGGCGGGAGGGGGGAGGAATAGCATAGGAGATATACCTAATGTAAACGACAAGTTAATAGGTGCAGCACACCAACATGGCACATGTATACATATGTAATAAACCTGCACGTTGTGCACATGTACCCTAGAACTTAAAGTATAATAAGAAATACAAATAAAAACATGAAGCAAAGGTGTATGGTTAAAACCAAAAAAACAAAACAAAACAAAACAAAAGATGCTTAACCATGTCTTGAATTGGCCTTTGTATCCATTATACGTGGCCAGGTGCCAGGCATTTTGGTTAATGTTCACAGAATGGGTGGGTATATGGATAGATGGATGATTAGAGCCAGGGACTATGGGAGGACGAAGTTTATTTTTTTATTATGTACAAAAATTCCTGCTTTGGAAAGTAGTGAGTTCTCTGACACTGATGGTGTGTGACAGGAGGCTGGGCCAGTTGGCAGGACACTGTGAAGGTAATTCAGGCCTCAGAAAGGGGACTGGATGAAATTTAAGATCGCTTCCAAGCTTGAGAGCCTGGAACGCTATGAAACACCAGCTCTGGGAGCTGAGATATATCCTAACTTACCCAGCTGAGCTGTGAGGTGTGAGTGGCTCTAACATTTTATAGTTTTTTTCTGAGGACCTCAGATTAAACCTCCCCTTTGCCTAAAAGCATCTGCCTGCTGGTGCGGGCCTTTGAGGACCCTCACAGCGCACTGAGGTTAAAGTTCTGCAAGGGAGAAACCCTTATCTAACAAGTAGTTGGGCGAGTTTACAGCTCTCTGTAATCTGAGAGTATAGTCCAGAGTGGTTTGATGAAAGAGAGTAAACTGTGTGTGGGCGTGGCTTGAGGTCTCAATAGAAGCCCAGGGAAATCTGGGGAAAGGCAGGGCTTTTCTGAGATCTCCCAATTAGAGGATTAGGCAATTGGCAGCGCAGGGTGGTAACTCAGGGCGGGGCTGGGCTCCAGGGCTGAACAGGGCAGTCCCTCTGAGCTGCACGGAGACCTCGCAGGCCCTGGGAACTGTCGTCCTTCCACGATGTGGCTCCGTGCTCTTGTCCTGGCCACTCTCGCTGCTTTCACGGCTTGGGGTGAGTCCTTCTGAAATCAAATATGCGGGGCACTTTTTGAAATCCTTGTTCTGGGCCGAGGTGGACGTAGATGCCTAGAAAGTCAAACACACAACAGGTCTGGCTCCGCGACTGTGCGTGCCCTCAGTACCTGGACTTGGACTTGGAGCAGCTGAGCCGGACCAGCCCGGTCCGCGCGGAGCTGCAGGAAGGGTGAACATCCTGAGACCGCCCTGCACTGCTCCCCCCATGCAGGCCGCATCTGGCCTACCTCACGCGTCACACACAAGAAATTTAGGCAGCTCAGTTTACTGTCCCTTAATTAGTCCCCTTATCGCTGGATCACAGAGAGCGGCTCAGGAGAATATTCAGAGCATCCTCTCTGTACCAGAGTGCGTGGGTTTGAGTTCCCACTGGGCGCTTCACAGCTGTGTGTCCGTAGGCAAGAGACTGAGCCTTTCCGTACTTGGGTTACCCACTCTCTGAAATAGAGGTGGCAGTGCTACCTACCTCATTGGGTTGTGGTGAGGACGAAATGAGACCTTGTTTTTAAAGTACTCTTGGCAGCGCCTGGTATGTAGAAAGCACGAAAAAGGGGTAGATAAATATAAAGGCCTTGTTTTAAAATGCAGTGTATGAACAGAAAATTTGAGCAGTGGTCAGGCCACTATATCAGGACCTCTTGCCATTAAAAAGACAGTTTCTTACTCATGATCTCAAAAGGAGGAGGACACCAGTGTGGGGGGCACAAGGGGAAGCAGCAGAGCATGGGGAGGGGACAGGGCGGATCTCAGGCCAAGGGGCTTTTACTGTGGCTTCCAAGGATAGAAGAGGAAAGACACGACAGGCAGGCTGAAGATTGGAGAGTTGGGATAATTCAGGAGGCTCTGGGGCACAGGGGTTCTTCCTGGTTGTCTGTACCTAACCCTGGCGTGATTAGGGCAGGTGGGTAGTGGCCAGGGCGTGGCCACCTGATCAAAGAGGCGGTTGAGATGTGGGCTCCGGGTTGGCTGGACTCTGGGAGGGACAGTTTCTCCAAGGTCAACAAGGCCTCAGATGCCAGAGCATCAGAATACAGAAAGCAAAAGACATGGTACATACAGGGGTGCAGTGAGGGGCCTCGAAATGCCCCCGTGCCATTTTATAGACGGAGAATCAGAGACACACAGGGAAATGTACTTGCCCAAGGTCAACCCGAAAATCATGCCTGGGTCTGTCTCTGGGTCCTGAATCCTGACAGCCCAGGCCCCGTCTGCATCCTGTCTTCCTTCTGGCAGCCTGACAGTGTGAGAGCTCTGGAACTGTGGGGAAGGGCAGAGGAAGAGAGGAACCCTATTTGAAACTGAATGTTCCTTTACCTCTGATTACTCCTGGCAATGCCGTCCATTTCCTTCCTTAGGAAGACCATACAGGCTGCCTCCACTTCCTCAGTTTCCTCCTCTGTATAATGGGCATGTTGATGTCTACCCAGCAAGACTACATTTTTAAGATTAATTTAAATGAACTGGAATGCATACCTGGCCCATAGTAGGTGCCCACCATGTTCATGTTCCATATAACATCAGTGGCAACTGCTCTTGTTCTTATACTTGTTTCTGCTTCCCCCCGTTCACCCACTTTTTCACCCTTGGCATTCTGGCTGCCATCCTCTTCATCCTGTTGAAGTGAAACCCTGAGCTGAGAAAGACCAGCCCAGTGGTTTCTTCTTTGCCTTGACCTTCCTCCACCTCCCTGAAGCCCTCAGCACTCTTAGCTGGTTCCTCACCCTCTTCCTCCCTGGGCTTCCAGGACGCCGGAACATTCTCTCCTCCCTACACTGATGGATATTCTGTCCTGGCTGTAGTGGTCCCTGTGTTTGATCTTTGTTTTTTTCCCTTCCCTCTCACACTGGCATCTTTGTTGAAGTCATACACATCCATGGTATGTACCCCTCATGGTCTAAGAGAAGATTCTGCCCTGCTCCCCCACAAGACTTCCTTCCAGCCTTGAAGTGTGCTTGTCCAGTGGCGTCATCTTGCTAGGATATCCCACTGACATCTCCACTGAGCCTATGTGAACAGTGATCCAGCATCACAAGCCAGCTCTTTGGTCTTCTTTCCCTTCCATTTCCCCCACCTCTGGTCAGGGACCAAGTCTTTTCCTTTTCTTTTCTTTCCCTTCCTTCTGCCTGCCTGCTTTCCTTCCTTCCTTCCTTCCTTCCTTCCTTCCTTCCTTCCTTCCTTCCTTCCTTCCTTCCTTCCTTCCTTCCTTCCTTCCATCTTGCTCTTTAACCCAGACTGGAAATTCACTTGTGCAATCTCAGCTTACTGCAACCTCTGACTCCAGGGTTCAAGTGATTCTCCTGCCTCAGCCTCCCCAGGAGCCAGGATTACCGGCACACACTACCATGCCTAGCTAATTTTTGCATTTTCAGTAGAGAGGGGTTTTTACTATGTTGGCCAGGCTGGTCTTGAACTCCTGACCTCAAGTGATCTGCCTGCCTTGGCCTCCCAAACTGCTGCGATTACAGGTGAGCCACTGTGCCTGGTCTCCAAGTCTTTCAAATACCTTTTAGACATCATCATATTTCTTCATATTTTTTTCTTTTTTTATTTAAAATTTTAAAACAATTAAGATGAGGTGGGAGGATTTCAGGTGAAGATCAGAAATCCCATACAGTGCAGAAAACATGGAAACCACCAAGAAAACAGGCCACCTGTAATGCCACCACCCATTGCTGTGTCAATACACATGCTTCCAAGGATGTTCATCTCAGTATTATTTGTAATTAGCAACAAAAACAAAAAAAATGAAGCTAAATATTGACATTACAGGGTTGACTATTGATAAGATGACACATGGATGCTGTTGTGTAACTGGGCTTTGCAAAAGGGGTTTCCATTGTGATTGGATATTCCCCTTTAAGACCAAATCCGAATTGTTCTATTCTGTTCTAGCCCCACGCTTTGAGGGAGGTGTTGATGTCTTCTTGTCTGTATCCAAAGCAGAGCAGCTGGGAGGACAAGAGGCTGGAAATGATTTCCTAGGAGGGAAGCTTAGATCAACTGAGGTCACTGGAGCCAGATAGGACCTGAGGGGTGGGCAGCAAGATCAAGTGTCTGAAAGGCCACAGGCTGCAGGTCAGATCAGGCCAGTACAGTCCCATGACAGGTAGAACCAGTACTGATGCAGAGGCTGTGGGAAATGAATTTCAGCTCAGCGAGGAAGCGTTGTCTGTGCTGCAAGAATGGTGCAGACTTGCCCAGGGCCACCAGAAGAATCATCCTCGACCTGATCACATCCTTTATCTGGAACGGTTCCTGCTGCTTATTTGTCCACTAAAGAAAACTCAAGCAATTAGCCTGGCATTCTAGGCCCTCCCTGACTTGTGCTCTGTCACAACAGGAATATTTTCCACTTTCCCCAGACTCTACCTGGTGCACGTGGGCCATGCCTCCTTCCCCAGGCAGGCTCTGCATTCTGCTGCTCTGCACCTCAGCACATCCTCTTCTCTCTGCTGTGTACCACCCCCTGCGTCTCATCTCCCCTGATTCAATCCTCCCCTACCGCAAGTCCCAGCTCCTCCATGATGCCCACAATCAGAAGGCCTTGAGCCCTCTTCTAATTCCTAGACTGCCTTATGGGTACCTCTCCCAGGACATGGCCACTTCCTTCCCAGTTGTAGGCCCAGGTGTATATGTGACCCTTCCCTACAAGGGTCAGTGCTTCTGAGAATATGGGGCACCCCTTGTTCATCCTCTCATCCAGCATGCGGCTCAGTGCCAGGATTCTAATGGATAAATGTTTCCAGAGGCTTCTATGGGGGAAGCTAAATATCTTGTTCTTTCCTAGTAGTTCTCCTTCTTGCGTTTATTTTTGGCTGGATGTTTTTATGCCTCCAATTCTAATTTGGTTCCTTAAACTGGCTCGATGAGTTAGGAAGGACATTGATCCTCATCCCTATGGTACATCAACAGAAACTGAGGCCTAGAGGGTTTAGGTGACTTATTCAAAGTCATGCACTTAGAAAGTGGCAAACCCCACCTTGAATCCGGGTCCAGCCTTTTGCCTCTGATGCATCTTGATTTCTTCTCCATGTCCAGCAGGGCACCCGTCCTCGCCACCTGTGGTGGACACCGTGCATGGCAAAGTGCTGGGGAAGTTCGTCAGCTTAGAAGGATTTGCACAGCCTGTGACTGTTTTCCTGGGAATCCCTTTTGCCAAGCCCCCTCTTGGACCCCTGAGGTTTACTCCACCACAGCCTGCAGAGCCATGGAGCTTCGTGAAGAATGCCACCTCTTACCCTCCTATGTAAGCCAGGGGTGGCTGTGGTATGTGTCCATGGGGCTGTTCACCTCAAAGTGATGCAGGAAGGAGTCAAGGCAGTTCCCCTGATGGGCTGATCCTTTGCTCTGGAATCCTTAAGATCATTGTAGACCCTTAAGAACATTCCAGAAGTCTCACAGCATTCTGGAGTCCATTACTTAACACACGTTTATTGACCACCTACTGTGTGCCAAACATGTTTCTGGGTTCTTGGGATCCATTAGTGAACAAAGCAAAGATCCCTAGGTTCATGGAGCGTGCATTCTAGCAGCGGGAGACAGAGAAGAACAACATGCAAATTACCTCATGGATTGTGTGATCTGTTAGAACAGGATAAGTGCCTTGGAAACAAAGAAGCAGTTAAGCAGGTGAGGGAGATCAGAAAGAAGGATCCCATGAATTCCACGGTCTTGAATTTTGACATAGTTGGTTAGAGGGGTGGGCCAGGAGGTGTGTGGGTAGCAAGTGTACTGAGATGTCCACTCGGCTAGTGCTCAACTCTCAGGTGTGCCCAACTCCCTATTCCTGAGGAGAACGATGGCAGATGTGTCCATTCACCCTGGCCAAGGTGGGAAGAAAAGCCCAAAGGTTCTAATTGGCCTCACCGCCACTCCCCAGGGTACCAAGGACCCTACAGGCATCAGAGCGGAACCCACTCATCTCAGTAGCCAGGCATTCGGAGGCTTTCCAACAGTCCACCTGTGGCTACCTTCTTTACTTTGTTTTTGTTTTAATATTTACTGTTTTTATTTTGTGACTGCAAATGTCATATATACTTATTGCAGAAAATTTGGGAAATTCAGAGAAGGAAAAGTAAGAATATTAAAATCACATACAATATCCCAGCACCTAGAGAGAACAACTATCAATATTTTAGGTGGTAAAATATTATCATCTAATATTTTGTTTGTATTCCAGTTTTTTGTCTGTTGCTATACTTTCTCCCTTTAAAATACAATGCTACATTGAGATAATTTGGATGTCTGCTTTGCTCATTTATAAGTATGTCATGAGCATCATTCCATCCCATGATATAGCACAGCCTGATGTTAACAGCTGCATTACATTGGGTATTGAACCATAATTAATTTTCCCCAAGCTTGTATTTGGGTTCATTAAGTTACATATGATGTTTTTAATAACATAACATAATGAAAGTGAAACTTTTATGCATATTTATGAATATTTTTGGATAACTTCTCAGAAATGACATTTCTGAGTCAAAGAGTATATATCTCTTGTTTGATTTCCCTCCCAAAATATTCCAACTACACTCCTCTCATTGATGTATGAAAATCTCCATTTGGCGCACTCTTGGCAATGCTTGGGATTATTAAAAAATGTTTTTGGCTATTGGATAGGCAAAATAATAATAACAATAACAGCAATATTATTTTCCTGTTCAATTTGCATTTATCTGATGACCAGTCAAGTTGAGTTCTTTTTCCCTTTCTACACATTGGAATGTCTTTGCATTATTATTATTATTGTTACGCCGCTTGTACTTGGTGTTCTGTAGGAAAATCTCCCAGGATGGAAATCAAGAAGTCATCTTTGCTGACTCTGATTCTGTCACTTGACAGCTGTGTCATCCCAGAGCCTGAATGCCTCAGTTTCTTTATGTACCTACTGGGGGTGCTGACGCCTGCTTTCTGGTACTTTGAGATCTGGGACTGTGGCTTATAATATACTTGTGTGTAAGAACCACATGGCATGAATCTTCCTGGCTATATGACATTGGTCATGTTCTCTAACCTCTCTGGGTTTCAGTTTTCTCATTTGTAAAATGGAGATAATAGAACCTATGTAATGGGACTGAGTTGAGGCTTAAATGAGTTAATATACAAAAGGTGCTTAAAACAGTGCCTGGAACACTGGGAGGACTCAATAAATATTACCAATGTTCATCTATGTTGTATCCTTGAGATCGTTTATCAGGGCAATGCAACAGCACTTTCCTGGAAGAGCCAGATGATAGAATCTTGGCGTGTCAGGGCTGCAAGACCCATGTAGAAATCACTGCTCTCACTTAGACCTGGTAGATTTGGGACCCAGAATGTGAAAAGAATTCACCCAAAATCACCCTGCAAATAAGTGGCAGAGAGAGGACTAGAGCACAGTTCTTCTGATGTTGTCCCACAAAGATTTTACCCCTGAGCTACTGCGGGAAATGTCACCTCCCAGGGAGGATCGGTGTATTTGTTGTCTCCCCTCCTTGATGCTGGGAGTCCCTAAGGCTCCGGGAAGGAAAGAGGTGTGAAGACCTTCTCAGTCTGCTTGGTCTTAGGAGACCTTAGTGAATCCCAGCGCCCCCACCTGAAGCCCCTGATAGCCTCCTACTCACTACAATGTGGTAAGTCTCTAAATATCAAGTCCATTTTCAGGCTTAAACCTCCCAGTCCAAGGCCTTGCCAAAGAGGACGCCTGGCTTAGATCCCGCTGAACTTCAGGGTTCTTTTCTCCCCCTCCCCAGATGTTCCCAGGATCCCAAGGCGGGGCAGTCTATCTCAGACCTATTGACCAACCGAAAGGAGAACATTCCTCTCAAGGTTTCCGAAGACTGTCTTTACCTCAATATTTACACTCCTGCTGACTTGACCAAGAAAAACAGGCTGCCGGTAAGCTGTGGGATCCCCGGTCAAGGCGTGTCAGTTCCAGTACCCCAGATCTTCTGGGGCAGACCGGAAGGGGATGAAGGCAGCTTAAGGAGGGAGCTGCACAGGCCAGGACTGTTTCAGGGTCTCCACAGGAAATACAGGCTTTCCACACCTCAGTTTCCCCTCATGACACAGGGACTCTGGGGGAGTTTACTGTGCATCTTTAATGAACATCTTAATTGTTCCAAGTTCCCTCATGCTAATAAAAGGATGAGAATGATTACTTTTAGTTACTAGATGAACAATCTGATACACAGAGTGGGTAAGACATGATTTCCAATAATGTTAGTGGTAGAAGGAACTTAGAGAATAGCCTACACCCCAACTCTTCTTTTTTAAGTGGAGAAACTGAGGCCCAGACAGGGAAGGAGAGGTCACCCAGCAGGGTAGTTTTGACTGAAGTCTTCTGATCTTCAAACCAGTGCTCTTGACATGGAGTAGGGCATTGAGCTTGTATGTGGCCTTTCTCTAGCACACCAATATTCATCTGGGGTAACTTTCACTGTCCGGGTATGGGCGCTGAGGGAAAAATGTGGGACAAACCCAAAAGCACTTCCTTTTGCCTTTGGCCAATTATCTGGTATTTTTTTCTACCTATTTTCCCTCCCTAATTGTCTTGGCAGAGGCTGATGACCCAATGAATCAGCATTTCCCAAATAAATGAAGGGCAGGAGGTGGGGCAGGCTGACAGCTACGGGTTGCAGGGTGGGTAGGATTTTCTGGCAAAGGAGGCCACTCCAGGGTGTAAAAAGAAGGAGTGTTGTGTCCAACCAGTCTCCCAGGGGCACCGTGGCATGGTGCCCAGGAGTGGGGGAGCAGGTTTGCAAATGTGGGACTAGAAATTGGCTCTACATATGCTTTGTAAGACACAGGAAGTGGGAGAAAGCTTTACTCATGCATTCATTCATTCATTCATTCATTCATTCATTCATTCTTCTATTGTGTACTCAGTGCCCCATATACACAGTTAGACCTGGGGCTTCAGGAAAAAGAAGAACATGAACCTACTCCACGCAGCCCCTGCCTTCAAATATCTTGCCATCTGGGCTGTAGAGACATATCCTCTCTTCAGCATGTTATTGCAGGCCAGTCCGCAGGCTCAGCCTTCACACAAAGATGAAAGCACATTCAGTCCCTCCCCAGGACGCAGGCAGGGATTAGAGGTGTGGGAGAAACAGGATCTCTGAGAACCTGGAGGCAGGAGGACCTCCAGTAATGGCCACAGGTTCTAGAACTAGACAGTCTAGGTTTGAATCCTGGTTCTCCCTTTGACTAGCTGGACATTTCTTAACTTCTCTAAGCCTCTGTTTCCTCAAAATGAGAGTCATTACATATGATCCGTCAAGGGTGACCACTAAACTTGATCTCAGTCCCTGACTAAGTAGGCAGAGGCAGGCTCGTACCCCTACCCTAACAGTGGACCCACTGCACTGTGGCCGGCACCTGCAGTATGCCAGGCAGCTCAACATGTGGACTCTGGAGCCAGACAGCCTGGGTTAAAGTCCTGCTGCTACCACTTTTAAGTTGTAGGACCTTGGGCAGGTTAAGTGCCTCCATTTTCCCACCTGGAGAATGGGACAGTATTAGTATCTACCCAATGGATAGGTTTTTTTTTTTTTACTGTGCTTAGAACAGCACTTGGGACATAGTTTATGAGTTCTTTTTTATTTTATTAATATTATTATTACAATATTATTATTTTAACCCCTTTCACTTCTTCCCTGCTATGTGGACTTTTAAAATGCAAGAATCATGCATGAGGAATTGTATCCACTCTCATCATTGGGTATTAGCAGAGTCCCTGGCATATAGTAAGTTCTCAGACAGGGTTAGTCCATTGATTGAAGGCATCCTGAATTGGGTGGGTTTTAGGCTGGGCTCTGAGGGATGGATACGATTTGGGAATGCAGAGGCATAGAGGAGGCAATTGAGGAAGAGACACCACCACAGGCATGTGTGCTTCCCGAGACAATCATTCATGCACAGATAAGTTTAATTCACTGAGAGAGTTAACTGAGATGAAACTGAGATACAAGGGCTCTCCAAGGGTACGCTGAGCTGCATGAACAGTGCAGGCTTGAGGGTGATGGGAGTGAAGGGGAGAACACAACATCCTTAGCCTTTGCTATACCCATGATGATGTTCTCAGCATGAAGAGCCTTGGGAGGAGGAGGCACTGGAGGCTGGGTAGAAAGGAAGGGGCAGCTGGAGTGTGTACAGTGGGGTGGTGGCTTGGGCCCCAGTTGGGAGAATTTTGGAGGAGAGAGACTGCCTTTTGCAACCTTGCTGGGCACTGGTGAACTTTGGATAACATCTTCTTTCAGTCGTGACCAACAGGTAGGTCACCAAATAAGACACCTTCTGAGTGCTCCCAGGCTCTGTGACCTGTAACTGGTATGTTGCTTCCTCCCTGCCCAGGTGATGGTGTGGATCCATGGAGGGGGGCTGATGGTGGGTGCAGCATCAACCTATGATGGGCTGGCCCTTGCTGCCCATGAAAACGTGGTGGTGGTGACCATTCAATACCGCCTGGGCATCTGGGGATTCTTCAGGTAAGAAATGAGACTCTCACTGCACTTGGGCCCCCAACACGAGGATGCTGGGACCCAGCTCTGGTCATGCCAGACCTCAGGGGACCTTAGCTAGGTTCCATAGTAAGGCATCCAAGCCTCATCAGAATTGGACACGACCTACCCTCTCACTCCCCAGTCACACTCGTCTGTTTGCCTCTGAGCTTTTGCATGTGCTGCTCCCTCTGCCTGGAATGCTAACTCTACCTGAAGAACTCCTCTTCATCCTACAAGACCCAGCCTCCAGTTACCTCCACTGAAAGACTCATCTCTTCTTCACCTATGTTTCTCTAGCACATTAAATTTCTCTGTCATGACACTGAGCAAGCAACATAGTCCTTGAAAGTTGACACATCTGACTTCTCATGGAAAGGGGGGAAGGGGCAGAGTCACAGAGGGAGTTCAGAGCATGTTGTGGGGAAAGGAATGTGGGCTGCAGCTGGTGGGGTGTGGGAGCATCTGACCCCTTCCTGGAGGACTATTACAGCCACCTCACCCCATTTTCTGCTTGAAATCTGGCAAGTGCAGGAAGCAAGGATGGAGTCTTCCCCATCAGGTCTCCATAGGGACAAGAGTCAGATCTCCTTCAAGGTGCAATTACTATAAACCTTTACTAAGGATTAACATCCCAGCACCCTAATCCCGAGTGAGTGATAGGAGGGCTGTGGGAGGGATTCCACTCACTGATGAGAAGGCCTAGGGAGATGGAGGATGGGTTCTGGTCTACCCATGACCAAGGCATCCCAGGCCAGTCTTGGCAGTATCATCTTCATCCCTTTCAGCCACAGCCTGTGTCACTGCTCCCCATTACAGTAAGGCTGCTTCATGATCTCTCTCCACTTCCTCTCCTCCGTGTGTCTCCTCCACCCATGCCAGTCAGGTTTCTTCCGGATCATACCACTCTGCTGGTCTCCTCGTGGTCACCCATGACCTCCTCTGCTCTCCACCCAACCTCACTGGACCTCCTAGCAGCAGCAGATGGCTGCTCAGGCTCTATGACATGCTTCCTTCCCAGCCCTTTCCTGGTCCCCACTTCCCCCTGTCCACAGGCCTCTCTTGTCTCCCTCTCCCTCCCTACTAATTCCCAATGATCCCAGGGAGCAGCCCAGAGGCCCTGTTTCCAGCCCACTTCACCTTTGAATCCCGAAGGCTTCACTCACTGCCTTCTCCCTGCCCCTGGCTGTCTAAAGGGCGTCCCGCTCTTCCCAGGGACAAGCTGAATCCTTGACTCCCACCGCCCCTCCACAACAGAGAACCCCTGCTCCTCCCACTGCGCCTCCACTCAGCTGCTGCTGCTGCATCTGCCCAGGGGCTCAGGAGAAGCCCTCACGGGCAGCCTGGACTCTCTCTTTTCTCACAATCCTCTTGGCTCTACCTTCAAAATCCACTAGTTTGCAATCTTCCTTGGCTCCTACCCCAACCAAAGCTCTCTGTCTCTCACCTTGATTATGATCCTAACACTTACTTTCAGATTCCTGCCACTTTTATACTGAGGCTGAGTCGCACAGTACCGAGAGTGATCACTTAACATGTACGTTGAATCATGCAATGCCTCTGCACAAAACCCTGCAGCGGCTTCCCATGTTCCTTACGATGACAGCCAAAGTTCTTGCCAGGCCCCAGGGCCCTCTCTAGCTGCACCTCCTGATTCACACTTTCTTTCACTGGGCCCCAGGATCTTTGCACTTGCTTTATCTTCTGTCTGAATTTTCTTTCTCTGGATATTTGCAAGGCTCATGTACTTGTTGTGCTTGTTTTATGAGGGTCTTTGTCTTCAAAACCTCAAATGCCACTGCCTCCAAAAAGCCTGCCCTGATTGCCATCTGAAATGGCATCCCCTGTCCCATCCCTGTTTTTTTTCCTTATTCCATTGTATTTACCTCAATGCACTTTGACTACCTGACATCATTATATTCTCTCTATACATCTGTTTATCTGCTTGTGATCTGTGGTGGGAGCTCTGTGTCATCACAGGTGTTGCCTGTTTTGCTCTCAGATGTGCTCTAGCTCATAAGATAATGTCAGGCATGCAGTAGATGCTCAGTAAATAGTTGCCAGTTGAGTGAATGTAGAACCATACATCACCACAATGCTGTAGGAATAAAGGCAGGTTCTCAGAGATGCTGAAGCCCAGTCTTATTCTTAAAGGCTCCCTGAGAGCCCCCAGCCCCATCTCTAGTCCTGAAGGTCCTGCCATGGCATCTCTGCTCCCCACCCTCAACCTGTTCTCTTCCTCACAGCACAGGGGATGAACACAGCCGGGGTAACTGGGGTCACCTGGACCAGCTGGCTGCCCTGCGCTGGGTCCAGGACAACATTGCCAGCTTTGGAGGGAACCCAGGCTCTGTGACCATCTTTGGAGAGTCAGCGGGAGGAGAAAGTGTCTCTGTTCTTGTGAGTGCTCCTGGCACCAGGCCCAACCCCACACTGGATGTGATGCTGATGAGACCTTTTGGATACCTGTCAATCCAGCTATGCACACCTCTGATTACCCTGATACCTGGTTTCAGGACTGACGTTACTCACTGCCCAACATCAGGGGGGTGGAAAGCTAAAGACCAAGCTCTCCTTGGCCCCCAGGAAGCTCAGATCTCAGCTTAGTGTCCGGGGGCCATATGAATCTCAAGATGCAGCCTACAATGGTGGCATTCTCCTCTTCTAGCTTGGTTGAGCTCACTCTCTCTTTCTCTCTCTCCTTCCCACTCACTTCCCTTCTCTTGGGAAGTAGGGATAGGCATAAATTATGAGTGAGGGCAGGCAAAGACAAGAGGTGGACAGAAGTCATTGTTTAGTTAAAACAGAACTATTTGTGGAGGGGACATGGACAGGCTGGGGATTCCTCTGGGGTGGTCTGATGGCTGGTCCATGCCCAAGAAGGAGGCAACAGTCTCTGTGACTGTTGGGCCTAGTGGGCTAGGGGAGGTGGGCTAGAGGAAGGAGGGATGGAGCCGGGGATGGGGAGGGATGGGGCAGGGTTTGTGGGACACAGACACAACCTGGGGGTGTGAGAGGTCCTGGTGGGGTGGGGGATTGGGTGTGGGAGATACTGGGGGAGCTGGGATGAAAAACCAGATGAGTGGTACCAGGAGCTGTAGGAAGCCTTCCGCCTGCCTCGAGGTGGGCAGAGGGTCAGCCCACTGCTGGAGTCTTCAATCCTGTGTCGGTTTTATAGTGTGGTTTGATGCAGCCTGGAAGAGCGACCAAGTCGCTGACCCTACCCCTGAGCATGAACTCTCCTCCCCTCCACTCTGCTCTCAGGTTTTGTCTCCATTGGCAAAGAACCTCTTCCACCGGGCCATTTCTGAGAGTGGCGTGGCCCTCACTGCTGTTCTGGTGAAGAAAGGTGATGTCAAGCCCTTGGCTGAGGTAGGTCTCCCGCTGGATACCCCCACCCCCTTGGCTCTGTGCTCCTGAATCCTCAGGGGTCTCTCTTCTGGTGGGTTTTAGCTAATGTTCTCCTACAATCACTGAGACACCAATGGCTGAGCAGGAAGCGTGAGGAGACACCTTGATTAGCATCCCAGTTTCATAGCCGGGCAAATCGACACAGGACTTGGAAGGGATTTGCCAAGGGCAGCAGGTGATCAGGGCAGAGCTGGGACTCCAGCTCATGGCTCAGCAGGCAGTACAGTGCCCTGTCAGTGCCCACACTCCTCCTATATGCCAGGGCCTGGTGCCATGTTGGGCAGTGATGGTGTCTTGTGTCTCTCAGGGTCTGAGTCCTGTGGACCCACTTTTGGGCTGTCAGCCTGGAGCAATTCCACACTGAGTGCCTGATCACCAGGGTTGGTTCCTGGAGAATTCACTGGTTGATTCATTTGTTCACACAACAAAACTAGGTGAATAAGTGAAGGCAAAAACAAGAGGTGTGCAGAGGTCATTGTTTGGCTCAAAGCCAGATGTCCGTGTGGAGGAAATGTGGACACTATATGGCCTTATGTGGCTCTGCATTCTAGCCAAACACCTAACACCTCCCCAAACTTCTGCTATAATGTAGGGAATAGATGAGTAGTTACAGAATCACACAATTACAAAGCGTCACCTATGACAAGAGCAGTGAAGGTGAGGTACTTGCTGCCACAGCAGAATCCAGAGAGCTTTGAGTCCCGGGGCAGGAAGAGGTTACCAGGAAAGGCTTGCTGGAAAAGTGACCAATGAGTCAGGAGCAAGGAATGTCCAGGGAGTGGGAGCAGCACATGTGTGTGTCCTGTGGCAGGAGGATGCATCCCAGTCACAAGGGGGAGAGAGAGACAGGGTCGACGGGGCTAGCACAGGGAGAGCAGGGGAACATAGCAAGTACTGAGAGTGGGATCGTTGGCAGGGGCCACAATGCACAGGACCCTGGCAAGGATTTTGTCATCATCTGGAAAATGGTTGTAAGCCAAAGGGAGAGGTGATCAATGGGAATCCAGACCTAGGCCGAGGATTGCCCACTGGAGCCAGTGACCTGGAGGATTTCGGTAGATATGAAAGCTTATTTGAGGACAACGTCCAAATTTAAAGGGCTAGTACATAGGAGGAGAGAAAATGGGGATGCCAAGAATTTTTAGCATTTTTGAGAATTTTTAAAGAATTAATTGGTTATAAGCAACAGTTGCCCATTGACCCGACTTAAGTCAAGAAGGAGCATTAGCCTGGTGTGGTGGCTCATGCCTGTCATCCCTGCAATTTGGGAGGTTGAAGCAGGATTGTTTGAGCCCAGGAGTTCGCAACCAGCCATGGCAACAAAGTGAGACCTCGTCTCTACAAAAAAAAAATAAAAAAAAGAAAATTAAGCTCGGCATGGTGGTGCAAACCTGTGGGCCCATCTACATGGGAGGCTGAAGAGGGAGGATCACACGAGCCCTGGAGGTCTAGGCTGCAGTGAACTGTGTTTGCACCGCGGCACTCCAGGCTGGATGACAAAGCAAGACCTTGTCTCAAAATCTTCTTTATAAAAGTAGAATTAATTTTTGAAGGAAATAGAGGTCTGGGATGAGGTTGAGCTTTGTGAAAAAACAGGAAACAGAAATTACACAATAGTGCGAATCCTGGACTCTCTTACTCTTTTTCCTCTCTCTTTCTCTGAATGTCTTTCTCTCTCTCTTGCCCTCTACTTCTCCCGGTCCCTGTTTATTTACTCGAGAAACACCCTGGGCATTGATTCTGTCCCAGATCCTGCACCAGGCTCTAGGGGCCTGTGCACTTGCCCTGCCTCCCTACCATGGAGCCTGCCTGCTCTCCCTCTGTGCCCTTCTTTCTGGCTGCACTTTGTTTCCAGTCTGCATCAGCACCCTATCTGCCCCTAAGCTTAAGGACTCTCCTTTGGTTCCAGAAAGTAGTCAGGCTGTCTTTTCTGTTGTGAAAAATGAGCGTTTTTACGTTAGCAGCTCTCCGCCCCAATTCCAGGTCACTTAGGAGAGAGGCTCACTGTCCTGTCTTTGCTTAGATGTCCCTGGACTCTTAGAAAAGAAGGAAACCAGAGTGTGCTGGGCAGACTGACCCCAATCCCCAGGACAGGAAGAAGGGAGCCTCTCTCTCAGGACAGCTTTTTTATTTTTATATTTTTTACATTTTTTTAAAGATGGAAAGAGGTTCTTGGTGCATTAATTGGTGTTGCTCTGTGGCTTGACTTAGGACAAAGGTGAACAGACCATTGCTCATGGCCACATCTGGATGTACGCCTGTGTGGCCCTTGAGCTAAGGATGTTTATTGAAAAAAACTTTTTGTTGATTGAAAGGAATCAAAAGAAGAATAATATTTAATGAAAAGAATCAAAAGAAGAATAATATGTCATGAACCATAAAATTACATGAAATTCAAATTTCAGTGTCCATAAAGAAAGTTTTCTTTGAACACAGCGACACCCATTCATTTACCTCATGTATGTGACTGTGTTTCACGTCAACAGCAGTGTTGAAGTTGCAGCAGAGACCACGTGGCCCACAAAGCCTCAAATATTTACTATTAGGCCTTTGATGGGCACATTGCCAACCTGTGCCCTAAAGAGTCATGCTTGATTACTGCTTGCGACTCTAGTACACAAATGTGCAGCTGGAAACTTCTGGCTGTGCCACAGACGCCTCACTCAGCTGAGAAACCCCGACTGTGTCTTACAAGGGACGACATCTTGTTTATCTTTAGAACTCACTTTTAAAGCACATTCGCTACCTTCTGAGGTGCCTCTGTGTGAATCATCTTATCTAGGCCTCCTGCAATTCTGCACATGTTTATTGTGTGGGAGACACGGCACTCTCCTACATGTATTAACTCATGAGGTAGGTGCAGCCATTATTCCCATCCATGGGTGGAGAAACCAAGGCCCAGAGAAATCAGGTGGACTGCCTGCGGCCTAATGGCTGGTAAGTGGAGCAGCCAGGATTTGAAGGCAGACAAGGAAATTCAGGATTCCATGCTCTCTACCCCAGTTCCACCTCGTCTTTCTTGACACATTCAGCTTGAGATCATTATGTCCATTGCAATGGAGATAAGGTAGCAGAGATGAGAGATTACATAATTGACCCATGTTACAATTGAGATTAGTAAGAGAGGCAACACTCTGTGGGACCTGGAACCCACACCCACGGGTCTACAGTATCTTCTGCTGCTCCCTGCCACTTGTACAAGATGGGCTTGGGGTAGAACGCCACTTTCCACGTTGATGAAGTTGCGGGACGTCGCTCTTGAACTCTACCACTGCCTGTGATCTTTGCAGAAAATTGCTATCACTGCTGGGTGTCAAACCATCACCTCAGCTGTCATGGTTCACTGCCTGCAACAGAAGACGGAAGAGGAGCTCTTAGAGACGACATTGAAAATGGTAGGTGTGCCCATTCCTGTAACTCAAACCCTGTATACTTGGTCCCAGACTTCTTCATTTCAGCTGTCCTCTTGCCCTGGGACAGTTACCTGGACAACTTGTCAACTCTCAGGAGTGTCAATATCTGAATGGGGAATCTAATTTGTCCTTTTTATTGTAAAATGGCACAAATGTTAAAAAAAAAAAAAAAAAGTCCAAAAATAATATGATAAAAAATTGACCAAATTTAGTATTTGACCAAAATTTAATATTTTGCAGTTCTTGTTTTCAGATGTATTTTTGAGAAACTAAACAGTACATATTCCCTGGGGACACCATCATCCTGAATTTGGAGGATGGAGATATTAAGCTCAAAGATTTTCAGAAAGATGTCACAATTTATCTTGGTTGACTTAGAAACTGTCTGTATTAGACCTGGTGGTGGTCTAGTTTTCTAGATTTTCTGAGACTCTAACTCAGTTGTCATTCTAAGATAGTCATCTGTCCACTTAATCATTAATCCATCTACTATGATCTTCTTATCCACCTGTCTGTTCACTAATTCATCCAATTCACTGACATCTTTTTATCAATCTAATATCAGCCTGTTCATAACTTTTTATTTATCTATTTTCAATCCATCCACCATTCATGGATCATCCAGCCACCTTACATCTTCACTCCATCACCCATTCCTTCAAAACCAACAATCCAGTTATTACCTATCTTCTTGTTTTCACCCATCTATTCATGCGTCCATCCAATTCAACTGTACTCCATGCATTGACCAACTCCATCCATCCCTTCAATGATCCATCCATCCATCCATGCTCAGTATGTAGGGGTGGGTGTTAGTGGTAGTGAAACAGATATGAAGGGGACATACTCCCTGCTCACAGGGAACTATCCAAAGAGAAACACATTCGCATACTTTGCAGGTTGAGCATGGTGGCAGCACAGAGGGGAAGCATTCATTATAGTCATCAGGAATGCTTCACAGGGAAGGTGGAGGAGCCCGGTTTGAGAACAGACAGTGGAATTCGGGAGTTCATGCCCTTAACCCTTATTCCACCGTATCTTTCTTGAGAAATTCAGCTTTGAGATCATTGTGCCCATTTTAATAGAGGTAACAAAGACAGATGAATTTTGTAATTGCCCCATGTCACAGTTCAAATCAGTCACAGAAGCAACACTGTGGGACCCAGAACCCACAACTGCGCCTCTAGAGTATCTTCTGCCACCCCTGCCATCCTCACATATTAGGATTGTGGGACTTGTGGACCTTTAGGATTGATGGATGGCCATGGCAGTCTCTCATCACAGGGAAGCCCAGCAGGAGAAACATCCAGAGGACACAGCACCCAGGGACATTGCAAACTATTGCCTTTGAGGGGGAATAGTTTGAATTCCAAGTTCAAGAGTAGCCTGATCCCTGGATTCTATCCTTGGACCTGAGGCTACTCCTGGGTCTCAGGGCCAGCCTCTACCACTGGACTCTGCTTGTGTTTCCATGGGTTGAGTCCAATGTGGTCTTGGGGCTTAGGTCTTGGTTCAGGCTCTAAGTGACCAAACTATTCAAGGAATTAAAACACACCTGTTTTCTCATGCCTGGAAGGAGGAAAATATCCCAGCAATTCTGTATGCAGCATCAGAGGACCCAGTTTAAAAGGGAAGAATTGAGTCTTTGGGTAACCCATCCCTAAGATCCTGGGACATCTTTTTGAGTTTTTCTGAGATCTTGTGGAAGCGCCTCCATGATTACCCACTCTCTCCAGTACACACACATATAGACACACAGACACACACACATAGACACACACACACAGAAACACACACAGGCACACACACAAAGAGACACACATAGACACACACACACACACACACACACACACGCTCCTGGCTAGTGGGACTATAATCCTTAGTGGAGGAACCTGCACTGGTCAGACATGTGGGAACTGCAGTGCAGCACTACAGTCACTGCAATCTTGGTGAACACACACCAAAGAGAAGCATGGGGTAGGATGAGTCTCAGTGAGCTTGTATGAGTCAGGACTTTCTAATGGGAGATGAGGAAACTCCCCCAAGTGCCTTGAACAGAAAAAGAAATGTGTTGCAATAGCGTTCTCGTGTAAACTGAAAATCTCCAGAGTTGATGCCTTCAGGCATGGCTGGATCCAGATGATCACAGGATATTATCGAAAATCTACCATTCTCTATCCTTCAGATTTGCACATCTCTGTGCTGGCTTCACTCTTAGGCAGATATGTCTCCTGGGAAGGTTAAAGACAATGGCACTAATGTTCTATTGCTTAAAAAATCTGTTTCTAAACAATTCCTGCAAAAGTTTTGGGGTAAACTCTATTGGATTGACATGGGTGTATGCCCATCCCTGAACTAATATTCATGTTCAGGGAGATGGAGCCCCCTGGGTCACATATAGATATCTGAATTCATGGAGTGATGGGGGGAGAAGGAGATCTCTGAAGGAGAATTGATGGGTTCTTCCCAGGGGAAGAAAAATGGGAGAAGGATGGGGAGCCAGTCAGCTTCAACGAGCGGGCTTCCTCTCCAGAGCTCCACTGACTCTGGATCAGAGTTCCCAGGACATCCTCCCCATGCTGGCGCCCACTCCTCCCTGCTATGCCTTCACCCTGTGCTCAGGCCCAGCAGAGCCGGAGTCCTGCCCACTTCCTTTTGGCCCAGCCAGCTTGGCACCAGGAGGGAGAACCTGACACCTCTGTTGCCCCAGTCACCCAGCTCAGTGTTCTCCTGGGAAGCCTCTAACCCACATCCTCTGCCTTTGTCTTCACAGAAATTCTTCTCTCTGGATTTACATGGAGACCCCAGAGAGGTAAGGACCTTTTGTTTCTCCATTACAGGTTTTGAGTCTTAGCACCTTTAAGCTCCAATTAAGAGTGAAAGAATCCTCTCTTGGGTAATTATAGTAACACCTGTGTGTTTGTTGCTGAGGCCCAGAGAGGCGTAGTGACTCACCTGGGTAACACAGCCAGGAGGAGTAGTGGCAGGCCTAGAACCCATTTTCCTGACTTCCAGTCCAGTGCTCCCAGGCTTCACCCCTGCGTGGAATGGACTCTGCCCACTCCACTTCTTTTTTACATTTTCCGCTCCCCAAAATGGCACTATGGGAGGAGGCTGAACCAGAACCTTCCACTCTCAGGAAGCAGAGATAGCAGGGATGGTTAGGCATGGAGAGGGGAAGCCTGAATCTCAGTCCAAGGACACTTTCCTCCTCCCAGCACACAGGAAACTCCAACATATCCTCCCGTTCTCCTCACCCCCACCCCCACCTCCCAGTGGGTTGACTGTTTCTGGTGACATCACCTCTGCAGCATCTTACAATCCTGTCCTCTATGCTGCCTCCCTGGAAGTCACAGCACTCTCCTTAAAAGGTCTTGGGAGGAGTACATGAGATTCATTCAGTAAAGACTTAATAAACACTTCATATGTGCCAGGACTTGTTTAGGAGCTGGGGATAAAGGAGTGAAACAAGAAAGATTCCCTGCCCTCTTGGGACCCTCCATTACAGTGCAGGGAGAGTGCAATAGAAAAGCAAATCAGGTGTGTATTCTGTTTGATGGTGTGCAGCATTAGGGGATAGAGTTTGTGGGGGGTTTCAACTGAAGTAGCAGGATCAGGGAATGGGTCAGTGAGAAGGTGGCATTTGAGCCAAGCTCTGGAGAAGGTGGGAAGTCAGCTGTCAGGAAACCTGGAGAAGCCTATTCTAGGCAGAGGGAACACCCACTGCAAAGACCTGATGGAAGTGGCCAGTTTGGCTGGAGAGGACCAAGTGTGCAGATAGACTGGCTTGAGGCTAAAGAGGTTAATGGGCGGTGGGAGAGGGGTCATTCAAAGTACTTGGATTTGGATTCAGAGCAAGACGGGAAGCCTTTGGAGGTTTTGAACAGAGAAGTCACATGATCTTAGATGTCACAAAGGTCTCTGCCTCTGGTGTTCAAATAGACTGTAGGAAAGGGGCAGAGTGGATGCACTTGACCAGCTGGGCGGCCTCTGTGTTGCCATAATCCAGGCCAGGGCTCCTGGCTGCTTAGACAGGGCTGTGGCAGTGGGGATGGGAGGAGTGGTCGGAGTCTGGATATCTTGGAAGGAATAACTGAGAGGATTTGCTGATGGACAGGATGCAGCGAGTAAGAAAGAGAGGGGAGTGGAAGATGCCCTGAGTTTTCTGACATAAGCAAGGTCATGCCCACACAGGGCAGGCAGTTGAAAACTCTGAGTGGACAGCGGCAATCACTTGTCATTGTTGCTGATGGCAGTCTTCCATATGCTTGCTGCCCAACCGGGGTGCTCCTGTCTCTTGCCTCAACTTCTATATCTTCTACTTCACCTTCCATCCCCATTTCCATGTCTCTTTGTGCAGCCAGACTCGCCTTCCTTAACAGAGTTAGAGGATGTCACCCCCACTTCTTAAAAGCCTGGCCTTCCTTATGAGACAAATACCCTTCCGTCCATGAAGTTAGGCCTTCAAAGCACACCTGCATGCTCACTGTGTGCCGGACTGTGCAGAAGGTAGGCTCTGCACCTGTCCCTCCCTCTAGACTTTGCCACATGGCATTTCTCCAAGCCCAGAACTCTTGGGTGTTTCTGGAATTGACCCTGTACAGTGACACCTGTGTCCTTTTGCTCATGTGATTCCCACTATTTAGAAATTCTCCCTCCTTTCCTCACCTGTCAATATCATTCAGTGCCCAGAGCCCACCACAGGCAGGCAGCGCCTCCTCCACGTCGCCTGCCCTGCATCTCCTTCCAGAGGGGTTGCTCCTTTTCTTGGCCTCCCAGGGCAGACCTTCCTGGAGAGCTTCTCAAGGAGGCCAGACTTGCACTCCCATCCTGTTCTGTATTTTCAGTCATATTGGATTAGGATCTGTACCTTTTCCAGCTGGGTCTGGTCCACTTCACAAAACATCTCCCCCAGGCAGCCTGAACTAGCTCCTCAGTCATTGGCTTTTGTAGAGCAGACCAAAGTCCCGCGAGCCATAGGGTCTCAAAGACTAGGAATTGTCCAGTTCCATCTGATCTCCAGGAGGGAAATACAGCCCATGGGGCGGGAAACTGGGAAGATGGCACAGAGGATTGGGGTCTAGGAGAGGAACCCGCAGCAACCCTGCTAACAAGTAATACCTAACATTCACTCAGCCCTTCCAGACACCAGATGCTGTGCTAAGTATTTCACATGTGTTCAGCCATTTAATCCTCATAATAACTCACCTCGTAGATGAGAAAACTGAGGCCCAAACAGGTGAAACTCCCGGCCAGTAAGTAGCAGAGCCAGGCTTCAGATCCAGTTAATCTGCTTTCAATGTCCATGCTCTATCTTAGCAACTACACCATTGTGACTAAATATGAAATATAAAAATATAACTACCCAGGACCAGCTGCCCTGATGGCAACACGTGAGTCAGGCTCTCTCTAATCTGTGACGGCATAAAAATTATTCATCAAAGGTAAAACCTAAAATTAAGACATGGATCAAAATACTGTGAGTTCATCACTGATTCTTTTCTTCAAGATTTTCTCTCTAACAGGGAATCAAGTCTTAATCTAGGCTCCTTGAGTGATGATGGTTCAGTACCTCCTCAAACCCACCCATGGATCAGTAACAGCTCTTGTTTATATTCAGATAGATAGCAACATCTCTCCTCATTAATCATGGATTCTGCGTTTATAAATTCACCTGCTTGCTAAAATGTCCTTGTAACCCCAAAATCGATACTGGTGGCACTTTCATGGTCACATGCAGGTCACACAGGCAGGCACAGAACAGGGGAAGGTGGATTTGCATGATGGGCACGTTCCATCTGAGATCCGGGGAGGTAACCTCTGTCTTCTCGTTTCGTCTCTTGTGCTAACAAGTGTCCTCTTTGTGGTCTATTTAGTGCCATGTGTTCTGCACATTTGTGCTTTTTGTGGTGATGTCATTGTTTAGAGTGGCCCCAAGAGGAGCGCGGCCTTCTGGCATTCCTGAGCTAAGCAGGCTGTGCTGTGCCTTACGGGGAAGGTGCCTGTGTAAGACAAGCTTGGGTGAGGCAGGAGCTGCAGTGCTGCTGGCCATGCATTTGGTGTTGAAAAATCCACAAAATAGCACGTTCAGAAAAAGGAGAAGGAAATTGGCCAATTCATACATGAGGCTGTGATGGAAAGGGCTAAAGTAACACCTCTTGTGTGGGATGGAGCTGTGGAAGTGTCTTTCAACAGAAACCCACACATAAAAGAAGGTTGATGAAAATGTTGTGGCCAGAGGTTTGCAAGAGCCTAACCCGGTATTTCCCCTTTGAGTGATGACTCTGTATTCTCTAATTCAGCACTCATGGGAGCTTTATCGGAAGCAACTTCCAGGACTACCAAAAATCAACTGTGGATAGAGAGAGGGAAATGCATGCGCTTCAAATTGAAATATATAGGCATGTAATTTTATATAGATAATACATATATTTCAATCTGAGTGAAGATTTCTTCCTCTCCTCATCACCTGACCAGTGTTAGCCTCTGCCTGAAGTTCTACCCCTGAGTCACAGAGACCTACCCCACTTAAGTTAGGACCCTGAGAATATGCAGCCATGGCCCATAGTCACGCCAGTCTGTGGTACCTGTCTCACCCTCAGACAGGCAGAGTTGGGGACATGGGTGTGACCAGGGAGGGAATCACAGGCACTGCATTGCTCTCTCCCAGAGTCACCCTTTATTGACCACCGTGATTGATGGGGTGCTGTTGCCGAAAACACCTGAAGAACTTCAAGCTGAAAGGAAGTTCAACACTGTCCCCTACATGGTTGGAATTAACAAGCAGGAGTTTGGCTGGATTCTTCCAATGGTGAGAAGGCACAAGATTCTTGGAGGGACTCAACCATCCCCATCAGCCCTCTTGTCTCTGGTCCCAGGAGTGCGTCCCTCTCTGAGCCCCACTCTGAGTCCCTGGCAGCTGTCCCCTTCAGCAGGAGTTACCATTTCCATGGAAACCTTCTCTACAATTGCACAGTTGTCATCTGGGTGTCAAGGCCCTGGGATTCCCTCTCCCTAGATTCTCTGATTGTCTTCCTATTGAAAAATCCTCAAGTGTCTGCTCTGGGAGGGCCAGTAGAGAAAATAACTGTGCAGATGGGAAAACTGAGGGGCCTAGGGTGGGGAAGGAGTTGAGGAGTACGGAGAGGCAGTCAGTCAGGGGCTTCCTGTCTTCCCACCTCGGGCTAGCTATGCATAGTTCCCCAGAAAATCACTCATGTTCTTCATCATCTCATTGGAAATATCCAAAGAAAGTGGCTTCTTCTTGAGTTACTGTTGACTTCGAGGGAATAGTAGACATCAGGGTCTACTTGAGAGTGGAGGGTCAGAGGAAGATGAGGATGGAAAAGCTACCTAATTGGGTGCCATGATAAATACCTGGTGATAAAAGAATTTATACAGCAAACTCCAGAGATCCAAATTACCTATGATCAAACCTGCACAGGCACCCCCAAATCTAAAATAAAAGATGGAAACAAATAAACAGAAAAAGCGATTAACTTCTAAAAGTAAAGAAGGGTTCTCCTTCCAGTTGAAGATAAACAAAGCTGACCCTGGTTAAAGTTGTAGGATGGGTTTATTCAGTGACATGATTACAATAGGGAAAACAGTCCAGCATGGACAGGACGCACATCCCCGAAACAGAAGCCTGGCAATGTTTCATAGGCCAGGTGTGCCAAGGGAACTGTGGTCTGTGGGGAGGGGCTTGGTCCGTGTGGCTAGGCCACCTGGATGTCTTCATCCTGGCTCACCTGGGGCAGAAACAAACTTCTCTTATCTTCAGGACAGGAAGCCATGTGTTAGACTGCAGGATGAAACCACTGAAGTCAGCCTCTACTCCTTCCACAGGGACTGGGAAGATCAGGAGTGAGCTCCCTGAATGTTTGCATTGCAAAGAGAAGGCTCTCAGGTCCTCCAGGAAACAGGGTTGGGTGGTAGATTCACACCCAAAGGGCAGAGAAAGGGTTTATCATTGCAGGTTTTGTAAAGTAACTGCTCTAATTGGGTTCAGCGACCTTTCTGCTTCTGTCCAGTTTTTGGCTGGAGCAGAGTAAATTGTCCTGGCAGGGTTGAGCCTTCCCAGGCAGGTATGTTAAGGATACTGGGGTCATTCTAGGGACACAGCCTTAAGCTGCTATAAGCGATGCTAGAGTTTGGTCGAATCTCTGAGTGCAGAGGTTTGGGAAGAAATGTTATGTGCGTAGAGATGTGCAGTTCGCCCCTCAGAAGGATTTCAGAGGTTCTACCAAAGATCAAAGCCATGAAGGCAGGATCTAAGGCTTTCAGTGTCATCTGTGACACATGGCAGTACTTGGGAGGTCTACATCCTCTTCTCCAGAGTCCTCCATTCCACACTGGCCTGGCAGAAACCTTGGCTCTCCATGTCACTGACCACTATAGAGATCCCAGACACACACACACACACACACACACACACACACACACACACACACCCCGCAAAATACTGCCACAGCTTCTCGAAAATTTTTTTCTTTTTTTTTGTAATCTTTGCAATGCTTGAGTTTCTGGATATAAGCCCATTTGATTAATTGATTTTGCCCATTTCAGAAAAGACCCATGTCCTTAAAAGCCCCCCAAATTAGAGGAGTTTCAGTCTGCATTGGTTTGGTTGGTTGGTCAATTTGTTTCTTCTCGTTAATTCCCAATGATTCATAAATGCTTAACTTTTTTTTAACAGTCGATGGGCTATCCACTCTCCGAAGGGAAACTGGACCAGAAGACAGCCATGTCACTCTTGTGGAAGTCCTATCCCCTTGTTGTAAGAATCTAAGAATCGTGGGAATTGGCTGAGCTGCAGAGAGGGACAATGAGTTGCCACAAATCGTAAAGCAATTAAAAGGCAAAATGAAGACTGGGGACTCAGGGTTTCCCCCATCTTTCCACCTTTCCCACTTTACTTTCCATCCTAGCAGGGAGTTGCACAGGGCTGGTAAGGTTCACCATTGAGACAGGCCTTTCCAGTGGGCTGGAGAAGCGGCATTACTCACCAGGGGATTGTGGCCACTTTATTGATCTATTTCAGTACATTACTAAGGAATTGATTCCAGAAGCCACTGAGAAATACTTAGGAGGAACAGATGACCCTGTCAAAAAGAAAGACCTGTTCCTGGACTTGATAGCAGATGTGATGTTTTGTGTCCCGTCTGTGATTGTGGCCCGGCACCACAGAGGTGAGTCCCAGAGGTCGAACAGGGGAGGGACATGGACCCTACCAGCTTCTGTATCTGACCCGCCTACCTCCCAGCATAGACAGACCTGGAAACAGCCGAGGGTCAGGCTTCAAAAGCTGATTCCATATGTCATGGCATGAGGTTCTGTCTTATTTTGGTTTATGCCAGCAGCAGACTGAGAAAAAAAATCCAGAGGCAAGTGGTTTTTTAAGTTGGTGATCCCAGATAACAGCAATTGGGATGTGGGGAAGTGAGAGAGGAAAGAGATGGAATCCAATCCATGATGCATTGCCGAGGGAGTATCCACTGTGGACAACTGGAGCTGGGAAACTCAAGGAAACATGGAGAATACAGTGCTCAGGGGCATCCCATCTGAGTGGCGAGGGAGACAGGGTATTTGTCTCCCAGCTTCTGCTTGTCATTGGTTGAAGGCTCTTGCAAGGAGTTGTTTATTGCCTGTGACTTTGACCTGCTGCCCACAAGGGCAGAGTAGTCTCTTGTGACCAGACAAAGGCCTCAGGTCAGGAGCTACAGATGCTGGAGGTGGAAGTCAGGCTGGCATGACCAGGAGGAGGGGATATTGGTGAGACACTGACAGCATCTGCTGCAAGGGCTCCATGCCTGGAGTGATCGTGGGACATTGGGCGGCTGTGGGACAAACACTGAAAGATGAGTCGTTGAAGGTATTTAAGGTCCAAGCCGGCTGCAAACAAGTTTGTTAAGTATTGGAGCTGGATAAAAAGTGGGAGCCCTGCATGGGATCCGGAGGATTGTCCAGGACCAAGAAGGCCAAAGGGAGGAGCCAGGGTGGCTGTGGGGGAGGTGGTCTGAAGAATGGCAATGTCTGAGACTGGCTTTTTTCTATCTTGCTGTTTGCAGTAATGGGCAAGCACAGGTCCAGGGCAGGGTCTATGCAGGACCTTCTACCACTGACCCAAGGCTGTGTGGGTGGGGCGTGAAGTTAGGGATACGTGGACTCATCTAGAGGGAATAAACAACTCATGCAAGAGCCTTCAACCAGTGTCCTTTCCTGGGTGCCAACTAGAGAGGGCTCACAGGACTCTTCCAGCTCTCATTCGCCTAGCCTGCAAGCCAGGAGATGTCCTTTCTCTAACCATCCTGGAAGGGTTTTTAAATTTGGAACTTCATAAGCATGATAAAAACTAGCTAAAGCTGATCTAACAGGTGCCCAGACACTGGTTTGCACAGGAGGGGGCCTGATTAAACCCTATAACCAGGACCACTGCAATTGAATCTGTTCTTTCTTAAAGTTGACCTTGCCCCATACTGTGCATCTCATCTATATATAATGTTCGCATCTCCATCTTCTGATGGTTTGAGCAATACTGAACTTCTGTTTTTCATCTGATTTCCCATGACTTTGAGTTCAGCATGTTTTTTTGTCTTTTTTTTTTTCCCCAGGACAACACAGATTTTATCAACTTTCCCCTATTGTCGTGTCTCACACTTTTTGATAAAAATAACATTTCTGAATATAAAATTGATATGTAAAATTACAGAAAGTTTCAAAAATATGGAAACACAGAAAGAAGAAACTAGGTATCACTCATAATTCCACTATCTGGAGGCAAGTGGTATAAATTTTTTGTTTTCATCTGAAGATTTTCCATGTCCTATATACTTTAAGAACCAATTTTATATTTTACTTTTGTTCATACAACACTATGTTGTGAGGATTTTCTGAATGTTGATACAAACTCATCAAAGCATTCCTTCTTCCATGGAATGGCTGCATTAAATTGAATTTAATATTCCTATCCTATTATGCATTTAGCCTGGCTGCTCACACTCTGATGCTACAATAACATTGTGCTCAGCCTAATGTTCGTAAGTCTCTAACCACATGTCTAACAATTTTCTTTGGATAATTTTTAGAAGTGAATAACTATGCTGGACAATAGAAATGTTTTAGAATTCTGAGCAACTACTGCAAAATTGCATTCCATTGCATAAGAATGTGGATCTCTTAATTTTCCCTGTCATTTGGGATGCTAAGGTTAAATACTAACATAACACTGCCAGTTTCATAAGCCTTCCCCACCAACAAGAAGCACATCAGCCTGTTTTAATCTGCATGTCTTTCATGACTAGCCCTCTCATTGTCTCTGCTTCTCTTATTGTGCTGAATTGTCATTACCCATATCTGCGCCCTACTTTCCTCTGAAGACTTGTGATTGTAAGAATTGTATAAATATCAATGGCTTTAACCAAAGAGTTTTACAAAGTACATTTTGGGCAGCATGCTGCCTATAATAAGTTCTCTCATTCCCCAAAACTCTTTCTTCTATGGTTGGCTCTGAGTTTCTTTGGAAAATCTTCAAGGGGCAAAGGTGAGGTCAAACCCTCCATTTAGCAAGTTTTGCTTGACCTCGAAGCAGTCATTTAACAGGTGGATTACAGAGCCACAGAAGGATGGCATCATCCCAAGCACGCTTCCTGCTGAGCTGAGGGTGCAGTGAAGGAGACTGACAAAGATGAGCAAATAGATTCTTCTTCATTCTCGCATTGAAATGACATGTGCGGGTGGGGCATGCGGTTAGGGATGGGTAAGCTCCCATTGTTAAATCCTTTTGTGGATGAATATTTAAGGATGTAAAGAAATAATGGCTGGAGGTGGTGGCTTATGCCAATACTCTCAGCACTTTGGGAGGCTGAAGTGGGAGGACTGTGAGGGCCTAGGATTTCAAGACCAGCCTGGGGAACATAGTGAGATCCTGTTTATACAAACACATTTAAAAAGGAAATAATTATACTACAAAATACTGAATATAATAGATGGTATATATACACTACAAAATCATATCATCCCAGGTTTATATACATGAAAGAGAGATATGCTAAAATCAAAAAGAAACATTATCTGAGTGGTTGAGTTATAGTGATATTCTAAATTTGATTGTTAATATGGATTTTAAAATGATATAGGATATGGAAAAATTTTAGAAGGAAATACAAAAAATGCATAGCCCTTGTCTCAGGTAGTGAAATTATGAGTGATATCTAGTTTTGCTTTATGTGTTTCCATATTTTTGTCTCTTCTAATTATTCCTAGTTGTTTTAATTTTATTTTCCAAATTTCTTACTGTACCCAAAGGGGAAGACATTCTAAATTTTCTCCACCAGCCTGGCATTGCCCTGACTCTTTCCTTCTTAGTGTCACTTCTCGGTGGGTATCAGGACCAGTGCAAAGTGCTGAGGCACAGGGCCGGGCGGCCCACGAGGTAGCCCTGAAGGGGCAGCAGTGTGTGGCTCCAATGAGCCAATCATTGGGAAACTGGCATCTTCTTGGGGCTGGGACAGGAGAGCTTTGTTGCTGGGATAGGAGGGCAGAGCAGAAGGAGAGAGGACAGGGGAGAGGCAAGGTCACCCTTGGTCAGCCCCTTCTTTTCTCTGCCAGGACTTTAATGCCTTCACACCCTAACATTCCCAGGCCAGGCAGGCAGCAAGACACATGGGGACAGTGAGATATAAAGCAGTGAGCGCCACAGATTCCGGAGACACAAGAGGCAGATTGTTCCTTCTCTGCATATGTTTGTATTTAAATAGCCTCACATTCAGACAAGCAACTTGGATTTGCTTCAGTCTTCTCAGGATGGGTGAGGAAAACACTGGAAATGCTCAAAAGGAGGTAAAACAGATGACACCTGTCAGGGTGGAGATGGCGTCCAAGTGAATGAATGTGAGACTGTTATCAGTGAATTGCATCCAGTGTAACCAGTTGTAGAGAGATTTTCTTCTGTGAGAATGCACCAGCAGGCAAAGGTTTATGAGGCTGAGTCAGGGTCCCTGCACTGGCAGTTATTTTAAATGAATAGACCCAGGATTTTCACATTCGTTCATTAAACATTTGTTCATTGAACAAATATCTGGCTCAAATTCCAGTTCCACGTCAACCAGCCATGCAGCCTGGAGCACATCACTGAGCTTTCCTGTGACTCTGTTTCTCTACTGTGCTGACAGCCTGAGGTTTCCTGCAGAGCTGGAGACCTTGGTAACCTCCAGGTGTGTGTCTGGTAACATGAACTGAGCATGAATCCTTGTCTTCTCAGATGCTGGAGCGCCCACCTACATGTATGAGTTTCAGTATCGTCCAAGCTTCTCATCAGACATGAAACCCAAGACGGTGATAGGAGACCACGGGGACGAGCTCTTCTCTGTCCTTGGGGCCCCATTTTTAAAAGGTAATGGCTCTTTGCTGTCTGTGAGCTTGGAGTTGGGAGACCTGGGTTCCAGTGTTGGTGTGGTGAGCTTCAGCAAGTTTCTCCTGTCCTGTTCTTAGTTTCCTGATTCTCCATAACAGGGTTGAACGTCATTGGGTAGTCCCTGGGCTTCCTCCCACTCTAACACACGTGAGGCAGGATGTGTATTCATGTGACCTCTGCACAGACACTCAGAATCCTGGGCTGTGTCATCAACAAGATAGGTGGTGGGACACATGCAGGGCCCTGCTCTAGGTTGAGAAGTCACCGATCAATTTCCCTCTCCCAGAAGTGCTGAAAATACGAGTGAGGGTGAGGTTAGAATTGGTGTTAACCCTGAGTCAGGTCTAATGTGTGTCTGTTTGTCTTTCTGTCTGTCTCCAACAAAAACTCATAAACCTTTAAATTTAATATATGTAACAATTGTTAATTTGGAAATCACAGGATGCATGAATTTGGAATAGGAGACTTTATTTTTGATATGCTTTATAGCCAGCAAGGTGGCCATCCCACAGCTGGGAAGGTGCCTCTGGCCAAGCCCAGACATAGGTTCATTGATCGAGGAGGGGTTGGGTAGGAGCTTTATGTGAATGGATTTGCTAAACACACATGTTCAACAGGTTACAGGAGGAGCAATGGATATTCATGAAGACAGTCCTGACACATGTGTATTAAACACGCATGTAACATGGCCCATGTTTACCTGGTGGTGGAGACCTAATATTTAAATATATTATAATTAGGACCTGTAAGTCCAAAGATCTTCTTAGGACATAAAGCCCAGCAAGTGAGCAGCCTCTGTACACCGGCCAGGTCCAGTGCATCGTTGGTGATGTTCTTATGTGGAAAAAGTTACTGAAGTCAGTCTCTTCTGCAATCAAAGCCGTAGTTAAGACTGGAGGGTCAGGTTTCTGTTTGTCTGCGTATCCCAGCTGCAGCCGTTGTAATTGTTTTCATTTTGCTTAACTCCAAGCCAATGCTTGTTTAGCTGCCAGAGAAACAGAAGCGCCTCATGGCAGTGAGAACAGAGTGGATTCTTTAAGGGTAGAGATATAGGCCTGAACCCTTGCCCGACGTGGCCTTAGGTCTGATTTTTAATTTGGTGTCTTATTGCCACAAAGAGTGTGTTCTGTCAGAATGATGACCTTTATTTTATTGCTGATGCTGGTCAGTGGTGTCTAAACCACAAAAGAGATGGAGTATTTTGAGGCGTGTCTGACCTCCTGTCCGTCCCCAGGCAGGAACACAGTTGAAGGATTTTCTGGACTCCCCTTAGGCCAGAGAGGGTCTGTTCAGTCAGTTGGGGGTGTTAAGATTTTATTTTTAGTTTACTTTATACAATATTTTAAAAGGTCCTCTCACAGTGTCTTCTAAACCTTAACTCTCAGCAGTTACAGATCACATGAGACTCACCCCGCAGCTGCTCAGAACACACCAACGCCTCTGGGCATCCCACTGTGCATGCTTAGGAGCCTTTCGGCTCTGTTGTATTTCAGAATGTGAATTGTAGGAGTGTGCCAGAGAGTCAGAAAAGACCCAGGAGAGAGCAACCCTGGGAGGTGGGGCTGCCAGAGGAAACCCTGGGGTGTGGCATTGCCTGTGACCCTGATCAGGGAGGAGGCAGGCAAGGGTCACAGGAGACAAAGGCAGCCAGCACATGGAAAGACGCATGCCCATTGCTGAGCCCTTAGTCAGATATGCTCAAAGGTAAAGTACACACAGATCCACTAGGATCTTTTAAAATTGCACATCTCAACTCAGTGGGTGTGGAGCATTCGCCAAGACTATGTTTCTAGCAGGCTCGCACGTGATGTTGATGCTGCAGGTCTGCGGATCACACTTTGAGTCACAAAGGCTGTTTTTCTTCTTCCCCACAGAGGGTGCTTCAGAAGAGGAGATCAGACTCAGCAAGATGGTGATGAAATTCTGGGCCAACTTTGCTCGCAATGGGTGAGGCTCTTGGCAAAGACAGAGCAGGACTGGTGAAGGTGGGGAGCGGGCTGAGCATGCCTATTGGGAAGGGGCAGCTTCTAAGGTTCTAGTGATCAATCTCCTGACCCTGTGACCGTAGCACTCTGACAATGAGAGCTCTCTACAAATGGAGAGGCCACTCCCGGAGATAGTCAGCTCTCCATCTCTGGAGGTATACAAGCCTCTTGACAGAGATAACTTGGGCATCCTCACACATCTCAGAAGATTGTTGGGAACACACAGCAGCTGTGGGGCAATTCTATTTGATTCTGTTTCTAGAAACCCCAATGGGGAAGGACTGCCCCGCTGGCCAGAGTATAACCAGGATGAAGGGTACCTGCAGATTGGTGCCAACACCCAGGCAGCCCAGAAGCTGAAGGACAAGGAAGTGGCTTTCTGGACCAAACTCTTTGCCAAGAAGGCAGTGGAGAAGACACCGCAGACAGAACACATTGAGCTGTGAATAGAAGATCCAGACAGCCTCGGGCACCTGGAAGAGCAAAGACTGGGGTCTTTTGTGAAAGGGATTGCAGGTTCAGAAGGCATCTTACCGTGGCTGGGGAATTGTCTGGTGGTGGGGGGCAGGGGGCAGAGGCCATGAAGGAGAAAGTTTTGTATTTGTGACCTCAGCTTTGGGAATAAAGTATCTCTTGAAGGCCAAAATAATGCTTGTGTCTTGTACTGGAGATTAATCCATTGTCCTCAGAGACAGAATGATGATGAAATAGGCAATGTGAGAAGGAAGGTGACTCTTCTGGGGATGACCGGTCCTCAGGATGAGCAGAGCCCAGAGGGCTCAGCCATGGATGGTGCTCAGGGGAACTCGGCCTGTTGCATGTTTCTGGGCCCCCAACAATTTCCAACAATAGGAGTTGGGATGGCCAGAGTGTAGCATCCAGACCCTCTATTCGGAGTTGATTGTGGAAATTGACATGGCCCAGGCTGAGAATGTGCCTAGATCAGGGAAGAGGGAGACATGCTGAGGTGATCCTGTGGTACTGTTGCATGGCATTTGCTGATGCTTGCACAGGCCTACAACACCTTTCTGAGTATGTGCACTAGCCTCTCAAACCCCCTCATGAGGCTGAGTCTTTCAACAACTGGTCTAAACTCCTTCTGTAGCCTGGACCACTTCTGGTGCGGGGAGTGACCACTTTGGAGTAAGTCTCCAGAGGGTCATCCTAATCCTGCGTCTTTCAGTATCCTATGGGTGATTTCTGGATTCTGTTAGTACGTAGAAAGCTCTAAAGCATGTCATAACCGCCTTATCAGCAAGAGGAAGCTGGATTGTCCTCAAAATCATAACTTTTCCTGCACCAAAGAGCTGAAGTTGCAAGGCACATGGTTCCCTTGAAATTGAAGGGAAGACAAGCACCTAGAGGGAGCGGTGTGATGTGAACACTGGCTTACTTCTCACCTGCAGGCAGGGGACGGGGTGACCATAATGAGTGGAAATAACTCTATGAATTTCAATCAGTGCTGAAGGCCCAGTGTGGGCCACTGTGAGAGTATATCTCCAGGAACCATGGACCCATGAGGAGGTTGACTCCCATCACATACTCTACTCCATTTGTATCTATCAGAGCCCATGAGAAAGATTAGGGTAGATTGTAAGACTAGAGAAGGTCTGCCTTCAGGAATGCAGGCATGAGCCCTGCTCACACCCTTCACCCTAAAGAACAAAACCTTCAACCATTGTGGAATGGCCAACAAATCTTGTCCTCCTCAAGGTACTGGTAGAGACATATTGAGATTGAAGATAAGAAATCTTTTAAAACTCTGTAGCCCTGGGAGAGGAATAGGGAGACATCTTGGGCCCAGATTATTGGTCTTTTACCACTGGGGACGGTCAATATCTCAGACAAAGCTCCATCTCCAACAGCAAGAAACGAAGGTCCTACATAAGGTGGAGGCTGGATCACGACAAGAGAAGGCATTCCTGGCTGCTACCATGGAGTCAGCATGTCCCAGGTAACAGAAATGTACTGCAGGGGGAGAGAGCAAAGCATGCAGAGCAACCATCTAGTAAAAGCAGGTGCACAGGAAAGGCCTAAAGCTGAGAGTGGAACAAGGTATTAGGAAAATCCTTCAGAAAACCAGCCCTTACACAAGCACACTAGAACCAGCAGTAGGAAGCACTGGAAGCATTAGAAACAGATGGTGCATTCAGGATAGCCATAGCAATAACGAAGCTCTTCCCTGATCACCACACTCAAAATACACACACACACACACACAGACGTGCACACATAAAATCAGTGTAGCAGCAGAAGAAAAGATATGTCCATTTCCTGTCACGGATACTACTTACTTCAGTTTCAACTTACTTACCCATGATGTCAAGTATTGAATTCAAAATCACAAACCTTATAAAGGAAGCAAAACCTATTAACAAGAGACAAAGCAGTTGGGCACAGTGGTGCATGCCTGTAACCCCAGCTACTTAGGAGGCTGATGCAGGAGGATTGCTTGAACCTGTGAGTTCAAGGCTGTAGTGCACTGTAATTGCACCTATGAACCACCATCTGCACTCTAACCATGGTATTACGGTGAAATAGCATCTCTTAGAGTGAGAGAGAGAGAGAGACACAGACAAGCAAAACAATCAACAGAACCAGATTCAGAGATAACCTAGGTGTTAGACTAACAGACTGGGATTTTAAAATAACTATGTGGAATACTTCTGTGAACATATGGGTAGTTTCAGTACAGAGGTAGAAACTATGAGAAAGAAGCAAATAGAAGTGTTAGAAATGAAAAAAATATAGTAACAGAAATTAGAAATGCCTCTAATGGATTCATCAGTAGATCTGACACAGCTAAGGAATGAATGAGTGCAGCTGAAGACAGGTCAATAAAAATTACCCAACTTAAAACGAGGAAAATCAGTGAAAAACAAAAGCCAGAGAATCAAAGAACTGAGAGATAATATCTAATGGTCCAACATATGCATAACTGGAATCCCAGAAAGAGAAGACAGATCAAGCAGAAGAAAATATTTGAAGAGATAATGGCTGAGAATTTTCCAAAACTAATGACAAACATCAAGGCACAGGTCCAAGAGCTTGGAAATCCCCAAGCAGGATTCAACACCACCACCACCACCAACAACAACAGCAACAACAACGTACACATTTAGACACACACTGAGAAAATATTGAAGGGAGCCAGAGGAAAAAGACATTGCATACAAAGAAAGAGATTAGAGCAGACTTCTCTTTGGAAACTATGCAAGCCAAAAAATAATGGAGTGACATCTTTAAAGTATTCAAAGGAAAAAAATCTTTAGAATTCCACATCCAGCAAAAACACTGCTCAAAATATACAGGGAAAAATGTTTTCAGATGAACAATAGAGAGAATTTATAATTACATACTTGTGCTATCAAAAATATAAAAGGAAATTCTTCATGCAGAAGTTACATGATACAGACAAAAACTTAGGGCGATGATCATGGGAACCCTCGGCTGGTAGCCAGTTCCTCAGAAGCGCAGGTTAGTGCAGAACAGGCCTCCCTCTTTTCTCACTTGCAGTTCTCGAGAATAAATGTAGAATGTGCTAGGATGCAACGTCCTGACGTGGGGGGACACGGAGGGACTGGCCATCACAGCCCCGGCTCTGTGCAGTCCCTCCCCGGGAACAAGATGTTCTTCAACACTCTAGCCCAGCATGTTATGGTTCCCCCAAAGTACTAAACCCTGGGTGGGCTGTCTTCACAGCCCCGCAGCTGCAGTACAAGCAGGGCATGTGCAGCTAAGATTCCATCCGCCCCAGGCAGCCTTCTGTTGTCCATTGCTGCCTATGCGTTTGGGTGGGAGTTTCCCAACTCTTATTCCTCCCTCAAACTGAGATTGAATGCCTACCTGCTACAAGTAAAAATGCAGCTTCATAGATTTGTTGGGTGTCGGCCTGTTGTGTCGCACCAGATCCAGACAGGCTGATAACAGGCCTGTGGTGAACCTGCTTCACAGTTACAACCTTGGACTTGCGACTGGTCTCTGACATGGGGGCATTCTTGTGGGACTGAGCCCTTAAGTTGTGGGATCTGGCGCTGTCTCCAGGCAGATGGTGTCAGATGGGACTGCATTAGAGGATGCTCAGGGGGCGTGCACTGGAGAATTGGTGTGTGGGAAAAGCCCACATCTGGTGTCAGAGGTGAAGTACTAAGGTTGAGGGAGCGTGGAGAGGAATAACAGTTGGGTTTTTAAATTCGCGAGTTTTAGACTGGTCTAGGGAAGAGAAAAGAGATGGACCCTTTGCAGAAAAATGCTAGGTAGATGGAGTTTGCTGAACACTTCTGAGATGCCAGGTACTGGATCGGATTTGTATTAGAGGCTGGGGAGGACCTTGAGCCAGAAGGCATTTAATCTCAGTTTGAAAGAGGAATAAGATTTGGAAACTCCCACCCAAACAGCCCGTGTGTGATGACGACTGTAGAGGCTGAAAGAGCCTAGAGACCAGGCTTGATGCTGTCCCTGGATGTGTCAGCCAAGGCGTCCGCACCACTATCTGGGGACATTGCTGGGAGCCTGGGCCTGAGGTTGTGGTTCTGACTCTGCCCTGGAAGCAGGGTGACTATCTGACACTGCCCACAAGGGGGCACCAGAGACTCGCTGCCAAATGGGCGCCCTTCGCCAGAATGAGGACCCTGCAATTAGAAACCAGGACAAGCCCAGACAGGGATTTCAAACACTGCTGTGGGTGAGAAGGCAGTACTGCTTGGCACCTAAAGACTCAGACTCTAGATCCAGGCTGCGCAGCTTCATATTCCAGCATTGTGACCAGGGCTGGCTGGTTTCCTGGGCCTGAGGCCTGTGCAGTCACAGGGCCCTGCTGTCAGGAGGGCTGTCTGTGGCTTTAATGCTGTGCTCCTGCTGTCCTGAAATTCTTCAGAATTGTTAGAATGAGCATCCTGTGTTGTTTTTGTGTGTTTGTTTGCCCAGCAAATTCCACAGCAGGTCCTGTCTGTCACTTTCCAGCCCAGTTTTCTTGGGCCTCATGGTGACGTTCACGTGGTTGATACCAAGTGAACTGCTCGTAGGGTTTCTGTGAAGACTCTCTGAGTTATAATGGAGAGTATTTTATCATCAAACACGTAGTAACTATGCAGTGAGTTTTACTTACTGACTTTTACTTCTATTACAGCTATTATTTTTTCTTTCCTTCCTTCCTTCCTTCCTTCCTTCCTTCCTTCCTTCCTTCCTTCCTTTTCCTTTGTGATGGAGTTTTGCTCTTGTTGCCCAGGCTGGAGTGCAGTGGCGGAATCTTGGCTCACTGCCACCTCCACCTCCCCAGTTCATGTGATTCTCCTGCCTCAGCCTCCCGACTAGCTGGGATTACAGGCACCTGTCACCACACCTGGCTAACTTTTGTATTTTTAGTAGACATGGGGATTCAGCATGTTGGCCAGGTTGGTCTCGAACTCCTGACCTCAGGTGATCCGCCCACCTCAGCCTCCCAAGGTGTGGGATTACAGGTGTGAGCCACCGCTCCTGGCCTATTACTGCTATTATTATAGAGTTCAAGGGTACCATGGACTGTTCAACAAAGGCCAATGTGCACTTCCCTGGGTACAGATCCATCTGCTGGGCAGCTCTCAGTCCATCCACCAGGTCGCATTGCCCAGCACTTCTTGGGGAGCCCCAAAATGAGTTTGACCTTGGTCCTGACCCAAGGATCCCACAGTCTGACAGGTGAGGCCTCTGGGCTGCAGCTTACCGACCCCTGCTCTGTAGCATATCCCCCTCTCTCTGGACCAGAAGGAAAAAATATGCTGTTTCTTCCCCGTGCTGAGGCTCAAGGAGCTCTGGGACGCCGTCTCGGACAGGACCACCAGGTGTGGTATGAAGATTCTGCACTGGGTCTGTGGTCAGCTTTCTCATGGTAAGCTTTGAATTTTCCTCCAGTGACAAAGGAGGAAGCACCCAGGCTTTCTTATCAGCTTTCCAGGTGTCAGCAAGAAGGGACAAGGGAAAGCTGAGACATAAAAGCCACCAGGAGTCAAACACTGAAAAGTGAGTTTGGACTCACTATGACACAGCATTAGGTTGGGCTTTGTGTTTTCTTTAATCTAATCTGAAAATCATTTTTAATTGGTGTGTTTACATCATTTTTGTTTAATATAATTATTGATATGATTGGATTAAAATCTGTCATTTCAGGGGTACTTTTTCATTTGTTCCTGTGTCTTTGTTCTTCTCTCTGCTTGTTTGTGTAGCGAGTATTTATGATTTCATGTTATCTCCACTATTGTGTTATTATTCTTATCTCTTTTTAAAATTATTGATTGGTTTTTTCCTGGGTATACAATATACATATTTGGTTAATCACCTTATACCTTCAGACAAGACCAATTACACGAAGTGTAAGAATCTTACAATAGTGTACTTCAAATACCTATTTTTATCATATATTTTATTCTTACATATGATCAAAATGCACAGCTCATTGGTGCTATTTTTGTTTTAAACAGTAATTAAATAAGAGGAAAAATAGCTTACATTACCTTTATTTTTAAGTTCTATGTAGAGCTTCACTTCTTTGATGAATATCCAAGTTTTCTTGCTGTATCATATAACTTCTCCATAAAGAATTTCCTTTTATATTTTTGGTAGCACAAGTATGTAATTACACATTTTCTCCACTGTTCATCTGAAAAAATTTTTCCTTTTATTTTTTGAGCAGTGGTTTTGCTGGAGCTTGGAGCCTGCATCGGTGTGGGCAGGCGCATAGATGTTCAGGTACAGGCAGTCTTCTGACACGCCGATATTGGGGTAATGCACCTTGAGCATGTGTTGATCTAAGCGCAGCCACTCTGAGTTCTGGAGGCACCTTGGAGAAGGAGAGGAGAAAACCCTCAGAAAAAGTTATCAGCAAACTTGCCTGGGAAGGACCAGTTCTTCTGAGAGTAGGGAGGCCTGGCTGTCTCCTCTGCCTGAGCAGAAGAGGCAGCTACTGGTACAATGTCCAATCATGCCAATGGACATTTGCGTTGTTTCCGCCTTTCGGCTATTGTGCAATGAACAATTGGCTATTGGCTACAATTGGCTATTGACTATAATGCTGCAGTTAACGCAGTTGTAGAAATATCTGTTCAAGTCCCTGTTTTCAGTTATCTGGGGTATATGCCAGAGGTAGAATTGCTGGATCATATGTAATTCTAAGTTTAATTTTTTTGAAGAACTGTCATGGTGTTTTCCACTGTGTGTGAACCATTTTACATTCCTACCAGCAATGCACAAGGGTTGCAATTTCTGGACATCTTGACCAACATTTGTTATCTTCTGTTGCTGTTTTTTAAATAATGACTATTCTAATGGGTTTGAAGTAGTATCTCATTATGGTTTTCATTTGCATTTTCCCAATTATTAGAGATGTTGAGCATCTTTTCATGTGCTTATTGGATGTTTGTGTATATGTTTTTGGAGAAATGTTTGTTTAAGACCGTTGCCCACTTTTGAATTAAGTGGTTTTTTGTTGTTGAGTTTTAAGAGTTCCTTACTCGGCCGGGTGCGGTGGCTCAAGCCTGTAATCCCAGCACTTTGGGAGGCCGAGACGGGCGGATCACGAGGTCAGGAGATCGAGACCATCCTGGCTAACACGGTGAAACCCCGTCTCTACTAAAAACACAAAAAACTAGCCAGGCGAGGTGGTGGGCGCCTGTAGTCCCGGCTACTCGGGAGGCTGAGGCAGGAGAATGGCGTAAACCCGGGAGGCGGAGCTTGCAGTGAGCTGAGATCCGGCCACTGCACTCCAGCCCGGGCGACAGAGCAAGACTCCGTCTCAAAAAAAAAAAAAAAAAGAGTTCCTTACTCTTAAATATATATATGTGTGTGTGTGTGTGTATATATATATATAGTAGAAATTAATCCCTTATGAGATATATGACTTGCAAATATTTTCTCCCATTCTGTGGATTGCCTTCTTACTCTGTTGATAATGCACCAAAGTTGCACAGTAGTTTTTAATTTTGATGAAATATAATTCATCCACTTTTTTTGTTGATTGTGCTTTTGGTGTCATATCTAAGAATCCACTGCCAAATTCAAGGGTTTGGAAATTAACCTCTATATTTTCTTATAAAGGTTTACAATTTTAGTTTTAAATTTAGGTCTTTGATCCATTTTGAGTTAGGTTTTCTATATAGTATGAGGGAAGAATCTACCTTTATTCTTTTGCATGTGTTATATACTAGGGTGGCTATGATTTTTTTAAATAAAGAAAAGAATAAGAACAAGTGTGAAGGATATAGAGAAACCAAAACTCTCAACTACTGTTGGAAACATAAAACAGTGCAGCCACTGTGGAAAAATGTTGTGGCTATTCCTCAAAAAGTTAAACATAGTTTCCATATAACCTAGCAAATCCAGTCCTAGGGGTACACTCAAGATAACTGAAAACTGATATTCAAACAAATATTGTATGTGAATGTTCATAGCACCCTTGTTCATTATAGGCCAAAATGGTAACAACCCAAGTGTTCATCAA
The DNA here is from genome assembly GCF_047675955.1 of Chlorocebus sabaeus. Classification (NCBI taxonomy): domain Eukaryota; kingdom Metazoa; phylum Chordata; class Mammalia; order Primates; family Cercopithecidae; genus Chlorocebus; species Chlorocebus sabaeus. Next base: position 52,708,889 of record NC_132908.1, on the reverse strand, counting down.
CTGATGAATCAATAAACAAAATTCAGTATATACTTACAATGGATTATCAGTTTGCCATAAAAAGAAATGAAATACGAATGCATGCTACAATACAGATGAGGCTTGTAAACATTACGCTAAGTGAAAGAAATCAGGCACAAAGGGCCACATGTTGTATGATCCCACTTATACGAAATGTTCAGATTAGGCAAATCCATAGAGACTGAAAGTAGAATTGTGTTTTCCAGAGGCTGAGAAGTGGGGCCAATGGGGAGTGACTGCTAAATGGGTCTGAGGTTTCTGTTTGGGATGATGAAAATGTTCTGGACCTAAATAGTGGTGATAGTTGCACAACATCCTAAATGTACTAAAAACCGCTGAATTATATACTTTCAAATAGTTGAAGTGGCAGATTTCACTTATGTACATTTACCTTAAAAATATTGTTAAGAAGATGAGAAGGCAGACCACAGACTGGGAGAAAATATTCATAATACAATTATTTGACAAAATCATCATATCCAGAATGGAAGAACCTTTACAGTTCAGTAATGAAAAGAAAGTATTTTCCCAGAAAGGGTTAAAGACTTGAACTTTGAGAGAAAGTCCCAACGAGGTAGATCTTGGTTGAATATGGAGGACGTTTTTTGAGAAGTAGAACTTCTGCCTTCTCAGACGTGAGCTCTTCATCACCAGGGATATAAGCACTGCTGTAACAGGAAATTCCAGCCTCAGATGAGGAAGGGGGAAGTGAGGCTGGCTTAGGTAACCTCTTGTTTCTGAGCTGTCCCACCCCTCGGTCTACACATCCAAGACTAGATAGATGGGGACACAGAGCCAGCCCCCTGCTCCACGCTGCATGCATGCCTGACCTTCCCTGACCTTTGTTCAGATGCTGGTGCACCTGTCTACTTCTATGAGTTTCGGCACCGGCCCCAGTGCTTTGAAGACACGAAGCCAGCTTTTGTCAAAGCCAACCACGCTGATGAAGTCCGCTCTGTGTTCAGTGGTGCCTTCCTGAAGGGTGACATTGTTATGTTCGGTAAGGGACTGGCCACTCCCCACAGTTCACATGAAGCCCCCTGCTTACCCCACCACTATGCAAGAGCCCGGAGGACTTCGGGGTTGGCATTTAATCACCTCTGTGGTTTACAGGCAAACATAACCTTTCTCTGGAAAATGCCCTCACTTCCATTTTTAGAAGCCAAGATGAAAAAGCACCGTGACAGTTGCTTGATGAGGGCTTCTCTTTGTACTGAAACCTACAGGTGTGGCCACTTCGGAGCACTCAAGCAATCTAAATAATTTTTTAAAAAAATATATTAGAACCATTTTCTTCCTTTTCTTTGACCACGGGTCTTACCCTCCCTCCCCTTCCCAGAAACCCCATGAGGCCACAATCTGAGGCTTTAAGAGGCAAGGACCATGTTTTTCATAATTCCAGCTCCAAGTGGTCTGCACCCAGATGAGCTCATGTAAAGGCTTGTGAACTGTTACTTGTGATGTTAGCTCATTTATTCTTAAATTTATGACATATTTGGTGCCTAAAATAAACCAATCAGATGAGGTTATCAATAGAAAAAATTTGCAGGGAAAATTACACACAGGAGCTATCACTAAACTATTTAGTTAGAAACATTACACAATGCAGGCTCTTAACTTATTCACATTGACCTCCTGACAAAGAGACAGAACATTCCATATAGAGTGTGTTTGTGCACTGTGGTTTATTCATTATTTCAGTTTTTCATCCTCATCTTACAACACAGATAATAAAGAACTTCCTCTTAGGTTGTCATAAGGACTAAATAAAATAAGCCCCATAAAGTAAGAGTGAATAGCTAATAAATGTCACTGTTATTTCTCAGCAACCATTCCTGAGCCCATACTATGTAATGGCACAGGGACTCCCTAAACTGGAAAAAGTGAACAACATATGTATCAAAAGGTGAAATTCCTTGATGTCTAAGGAGCTCCTAAAATTTGTAAGAAAAGAATAACCTAATTGAAAACTGGGTAACAGATACAAACAGTTCGTGGAAAAGAAAACATAAGTGCCTTCTAGACATATGAACATCCTCCCTCATAACAAGAAAACTGCAGACCATCCTTCTTAGCAAGGAATTATTTTTCATCAATCAAGGTTGAAAAAAACAAAACACTTAAAATAATGTATTCTAGCAGGTGTGAGAAACAATTTTATACATTAATAGAGAAGTCTATCAACATTTAAAATGCATGTAAGGCCGGGCGTGGTGGCTCACGCCTGTAATCCCAGCACTTTGGGAGTCTGAAGCAGGAGGATTGCTTGAATCCAGGAGTTCCAGAACAGTTTGGGCAGCATAGTAAGACCCTCTGTCTACAAAAAAAAAATTAATAAACAAAATTAGCCAGGCATGGTGGCACACACCTGTAGTCCCAGCTACTTACGAGGCTGAGGTAGGAGGATCACTTGAGCCCAAGGGTTTGAGGTTACAGTGGGCTATGATCATGGCCCTGAACTCTAGTCTGGGCAACAGCATGAGACTCCTGTCTCAAAAATTGTTTTCATTTTTATAAAATAAAAAAGAAATGTGTGTAGTCTTAGCCAGGTGTGCTGGCTCATGCCTGTAATGCCATCACTTTGGGAGGCTGAGGCAGGAAGAATTGCTTGAGCCCAGGAGTTGGAAGCTGCAGTGAGCTATGATCGTGCCACTGCACTCCAGCCTGGGTGACAGAGTGAGACCCCATCTTTATAAAAATAAATAATGTAGATTGAAATGCATGTAGTTTTTAGCCTGGCAATTCTACTTCTAGATTTTTTGTGAAAGTATACTTCCACATGTGCAAAATTATATATGCGCACTAAAATACTGCTTTTACCAGCAAAAGATCGGAAACATGACACATATATTATATATTTATATATAATTGCATATAAACATGTATTTATATATTACATATATATAATTGTTGTTCATAGAACAACAAATGGTAGTTTGATAAGTGACAAGTCCTATATATGAGATCAATTTTAATAAAAAGAGCAATATGTAGAATATGTGTCCAGTGTCCTGCCAGATGTGTAGAAAGGTGTCCATTTACGCCCTGGTACCTGCAAAGCCTGTCTTTGGGAAGGTGCCTCTGAGGCTCGTCACTGTGTGTCTGCAGGGAAGAGATGAAAGGGAAACATTTTCATTGGATATTAGATGCTCTTTCTGCATTTTGGATTTTCTACTTTTTAAATAAAGAAATACAAAAATTAATTGTAAAAATGTGTGTGAGAGGATAGAGGCAGAGGGAGAGAGAGAAGGAAAAGATAGAGGAGAGAGAGAGAAGCAAGAGAGAGGGAAGACAGGGAGAGAAGGAACAGAGAGACAGGGAAGAAAGACAGAAGGGTGAGATAGAGGGAGAGAGAAGGAAGAGAGAGAGGGAAGAAAGAGAGGGGAGAGAGAGGGAGAGACAGAAGAAAAAGAAGGAAGAGAGATGGAAGACAGAGATGGGGAGAGAGAAGGAAGAGAGGATGGAGAGAAGGAAGAGAGAGAGGTGGGGAAAACAGAGACAGAGAGAGGGAGCAAACTGGTCTGTATCCCCAGGAATCCTGCAGCATCATGGACTGGCTGCAGGAACACAGGGTGGACAGGTAAGATGTGTGTTCAGTTTCCACCATTCGGAAGTCACAATTCCTTGGACAGGTGCCCGTTGCTCTGAGCTTTAGTATCTACATGTGTAAAATGGGTACTGTGACTTGGTAGGCTTGTAAGGTTCCAGTGGGAGGAGGGGTGTGAAAGGGATTCATCAAATACAAGGCACTCCGGGCTTCCCGAGCCTCACCCAGAGCAGCAGCATTTTGTGATTATCTCCTTCAGAAGGAGCCACGGAGGAGGAGAAGTTGCTGAGCCGGAAGATGGTGAAATACTGGGCTACCTTTGCTCGAACCAGGTCAGTGAATCTCCCGGTCTCCCCCATGCCAAGGCCTGGAGTGTGAGGAGGAAAATCTCACCCCTGTTTCTGCTCTCCCTTCCAGGAATCCCAATGGGGACGACCTGCCTCTGAGGTCAGCCTATAATCTGACCGAGCAGTACCTGCAGCTGGACTTGAACATGAACCTCGGACAGAGACTCAAAGAACCGCGGGTGGAGTTTGGGACCAGCACCATCCCCGTGATCCTGTCTGCCTCCGACACACTCCACAGTCCTCTTTCCTCCTTAATTTTCCTCTCTCTCCTCCAGCCTTTCTTTTTTTCTTGTGTTCCTTGGGAAGTTATCTTTCTGTGATTTTGGTTTCCCTTCTCCTAGATTTTTCCCCCGCAATCTTTAGCTTCTTTCTGAGTTCAGCTGCTTTCTATGGGGATCTTTGCAGAACAAGCTGCTTTCGATGATATTTTATGGACTTAGGAATGACCCTTATGGAATTCTTTTCAACATCAAAAAGTGAAAATTGTCTTGAAAGGCAACAAGATTTCTTCAATAAATTTGGAGGAGGGCTGATTTTATAACCATATGAAATAAAATCAGAATGTAAAATATAGATAAGGGGGCAGAATTTAATTATGTGATGATAACACTCCCACTGCCCCTAGCACCCACTTTCTATCAGAGAAGATGTCTGTGTATGTTACCCAAAATGTGAGTCCACCACCCCAACCCATCGGGGCTTCAGCTGCAAGCCAAGTATGGATGTCTTGTACATCATGGGTTTGAGCTGGGTCTCTTCTCTGGCTCAGAGAGATGTGTGGGTGATGGGGTATCCTCAGCTATGGAAAGCTGACGTCATCCAAAATAAAAAATTGAAATCAAATTCTAGGTATCAAGGATTAGATCAGCAGTGCCAAGAAGAAATGAAGCTTCTGTGATGGGGTCGAGATGAATCTATCATTCAATAAATCCGCACTGGCTGGGTGTGGTGGCTCACGGCTATAATCCCAGCACTTTGGGAGGCAGAGGTGGATGGATCACTTAAGGTCAGGCGTTCAAGACCAGCTTGGCCAACATGGTGAAACCCCATCTCTACTAAAAAACACAAAAATTAGCCGGGCGTGGTGGTCTGTGCCTATAGTCCCAGCTACTTGGGAGGCTAAGGTGGGAGAATCACTTGAACCTGGGAGGTGGAGGTTGCAGTGAGCCGAGGCCGTACCACTGCACTCCAGACTGGGTGACAGAGCAAGAATCCTTCTCAAAAAAAAAAAAAAAAAAAAAAAAGATAAGGTAATAATAATAAAACATAAATAAATAAATCTACACTGAGCGTCTGATATATACCAGGCATATCCCCACCGGATACAGCAGTGAACAAAACCTGGCTGCTACCCAAGAGTGAGCAAACAGACATTAAGCAAACATTCACACAAGTGGGTATCTCATACTGTAACTTTGATAGGTGTCACTCAGGAGAATAAGGTGTTTTCAAGAAAGTGTAACAGAGGCAACCTAAGTGAGATTAAAGTCCTAGGAGGCTCTCTCTGGAGAAATAGCATTTACATAAGAAAGGACAAATCAAAATTAGTCACAGGGTAGGGAGAATGTTAAATACCGTCATTCAAAGGATTCACTCTTACTTTGTATAGTCACATAATCCATATTATATCCATATAATTCACCAGGGTCATTATTTTTTCTTTGCAATTGCTTCAAGATTACATAGGATGCATAGAATAGGAGGGTTTCTGACATGCCAGTAACTCATCTGGGTGAAAGATCTCCAACTCAGAGCCTGAATCTGACCCCTTGAAGTGTTTTGTTTGGCTCACACAACGTTAAACATGTTTTGGAATTTGTTGCCAGCAAATTTTAAATTAGGGAAATTTCACATTAAATGCCATATTTCCAGCTTCTTCAGGAAACAACAATAACAAGAAATCCCAGATTATACTATTACAGAGCTGCCTTCCCACATGATAACCAGCACTTCTGGAGGTCCATATTACACCTTTTATGCAAATTACAAGGTGCTCCTTCCTCAAAACCTTCTACAGACATCTTCAGAAACTGCCATGGATAAATATCTGCATCTATGATGCAAATGACACCTTCTGTAAAGAGTTACCCTTCTGCAGTGCACTCCCTGTGCAACTGTCCTTAGCAAAAATAGAGTAATCTACAGGAACTGAGTGGTGGCTGCCCCCTTTACAGAGGCATAAGTTCTCCACTTTCCCCAGTCTGCACCATTCCACTTTGTGCTGTGCCTGGTCCATTTTACTCACTGATATTACCCAACTTCTAAAAGTGATTATGTTTGGACCCTTGACCTCTCATTTCATAGTGAACCTCAGAGAAGTGAAAGGATTCACCCAAGATCACTCAGCAAGTATGTGGTGTCAGCAAGTTAGCAGTAAGTCAAAACTAGGCCTTAAGGCTTTTGTCACTTCAGAGCAGGACTCTTACTGCCATGCAGCTACCTCTCTCACCAGATGGTCCAAGGCATTCGGTTGTCTCTGGATTAGATGGTTGTGGGAGGGGTGGATCAGAGATGCTCTGGGCCACTTAATGCCTCTAGGCCACGTGAAAGCAAGCTGGAAACAGAATTGCCTCTGCAGCTGCAGAAAACTAATTTCTATATTGATATTTGGAAAAACTGAGAGCTAGAAAACACCACTCAACTCTTTTTAAAAAATACAATCATATTAGATGACATTACATGCATCATTTATATATTGCTTGCAGTGCCAGCATCCTCAAATATGGTTCTAATTTTGGTAGATATCTTGCTAGGGGGAGCACATTACTAAGTTATCCAGATATAGGGCCCTCTTTCCTTCTCTTTCTGTCCACATGCAATCAGATGCTTTGTGGAATTAAAGTTGACATTTATTTAAGTGCCACTTGGTGTCTTTTTTTCCCCCTTTAATTTTGAGTTTTCTATCTGGGGTGTAAGTAAAAGAATCACTTGGAGGGCTTTTCCAAAATACCAATGGCCAGACCACTAGCCAGTCAATTGGAAGCAAAATCTCCTTGGATGGGACCTAGAAGTCTTTTTCAGTTTTCCGGCATTTTAATGAACACCCCTGATTAAGAACCACTGGGTCTTGGATGCTTCGTTCATTTCTTTTTACTCGTTTTTCTCCAAGAAATATGGAATTATGTGAAAAGACCAAATCTATGTCTGATTGGTGTGCCTGAAAATGACTGGGAGAATGGAACCAAGTTGGAAAACACTCTTCAGGATATCATCCAGGAGAACTTCCCCAACCTAGTAAGGCAGGCCAACATTCAAATTCAGGAAATACAGAGAACGCCACAAAGATACTCCTCGAGAAGAGCAACTCCAAGACACATAATTGTCAGATTCACCAAAGTTGAAATGAAGGAAAAAATGTTAAGCGCAGCCAGAGAGAAAGGTCGGGTTACCCACAAAGGGAAGCCCATCAGACTAACAGCAGATCTCTCTGCAGAAACTCTGCAACCCAGAAGAGAGTGGGGACCAATATTCAACATTCTTAAAGAAAAGAATTTTCAACCCAGAATTTCATATCCAGCCGAACTAAGTTTCATAAGTGAAGGAGAAATAAAATCCTTTACAGACAAGCAAATGCTTAGAGATTTTGTCACCATCAGGCCTGCCCTACAACAGATCCTACAGGAAGCACTAAACATGGAAAGGAACAACCGGTACCAGCCACTGCAAAAACATGCCAAAACATAAAGACCATCGATGATAGGAAGAAACTGCATCAACTAATGAGCAAAATAACCAGCTAATATCATAATGACAGGATCTAGTCCACACATAACAATATCAACCTTAAATGTAAATGGGTTAAATGCACCAATTAAAAGACACAGACTTGCAAATTGGATAAAGAGTCAAGACCCATCAGTTTGCTGTGTTCAGGAGACCCATCTCACGTGCAGAGACACACATGGGCTCAAAATAAAGGGATGGAGGAATATCTACCAAGCAAATGGAAAACAAAAAAAAAGCAGGGATTGCAATCCTAGTCTCTGATAAAACAGACTTTAAACCATTAAAGATCAAAAGAGACAAGGCCACTACATAATGGTAAAGGGATCAATTCATCAGGAAGAGCTAACTATCCTAAATATATATGCACCCAATACAGGATTACCCAGATTCATAAAGCAAGTTCTTAGAGACTTACTAATGGACTTAGACTCCAATACAATAATAATGGGAGAGTTTAACACACCACTGTCAACATTAGACAGATCAACGAGACAGAAAGTTAACAAGGATATCCAGGAATTGAACTCAACTCTGCACCAAGCAGAACTAATAGACAACTACAGAACTCTCCACCCCAAATCAACAGAATATACAGTCTTCTCAGCACCACACCACACTTATTCTAAAATTAACCACATAGTTGGAAGTAAAACACTCCTCAGCAAATGTAAAAGAACAGAAATCACAACAAACTGTCTCTCAGACCACAGTGCAATCAAACGAGAACTCAGGACTAAGAAACTCAATCAAAACCGCTCAACTACATGGAAACTGAACAACCTGTTCCTGAATGACTACTGGGTACATAATGAAATGAAGGCAGAGATAAACATGTTCTTTGAAACCAATGAGAACAAAGATACAACATACCAGAATCTCTGGGACACATTTAAAGCAGTGTATAGAGGGAAATTTATAGCACTAAATGCCCACAAGAGAAAGCAAGAAAGATCTAAAATTGACACCCTAACATCATGATTAAAAGAACTAGAGAAGCAAGAGCAAACACAATCAAAAGCTAGTGGAAGGCAAGAAATAACTAAGATCAGAGCAGAACTGAAGGAGTTAGAGACACAAAAAAACCTCCAAAAAAATAAATGAATCCAGGACCTGGTTTCTTTGAAAAGATCAACAAAATTGATAGACCACTAGCAAGACTAATAAAGAAGAAAAGAGAGAAGAATCAAAGAGATGCAATAAAAAATGATAAATGGGGATATCACCACTGACCCCACAGAAATACAAACTACCATCAGAGAATACTATAAACACCTCTATGCAAATAAACTAGAAAACTTAGAAGAAGTGGATAAATTCCTGGACACACACACTCTCCCAAGACTAAACCAGGAAGAACTTGAATCCCTGAATAGACCAATAGCAGGCTCTGAAATTGAGGCAATAATTAATAGCCTACCAATCAAAAAAAGTCCAGGACCAGACGGATTCACAGCTGAATTCTACCAGAGGTACAAGGAGAAGCTAGTATCATTGCTTCTGGAACTATTCCAATCAATAGAAAAAGAAGGAATCCTCCCAAACTCATTTTATGAGGCCAACATCATCCTGATACCAAAGCCTGGCAGAGACACAACAAAAAAAGAGACTTTTAGACCAATATCCCTGATGAACATCGACGCAAAAATCCTCAACAAAATACTGGCAAATCGAATCCAGCAGCACATCAAAAAGCTTATCCACCATGATGAAGTGGGTTTCATCCCTGGGTTGCAAGGTTGGTTCAACATATGCAAATCAATAAACATAATCCAGCATATAAACAGATCCAAAGACAAAAACCACATGATTATCTCAATAGATGCAGAAAAGGCCCTTGTCAAAATTCAACAGCCCTTCATGCTAAACCTCTCAATAAATTCGGTGTTGATGGAACGTATCTCAAAATAATAAGAGCTATTTATGACAAACCCACAGCCAATATCATAATGAATGGACAAAAACTGGAACCAAATCATGAATGAACTCTCATTCATAATAGCTTCAAAGAGAACGAAATACCTAGGAGTCCAACATACAAGGGATGTAAAGGACCTCTTCAAGGAGAACTACAAACCACTGCTCAGTGAAATAAAAGAGGACACAAACAAATGGAAGAACATTCCATGCTCATGGATAGGAAGAATCTATATCGTGAAAATGGCCATACTGCCCAAGGTAATTTAGAGATTCAATGCCATCCCCATCAAGCTACCAATGAGTTTCTTCACAGAATTGGAAAAAACTGCTTTAAAGTTCATATGGAACCAAAAAAGACCCCGCATTTCCAAGACAATCCTAAGCCGAAAGAACAAGGCTGGAGGCATCACGCTACCTGACTTCAAACTATACCACAAGGCTACAGTAGCCAAAACAGCATGGTACTGGTACCAAAACAGAGATATAGACCAATGGAACAGAAAAGAGCCCTCAGAAATAATACCACACATCTACAGCCATCTAATCTTTGACAAACCTGACAAAAACAAGAAATGGGGAAAGGATTCCCTATTTAATAAATGGTGCTGGGAAAATTGGCTAGCCATAAGTAGAGAGCTGAAATTGGATCCTTTCCTTCCTCCTTATACAAAAATTAATTCAAGATGGATTAGTGACTTAAATGTTAGTCCTAAAACCATAAAAACCCTAGAAGAAAACCTAGGCAATAGCATTCAGGATATAGGCATAGGCAAGGACTTCATGTCTAAAACACCCAAAGCAATGGCAACAAAAGCCAAAATTGACAAATGGGATCTAATTAAACTAAAGAGCTTCTGCACAGCAAAAGAAACTACCATCAGAGTGAACAGGCAACCTACAGAATGGGAGACAATTTTTGCAATCTACTCATCTGACAAAGGGCTAATATCCAGAACCTACAAAGAACTCAAACAAATTTACAAGGAAAAAACAACCCCATCAAAAAGTGGGCAAAGGATATGAACAGACACTTCTCAAAAGAAGACATTCATACAGCCAACAGACACATGAAAAAATGCTCATCATCACTCGCCATCAGGGAAATGCAAATCAAAACCACAATGAGATACCATCTCACCCCAGTTAGAACGGCAATCATTACAAATCGGGAAGCAACAGGTGCTGGAGAGGATGTGGAGAAATAGGAACACTTTCACGCTGTTTGTGGGACTGTAAACTAGTTCAACCATTGTGGAAAACAGTGTGGCAATTCCTCAAGGATCTAGAACTAGAAATACCATTTGACCTAGTCATCCCATTACTGGGTATATATGCAAAGGATTATAAATGATGCTGCTATAAAGACACATGCACATGTATGTTTAGTGCTGTACTATTCACAATGGCAAAGACTTGGAATCAACCCAAATGTCCATCAGGGACAGACTGGATTAAGAAAATGTGGCACATATACACCATGGAATTCTATGCAGCGATAAAACAGGATGAGTTGGTGTCCTTTGTAGGGACATGGAAGCAGCTGGAAACCATCATTCTCAGCAAACTATCACAGGAACAGAAAACCAAACACCGCATGTTCTCACTCATAGGTCGGAATTGAATAATGAGACCACTTGGACACAGGAAGGGTAACATCACACACCGGGGCCTGTTGTGGGGAGGGGGTGGGGAGAGGGACCACATTAGGAGATATACCTAAGGTAAATGACGAGTTAATGGGTGTAGCACACCAACATGGCACATGTATACATATGTAACAAACCTGCACATTGTGCACATGTACCCTATAACTTAAAGTATTAAGGAAGGAGACCACTACTACTCCTCCTCCCCCCATCTTGCCTAGTTCACAAGACAGAGAGAAACAAAAGATAAATAGCCAGACAACCTTGGCACCACCACCCAGTCCTAGGAGTTAAACAAAGTAATAATAATAACATCAACCCCTGGCCTAAACTACTTGTGTTATCTGTAAATTCCAGACACTGTATGAAAAAAGCATTGTAAAACTTTCTGTTCTGTTAGCTGATGCATGTAGCCCCCAGTCATGTTTCCCACACTTGCTTGATTTATCACAACCCTTTCATGTGGACCCCTAAAAGTTGTAAGCCTTTAAAAAGGCCAAGTATTTCTTTATTGGGGAGCTCGGCTCTTAAGACGCTAGTCTGCTGATGATCCCGGCCGAATAAAAAACCTCTTCCTTCTTTAATCTGGTGTCTGAGGAGTTTTTTCTGTGGCTCGTCCTGCTACATTTCTTGGTTCCCTGACCAGGAAGTGAGGTGATTAACAGATGGTCGAGGCAGCCCCTTAGGCAGCTTATGCCTGCCCTGTAGAGCATCCCTTTGGGGGACTCTGACCAGCTTGAGTGATGCGGATCCTGAGAGTGCTCCTGGGTAGGCATTTGCCCCAGTGGAACGCCTCATCAGAGCAGTGCATTGCAGGCCCCTGTGGAGGATCAACACAGTGGCTGAACACCGGGAAGGAACTGGCACTTTCAGTCTGGACATCTGAAACTTGGCAAGACTAGTCTTTGGAACTTGCCCACTCCATTTGAGTGGAAGCATGGCGTGATTACCCACGGCATGCCTGTACCAGCACTTTGGTTTTTGTTTTTGACTTGAATTGATTGCTTGATACTTTGGTTTTTGTTTTTGACTTGACTTGAATTGTTTGATACTTTGGTTTTGGTTTTGACCTGGCTCGGATTTCTGGGTACTCTGATTTTGGTTTTGATTCTGGTTTGGTATAAACTGAAAAGGTGTGTGTGAGCCCTTTTTACCCATTCTTTGTTTTGTAGTGTGTGTGTGGTGTGAGTGTAGTGTTTTGTCTTGAGGAAACATGGGTCAGACACAAAGTAAGCCCACTCCGCTAGGAACTATGTTGAAAAATTTTAAGAAGAGATTTAATGGAGACTATGGGGTTACTATGACATCAGGAAAACTTAGAACTTTGTGTGAAATAGATTGGCCAACATTAGAAGTGGGTTGGCCATCAGAAGGAAGCCTGGACAGGTTCCTTGTTTCTAAGGTATGGCACAAGGTAACTGGTAAGTCAGGACACTCAGATCAGTTCCCATAAATAGACACTTGGTTACAACTGGTGCTAGACCCCCCACATTGGCTAAGAGGGCAGACAGCAGCAGTGCTAGTAGCAAGGGGAGAGACAGCCAAGGAAGGATCCCACTCCACTCGCCAAGGGAAATCAACTCCTGAAGTTCTGTTCAACCCAACATCAGAAGATCCATTGCAGGAGATGGCACCAGTGATCCCAGTTGTGCCCTCCTCTTACCAGGGAGAGAGGCTCCCCACTCTTGAGCCCACAGTGCTTGCACTTCCGCAAGACAAACATATCCCTAGGCCACCCAGAGTCGACAAGAGAGGAGGTGAAGCCTCGGGAGAAACCCCTCCCTTGGCGCTGGTTTATGACCCAAAACTGGGGTGAAAATGCCCCTGAGAGTAACCAGTGTGCTTATTGTAAGGACATGGGACATTGGAAGAACAAATGCCCTCAGCTAAAAGGAAAACAAGGAAAGACATTGATTTTCTTGTAGATACCGGTGCTGAACATTCTGTAGTAACCACCCCAGTTGCCCTCTTATCCAAAAAGACTATTGACATAATTGGAGCCATGGAGGTTTCAGCAAAGCAAGCTTTCTGCTTGCCTCAGACTTGTACTGTAGGAGGACATAAAGTGATTCACCAGTTTTTGTACATGCTTGACTGTTCCTTGCCCTTGTTGGGAAGGGACTTGCTTAGCAAGCTGAGAGCTACTATCTCTTTTACAGAGCACAGCTCTTTGCTGCTAAACTGACCTGGAACGGGAGTCATTATGACCCTTAAGGTACCCCGAGAGGAAGAATGGAGACTTTTCTTAACTGAGCTGAGCCAAGAGATAAGACCAGCTCTGGCTAAGTAGTGGCCAAAAGTGTGGGGAGAAGACAACCTTCCAGGGTTGGCAGTCAACCAAGCCCCCATACTTATAGAAGTTAAGCCTGGGCATAGCCGGTTAGGCAAAAACAGTACTCAGTCCCCAGAGAAGCTCTTGAAGGTATCCAGGTCCATCTCAAGCACCTAAGAACCTTTGGAATTATAGTTTCTTGTCAGTCTCCATGGAATACTCCCCTCCTGCCGGTTCCCAAGCCAGGGACCAAGGACTACAGGCCAGTACAGGATTTGCACTTGGTTAATCAAGCTACAGTGACTTTACATCCAACAGTACCTAACCCGTACACATTGTTGGGGTTGCTGCCAGCTGAGGACACCTGGTTCACCTGCTTGGACCTGAAAGATGCTTTCTTTAGCATCAGATTAGCCCCTGAGAGGCAGAAGCTGTTTGTCGTTCAGTGGGAAGATCCGGAGTCAGGTGTCACTACTCAGTACACTTGGACCTGGCTTCCCCAAGGGTTCAAGAACTCCCCCAACATCTTCAGGGAGGCATTGGCTCGAGACCTCCAGAAGTTTCCCACCAGAGACCTAGGCTGCGTGTTGCTCCAGTACATCGATGACCTTCTGCTGGGACACCCCACGGCAGTCGGGTGCACTAAGGGAACGGATGCCCTACTTCGGCACCTGAAGGACTGTGGGTATAAAGTGTCCGAGAAAAAAAGCTCAGATCTGCCGACAACAGGTACGTCACCTGGGATTTACTATCCAACAGGGGGAGTGCAGCCTGGAATCAGAAAGAAAGCAGGTCGTTTGCAATCTACCGGAGCCTAACAGCAGAAGGCAAGTGAGAGAATTCTTAGGAGCTGTGAGGTTTTGCAGACTGTGGATCCCAAACTTTGCAATATTAGCCAAGCCTTTGTATGAGGTCACAAAGTGGGGGACCAGGAACCTTTTGAATGGGGATCCCAACAACAGCAAGCCTTTTGTAAGTTAAAGAAAAAAACTTCTGTCAGCCCCAGCCTTGGGGCTACCCGATCTGACAAAGCCTTTTACATTGTATGTGTCAGAGAGAGAAAAGATGGCAGTTGTAGTTTTAACCCAAACCGTGGGGCCCTGGCCGAGGTTGTGGCCTACCTCTCTAAACAACTAGACTGGGTTTCTAAAGGATGGCCTCCATGTTTGAGGGCGTTGGCAGCAACCGCCCTGCTAGTACAAGAAGCAGGTAAGCTGACTCTTAGGCAAAACTTGAACATAAAGGCCCCCCATGCTGTGGTGACTTTAATGAATACTAAAGGACATCATTGGTTAACGAATGCTAGACTCACCAAGTACCAAAGTTTGCTCTGTGAAAATCCCCATATAACCATTGAAGTTTGTAACACCCTGAACCCACCACCTCGCTCCCGGTATCAGAGAGCCCTGTCAAGCATGACTGTGTAAAAGTGTTGGACTCAGTTTACTCTAGCAGACCTGACCTCTGGGACCAGCTTTGGGCATCAGTAAACTGGAAAAGAGCAAAAAGAAAAAGAAAGACTAAGAGTAAGTGTAAAAAAAGAGAAATTAGTAAATGTGAAAGAAGTCAAGTTAGGCAAGGATTCAAGAGCCAGACAAGGCTAGAGAGAGATTAATGTGCGAGATGCAAAAAGAAAGGACACTAGAAAGATAAATGTTCAGAAAGGCAATAAAGGAAATGGCCAAGGTCTGCCGCACCTTGAAGGAACCAAATACTGATCTGATCAGACTGACAGGAGCTGAAGAATGTGAAGACTAGGGCAGACCCAGCATCTTCTCATTAGGCTCCCAGGAGCCCATGGTCACATTAGAAGTTAAAAGCAGCAAGATTCTGCCGTATCTGGATTCCAGTTTCTCACTGAAGGCTAAGCCACCAAATAGAGTTACAAAGTGGGGGTGGTGGGGAGAAGAACCCCTCCTCTAAGAAACTTAAAGAGTAAAAAGAGCTGTACCTTGTGAAAACTTGCTTATAGACTTTACAGAACTGCCCCATGCTGGAGACTATTGTACATGCTAGTGCTTGTTTGCTCATTTAAGATAAAATTAGGTTTTTGCCCATGGTCCTCCTCCGAGTCAGGTGCACCCCCACCAAACAAACTAGGTATTTGCCCTATAAGATTTTGTTCCGTCGACCACCCCCAAATTATAGGTCAAATTAAAGGTGACCTCCAGAAACTAAAGAAATTAACCTTAAGAAAGCAAACGCAGGCTTTAAAAAAAGCCATACAAAGTGTTCACAATTAAATAAATGAAAATGCCTATAAGCCTGACACCCCTTTAAATCTAGTGACTCTGTAAAATCTAATTTTTCTAGGACCTATATAGGATGGGCTCTATACTGTAACCTTGTCCACTCCCACTGCTGTTAAAGTTGCAGGTGTTGTGTCTTAGATCCACCACAGTCAGCTAACACCGGCAGCTCAGGACAAGTGGACCAGCCAGCAGGACGCAGATCATCCAACCCGGCTGCTCCTAAGACGAGACCAAGCTGCTGCTGAGGACACCAGCCCTGCTCTGGTCACTCTGGAGGCTGACCAGTCTACGCATGGCTGAAGTTTGAGGAGACAATAAGCCCTGTTCTAGTCACACACCGGCAGCTGACTAGTCTATGCACGGCCGAAGCTTGAGGACTCGTCAAGCAAGTAAATATAGTTAAAAATCTTAAGACTAATAGTTTTCCTGTAATGCTGTTTTCCTAATATTCTGTCGCTGTCTTCAACCTTTTCCCCAAGTAAGGACCTCTTTTGCCCTTGCTGGATATGAATATGCTGTACATTGTTTTGTTGTTACTACCCCCCATAACCACGCTAGAAGAAACACCTATATAAGGTGTCCCCACTGTACATTTACTACTCAGGAAACCCAGACCTGTCCAGCCCAGCAACAATTCCGGGTCTTACAGTCATTCTTTAAACATACAAACCAGAAGTTACCAGAACTTCCTTTAGTGAAAACAGAAAAAGCCTATTTGCTCAGTTGGCTGAAAACATTGCTGGCAGCCTAGATGTTTCTTCATGTTATGTTTATTAAAAGGCTAACATAAGAGACCAATGGCCTTGAGAAGCAAAAGAGTTAATGCCTCAAGATAACTTAACTTTAACTCTTTCCCCAAACAGATGCCCTGAGCAAGCATCTGGCTCTTAAAAACTTCTGTTATTTAAAAAAACTGTGTTACTCGCTAATCTGCTTAGGACATGATAAAGTTGATACATGTGCCTGTACAAGTTTAACACAAGTTTGATCCTAGGTCTTCATTTAGAAAACAGTTTCCAGCTATAAAAATTTAAAACCCTCATTATAAGTATATTACTAGTAATAGAAAGTTGCTTGCTGCTCCCCTGTATATTACACTTGTTCCTTCAAATGACAAAAGGTTTTGTAGCTACCATGGTTCATCAGAAAACTTCAGCACAAGTATATGACATAAAACACTATCGTTCTGTCTTGTAAAGAGACTCAGAAAGTAAAAATAAAAGTGAGAACTACCACTAATTAGTGAAAATTCTCAAAGCAGGGGATAAGGAAGGAGACCACTACTACTCCTGCTGCCATCCTCCCCCACCTGGCCTAGTTCACAAGACAGAGAGAAACAAAAGTAAGATAAATAGCCAGACAACCTTGGCACCACCACCCAGTCCTAGCAGTTAAACAAAGTAATAATAATAACATCAACCCCTGGCCTAAACTACTTGTATTATCCAGACACTGTATGAAAAAAGCATTGTAAAACTTTCTATTCTATTAGCTGATGCATGTAGCCCCCAGTCACGTTTCCCACACTTGCTCGATTTATCACGACCCTTTCATATGGACCCCTAGAAGTTGTAAGCCTTTAAAAAGGCCAAGTATTTCTTTCTCGGGGAGCTCGGCTCTTAAGACGCGAGTCTGCCGATGCTCCCGGCCAAATAAAAAACCTCTTCCTTCTTTAATCCGGTGTCTGAGGAGTTTTGTCTGCGGCTCGTCCTGCTACAGTATAATAAAAAATTTTTTTTAAAAAGCAAAGGTATGTGGTTAAAACCAAAAAAAAAAAAAGATGCTGAACCATGTCTTGAATTGGCCTTTGTATCCATTATACGTGGCCAGGTGCCAGGTATTTTGGTTAATGTTCACAGAATGGGTGCGTACATGGATGGATGGATGATTAGAGCAGGGACTATGAGCAGATGAAGTTCATTTTTTACATTATGTCCAAAAATTCCTGCTTTGAAAAGTTCTCTGACACTGATGGTGTGTGACAGGAGGCTGGGCCAGTTGGCAGGACACTGTGAAGGTAATTCGGGCCTCAGAAAGGGGACTAGATGAAATTTAAAATCATTTCCAAGCTTGATAGCCTGGAACGCTATGAAACACAAGCTCTGGGAACTGAGATATGTCCTAACTTACCCAGCTGAGCTGTGAGGTGTCAGTGGCTCTAACATTTTTCAGTTTTTTTCTGAGGACCTCAAATTAAAGCTCCCCTTTGCCTAAAAGTATCTGCCTGCTGGTGCGGGCCTTTGGGGGCCCTCACAGTGCACTGAGGTTAGAGTCCTGCAAGGGAGAAACCCTTATCTAACAAGTAGTTGGGCGAGTTTACAGCTCTCTGTAATCTGAGAGTATAGTCCAGAGTGGTTTGATGAAAGAGAGTAAACTGTGGGTGGGCGTGGCTTGAGGTCCCAATAGAAGCCCAGGGAAATCTGGGGAAAGGGAGGGCTTTTCTGCTATCTCCCAATTAGAGGATTAGGCAATTGGCAGCTCAGGGTGGTAACTCAGGGCGGGGCTGGGCTCCAGGGCTGGACAGGGCAGTCCCTCTGAGCTGCACGGAGACCTCTCAGGCCCCGGGAACTGTCGCCCTTCCACGATGTGGCTCCGTGCTCTTGTCCTGGCCACTCTCGCTGCTTTCACGGCTTGGGGTGAGTCCTTCTGAAATCAAATATGCGGGGCACTTTTTGAAATCCTTGTTCTGGGCCGAGGTTGACGCAGATGCATAGAAAGGCAAACACACAACAGGTCCGGCTCCGTGACTGCGCGTCCTCACTACTTGGACTTGGACTTGGAGCTGCTGAGCCGGGCCAGACCAGTTCGCGGGGAGATGCAGGGAGGGTGAACATCCTGAGACCGCCCTGCACTGCTCCCCCCATGCAGGCCGGCAGCTGGCCGACCTCAGGCCTCACACAGGAGAAATTTAGGCAGCTCAGTTTACTGTCCCTTAATTAGCCCTGTTTTGGCTGGATCACGGAGAGCGGCTCAGCAGAATATTCAGAGCATCCTCTCTGTACCAGAGTGCGTGGGTTTGATTTCCCGCTGGGCGCTTCATAGCTGTGTGTCCTTAGGCAAAGGACTGAGCCTTTCCGTGCTTTGGTTACCCCCTCTCTGAAATAGAACTGGCAATGCTACCTACCTCATTGGGTTGTAGTGAAGTACCTACCTCATTGCTACCTCATTCCTACCTCATTCCTACCTCAATGCTACCTCATCCCTACCTCAATGCTACCTCATTCCTACCTCAATGCTACCTCATTCCTACCTCAATGCTACCTACCTCAACGCTACCTACCTCAATTGCTACCTCATTCCTACCTCAATGCTACCTACCTCATTGTGTTGTAGTGTAATGAGTCGTTGTTTTTAAAGCACTCTTGGCAGCACCTGGTATGTAGAAAGCACGAAAAAGGGGTAGATAAATATAAAAGCCTTGTTTAAAAATGTAGTGTATGAATGGAAAATTTGAGCTGTGATCACTCCACTATATCAGGACCTCTTGCCATTAAAAAGACAGTTGCTTACTCATGTTCTCAACAGGAGGAGGACACCAGTGGGCGGGGCACAAGGGGAAGCAGCAGAGCATGGGGAGGGGACAGGGTGGATCTCAGGCCAGGGGGCTTTTACTGTGGCTTCCAAGGATAGAAGAGGAAAGACACGACAGGCAGGCTGAAGATTGGAGAGTTGGGATAATTCAAGGGGCTCTGGGGCACAGGGGCTGTTCCTGGTTATCTGTACCTAACCCTGGCGTGATTAGGACAGGTGGGTAGTGGCCAGGGCGTGGCCACCTGATCAAAGAGGCGGTTGGGATGTGGGCTCCGGGTTGGGTGGACTCTGGGAGGGACAGTTTCTCCAAGGTCAACAAGGCCTCAGATGCCAGAGCATCAGAATACAGAAAGCAAAAGACATGGTACATACAGGGGTGCAGCGAGGGGCCTCGAAATGCCCCCGTGCCATTTTGTAGACGGAGAATCAGAGACTCACACAGGGAAATGTACTTG
Organism: Chlorocebus sabaeus; assembly: GCF_047675955.1. NCBI lineage: Eukaryota > Metazoa > Chordata > Mammalia > Primates > Cercopithecidae > Chlorocebus > Chlorocebus sabaeus. The sequence goes on along the minus strand of NC_132908.1, from coordinate 52,689,175 downwards.
CCCAAGGTCAACCCGAAAATCATGCCTGGGTCTGTCTGTGGGTCCTGAATCCTGACAGCCCAGGCCCCGTCTGCATCCTGTCTTCCTTCTGGCAGCCTGACAGTGTGAGAGCTCTGGAACTGTGGGGAAGGGCAGAGGAAGAGAGGAACCCTATTTGAAACTGAATGTTCCTTTACCTCTGGTTACTCCTGGCAATGCCATCCATTTCCTTCTTTAGGAAGACCATACAGGCTGCCTCCACTTCCTCAGTTTCCTCCTCTGTATAATGGGCATGTTGATGTCTACCCAGCAAGGCCTTTTTGAAGATTAATTTAAATGAACTTGAATGCATGCCTGGCCCATAGTAGGTGCCCACCATGTTCATGTTTCGTATAACATCAGTGGCAACTGCTCTTGTTCTCATACTTGTTTCTGCTTCCCCCCATTCACCCGCTTTTTCACCCTTGGCATTCTGGCTGCCATCCTCCTCATCCTGTTAAATGAATCCCTGAGCTGAGAAAGGCCAGTGGTTTCTTCTCTGCCTTGACCTTCCTCCACCTCCCTGAAGCCCTCAGCACTCTTAGCTGGTTCCTCACCCTCTTCCTTCCTGGGCTTCCAGGACACCGGAATGTTCTCTCCTCCCTACACTGATGGATCTTCTGTCTTGGCTATAGTAGTCCCTGTGTTTGATCATTGTTTTTTTCCCTTGCCTCTCACACTGGAATCTTTGATGAAGCCATACACATCCATGGTATGTACCCCTCATAGTCTAGAAGAAGATTCTGCCCTGCTCTCCCACAAGGCTTCCTTCCAGCCTTGAAGTGTGCTCGTCCAGTGGCGTCATCTTGCTAGGATATCCCACTGACATCTCCACTGAGCCTATGTAACCAGTGATCCAGCATCACAGGCCAGTTCTTTGGTTTTCTTTCTCTTCCATTTCCCCCACCTCTGTTCAGGGACCAAGTCTTTTTCTTTTCTTTTCTTTCTCTTCCTCCCTTCCTCCCTCTTGCTTTCCTTCCTTCCTTCCTTCCTTCCTTCCTTCCTTCCTTCCTTCCTTCCTTCCTTCCTTCCTTCCTTCCCTTCCTTCCTTCCTTTCCTTCCTTTCCTTCTTCTCTCTTCTTTCTTTCTCTTTCTTTCTTTCTCTCTCTCTCTCCTTCCCTCCCTCCCTTCTTTCCTTCCTTCCGTCCTTCCGTCCTTCCTCCTTTCCTCCTTTCCATCTTTCCTTCTTCTTTCTTTCTTTCTTTCTTTATTTCTTTCTTTCTTTCTTTCTTTCTTTCTTTCTTTCCTTCCTTCCTTCCTTCCTTCCTTCCTTCCTTCCTTCCTTCCTTCCTTCCTTCCTTCTTTCTTTCTTTCTTTCTTTCTTTCTTTCTTTCTTTCTTTCTTTCTTTCTTTCTTTCTTTCTTTCTTTCTTTCTTTCCCCTCCCTCCCTCCCTTCTTTCCTTCCTTCCTTCCTTCCTTCTTGCTCTTTCACCCAGACTGGAATTGCAGTTGTGCAATCTCGGCTCACTGCAACCGCTGACTCCTGGGTTCAAGTGATTCTCCTGCCTCAGCCTCCCGAGAAGCCAGGATTACAGGCACACACTACCATGCCCAGCGAATTTTTGTATTTTCAGTAGAGAGGGGTTTTCACTATGTTGGCCAGGCTGGTCTTGAACTCCTGACCTCAAGCGATCTGCCTGCCTTGGCCTCCCAAAGTGCTGAGATTACAGGTGAGCCACTGTGCCTGGTCTCCAAGTCTTTCGAAATACCTTTTAGACATCATCATATTTCTTCATATTTTTTTCTTTTTTTATTTAAAATTTTAAAATAATTAAGATGGGGTGGGAGGATTTCAGGTGAAGATCAGAAATCCCATACAGTGCAGAAAACATGGAAATCACCAAGAAAACAAGCCACCTGTAATGCCACCACCCATTGCTGTGCCAATACACATGCTTTCAAGGATGTTCATCTCAGTATTATTTGTAATTAGCAACAAAAACAAAAAAAATGAAGCTAAATATTGACATTACAGGGTTGACTATTGATAAGATGACACATGGATGCTGTTGTGTAGCTGGGCTTTGCATAAGGGGTTTCCATTGTGATTGAATATTCCCCTTTAAGACCAAATCCGAATTGTTCTGTTCTGTTCTAGCTCCACGCTTTGAGGGAGGTGTTGACGTCTTGTCTGTATCCAAAGCATAGCAGCTGGGAGGACAAGAGTCTGGAAATGATTTCCTAGGAGGGAAGCTTAGATCAACTGAGGTCACTGGAGCCAGATAGGACCTGAGGGGTGGGCAGCAAGATCAAGTGTCTGAAAGGCCACAGGCTGCAGGTCAGATCAGGCCAGTATAGTCCCATGACAGGTAGAACCAGGACTGATGCAGAGGCTGTGGAAAATGAATTTCAGCTCAGCGAGGAAGCATTGTCCATGCTGCAAGAACGGAGCAGACCTGCCCAGGGCCACCAGAAGAATCTTCCTTGACCTGATCACATCCTTTATCTGGAACGGTTCCTGCTGCTTATTTGTCCACTAAAGAAAACTCAAGCAATTAGCCTGGCATTCTAGGCCCTCCCTGACTTGTGCTCTGTCATAACAGGAATATTTTCCACTTTCCCCAGACTCCACCTGGTGCATGTGGGCCATGCCTCCTTCCCCAGGCAGGCTCTGTGCCTCAGCAAATTCCCTTCTTTCTGCTGGGTACCACTCTCTGCATCTCATCTCCCCTTATTCAATCCTCCCCTATTGCAAGTCCCAGCTCCTCCATGATGCCTGCAATGAGAAGGCCTTGCTCCCTCTTCTAATTCCTAGACTGCCTTATGGGTACCTCTCCCAGGACACGGCCACTTCCTTCCCAGCTGTAGGCCCAGGTGTGTATGTGACCCTTCCCTACAAGGGTCAGTGCATCTGAGAATTCGGGGCACCTCTTGTTCATTCTCTCATCTGGCATGCGGCTCAGTGCCAGGATTGTAATGGATAAATGTTTCCAGAGGCTTCTAAGGGGGAAGCTAAATGTCTTGTTCTTTCCTAGTAGCTCTCCTTCTTGCATTTATTTTTGGCTGGATGTTTTTATGCCTCCAATTCTAATTTGTTCCTTAAACCAGCTTGATGAGTTAGGAAGGACGTTGATCCTCATCCCTATTGTACATCAAGAGAAACTGAGGCCTAGACGGTTTAGGTGACTTTTTAAAGATCACTCACTTGGAAAGTGGCAAACCCCACCTTGAATTCGGGTCCAGCCTTTTGCCTCTGATGAATCCTGATTTCTTCTCCATGTCCAGCAGGGCACCCGTCCTCGCCACCTGTGGTGGACACCGTGCATGGCAAAGTGCTGGGGAAGTTCATCAGCTTAGAAGGATTTGCACAGCCTGTGGCTGTTTTCCTGGGAATCCCTTTTGCCAAGCCTCCTCTTGGACCCCTGAGGTTTACTCCACCGCAGCCTGCAGAGCCATGGAGCTTCGTGAAGAATGCCACCTCTTACCCTCCTATGTAAGCCAGGGGTGGCTGTGGCATGTGTCTATGGGGGATGTTCGCCTCAAAGTGATGCAGGAAGGAGTCAAGGCAGTTCCCCTGATGAGCTGATCCTTTGCTCTGGAATCCTTAAGATCATTGTAGACCCTTAAGAACATTCCAGAAGTCTCACAGCATTCTGGAGTCCATTGTTTAACACATGTTTATTGAGCTCCTACTGTGTGCCAAACATGTTTCTGGGTTCTTGGGATCCATTAGTGAACAAAGCAAAGATCCCTAGGTTCATGGAGCATGCATTCTAGCAGCGGGAGACAGAGAACAACAACATGCAAATTACTCCATGGATTATGTGATCTGTTAGAACGGGATAAGTGCCTTGGAAACAAAGAAGCAGTTAAGCAGGTGAGGGAGATCAGAAAGAAGGATCCCATGAATTCCACGGTCTTGAATTTTGACATAGTTGGGTAGAGGGGTGGGCCAGGAGGTGTGTGGGTGGCAAGTGCACTGAGGTGTCTGCTCGGCAAGTGCTTAACTCTCAAGTATGTCCAGCACCCAATTCCTGAGAATACACAATGGCAGGTGTGTCCTTTCACCCTCTCCAAGGTGGGAAGAAAAGCCCAAAGGTTCTAATTGGCCTCACTGGCACTCCCTAGGGTACCAAGGACCCTATAGGCATCAGAGCAGACCCCACTCATCTCGGCAGCCAGGCATTCGGAGGCTTTCCAACAGTCCACCTGTGGCTACCTTCTTTACTTTGCTTTTTTTTTTTTTTTTTTTTTTAATATTTTCTGCTTTTATTTTGTGACTGCAAATGTAATATATACTTATTACAGAAAATTTAGGAAATTCAAAGAAGATAATGTAAGAATATTAAAATCACATGCAATATCCCACCTCCCAGAGAGAACAACTGTCACTATTTTAGACGGTAAAGTATTATGATCTAATATGTTGTTTGCATTCCAGTTTTTTGCCTGTTGCTATACTTTCTTCCTTTAAAATGGAATGCTACATTGAGATAATTTGGATATCTGCTTTGCTCATTTATAAGTATGTCATGAGCATCATTCCATACCATGAAATAGCACAGCCTGATGTTAACAGCTGCATTACATTGAGTATTGAACCATAATTAATTTCCCCCAAGTTTGTATTTGGGTTCATTAAGTTACATATGATGTTTTTAATAACATAACACCATGAAAGTGAAACTTTTATGCACATTTATGAATATTTTTGGATAACTTCCCAGAAATGACATTTCTGAGTGAAAGAGTATATATCTCTTGTTTGATTTCTCTCCCAAAATATTCCAACTACACTCCTACTATTGATGTATGAAAATCTCCATTTGGCGCACTCTGGGCAATGCTTGGGATTATTAAAAAATGTTTTTGGCTATTGGGTAGGCAAAATAATAATAACAAAACAGCAATATTATTTTCCTGTTCAATTTGCATTTATCTGATGACCAGTGCAGTTAAGTTCTTTTTCCCTTTCTACACATTGGAATGTCTTTTGATTATTATTATTGTTATGCCACTTGTACTGGGTGTTCTGTAGGAAAATCTCCCAGGATGGAAATCAAGAAGTCATCTTTGCTGGCTCTGATTCTGTCACTTGACAGTTGTGTCATCCCAGAGCCTGAGTGCCTCAGTTTCCTCATGTACCTACTGGGGGCGGTGACGCCTGCCTTCTGGTGCTTTGAGATCTGGGACTGTGGCTTATAATATACTTGTGTATAAGAGCCACATGGCATGAATCTTCCTGGCTATATGACATTGGTCAGGTTCTCTAACCTCTCTGGGTTTCAGTTTTCTCATTTGTAAAATGAAGATAATAGAACCTATGTAATGGGACTGATCTGAGGCTTAAATGAGTTAATATACAAAAGGTCCTTAAAACAGTGCCTGGAACACTGGGAGGACTCAATAACTATTACCAATGTTCATCTATGTTGTATCCTTGATTGTTCATCAGGACAATGCAACAGCACTTTCCGGGAAGAGCCAGATGGTAGAATCTTGGCGTGTCAGGGCTGCAAGACCCATGTAGAAATCACTGCTCTCACTTAGACCTGGTAGATTTGGGACCCAGAATGTGAAAAGAATTCACTCAAAGTCACCCTGCAAATAAGTGGCAGAGAGAGGACTAGAGCACAGTTCTTCTGATGTTGTCCCACAAAGATTTTACCCCTGAGCTACTGCGGGAAATGTCACCTCCCAGGGAGGATCGGTGTATTTGCTGTCTCCCTCCTTGATGCTGGGAGTCCCAAAGGCTCCGGGAAGGAAAGAGGTGTGAAGCCCTTCTCCTTCTGCTTGGTTTTAGGAGACCTTAGTGAGTCCCAGCGCTCCCACCTGAAGCCCCTGATAGCCTCCTACCCACTACAATGTCGTGAGTCTGTAAATATCAAGTCCATTTTCAGGCTTAAACCTCTCAGTCCAAGGCCCTGCCAAAGAAGACACCTGGCTTAGATCCGGCTGAACTTCAGGGGTTCTTTTCTCCCCCTCCTCAGGTGTTCCCAAGATGCCAAGGCAGGGCAGTCTCTCTCAGACCTATTGACCAACCGAAAAGAGAACATTCCTCTCAAGGTTTCCGAAGACTGTCTTTACCTCAATATTTACACTCCTGCTGACTTGACCAAGAAAAGCAGGCTTCCGGTAAGCCATGGGATCCCCTGGTCAAGGCGTGTCAGTTCCAAGACCGCGGATCTTCTGGGGCAGACCGGAAGGGGATGAAGGCAGCTTGAGGGGGGAGCTGCACAGGCCAGGACCTCAGGGCCTCCACAGGAAACACAAGCTTTTCATACCTCAGTTTCCCCTCATGACACGGGGACTCTGGGGGAGTTTGCTGTGCATCTTTAATGAACATCTTAATTGTTCCAAGTTCCCTCATGCTAATAGAAAGATGAGAATGATTACTTTTAGTTACTAGATGAACAATCTGATACCCAGAGTGGGTAAGACATGATTTCCAATAATGTTAGTGGTGGAAGGAACTTAGAGAAAAGCCTACACCCCAACTCTTCTTTTTTAAATGGAGAAACTGAGGCCCAGACAGGGAAGGAGAGGTCACCCAGCAGGGTAGTTTTGGCTCAAGTCTTCTGATCTTCAAACCAGTGCTCTTGACATGGAGTAGGGCATTGAGCTTGTATGTGGCCTTTCTCTAGCACACCAATATTCACCTGGGGTAACTTTCACTGTCCGGGTACAGGCTTTAAGGGAAAAATGTGGGACAAACCCAGAAGCACTTCCTTTTGCCTTTGGCCAAATATCTGGATTTTTCTGTACCAATTTTCCCTCCCTAATTGTCTAGGCAAAGGCTGATGACCCTGTGAGTCAGCATTTCCCAAATAAATGAAGGGCAGGAGGTGGGGCAGGCTGACAGCTACGGGTTGCAGGGTGGGTAGGATCTTCTGGCAAAGGAGGCCACTCCAGGGTATAAAAAGAAGGGGTGTTGTGTCCAACCAGTCTCCCAGGGGCACCGTGGCATGGTGCCCAGGAGTGGGGGAGCAGGTTTGCAAATGTGGGACTAGAAATTGGCTCTACATATGCTTTGTAAGACACAGGAAGTGGGAGAAAGCTTTACTCATTCATTCATTCATTCATTCATTCATTCTTCTATTGTGTACTCAGTGCCCCATATACACAGTTAGACCTGGGGCTTCAGGAAAAAGAAGAACATGAACCCACTCCACGCAGCCCCTGCCTTCAAGGATCTTGCCATCTGGGCTGTAGACATATTCTCTCTTCAGTATGTTATTGCAGGCCAGCTTTTGGGCTCAGCCTTCACACAAAGATGAATGCACACTCAGTCCCTCCCCAGGAGGCAGGCAGGGATTAGAGGTGTGGGAGAAACAGGGTCTCTGAGAACCTGGAGGCAGGAGAACCTCCAGGAATGGCCACAGGTTCTAGAACTACATGGTCTAGGTTTAAATCCTGGTTCTGCCCTTGACTAGCTGGACATTTCTTAACTTTTTTAAGCCTCTGTTTCCTCAAAATGAGAGTTACCACATATGATCAGTCAAGGGTGATCACTAAGCTTGATCTCAGTCCCTGGCTAAATAGGCAGAGGCAGGCTCATACCCCTACCCTAACAGTGGACCCACTGCACTGTGGCCGGCGCCTGCAGTATGCGGGGCAGCTCAGCATGTGGACTCTGGAGCCAGACAGCCTGGGTTAAAGTCCTGCTGCTACCACTTTCAAGTTGTAGGACCTTGGGCAGTTTAAGTGCCTCCATTTTCCCACCTGGAGAAGCGGACAGTATTAGTATCTACCCAATGGATAGTTTATTTTACTGTGCTTAGAACCGCACTTGGGACATAGTTTATGTTATCAGTTATTTTATATTTTATTAGTATTATTATTACGATGTTATTATTTTAACCCTTTCACTTCTTCCCTGCCACATGTGGAGTTTTAAAATGCAAGAACCATGCATGAGGAATTGTTTCCACTCTCATCCTCAGGTATTAGCAGAATCCCTGGCACATAGTAAGTTCTCAGACAGTGTTAGTCCATTGATTGAAGGCATCCCGAAGTGGGTGGGTCTTCGTCTGGGCTCTTGAGGGATGGATAGGATTTGGGGATGCAGAGGCATAGAGGAGGCATTTGAGGAAGAGACACCACTACAGGCATGTGTGCTTCCCGAGACAATCATTCATGCACAGATAAGTTTAATTCACCAGGAGAGAGATGAAGCTGAGATGAAGCTGAGATACAAGGCCTCCCCAAGGGTACGCTGAGCTGCATGAACAGTCCAGGCTTGAGGGTGATGGGAGTGAGGGGGAGAACACAACATCCTTAGCCTTTGCTATACCCATGATGATGTTCTCAGCATGAAGAGCCTTGGGAGGAGGAGGCACTGGAGGCTGGGTAGAAAGGAAGGGGCAGCTGGAGTGTGTGCAGTGGGGTGGTGGCTTGGGCCCAGTTGGGAGAATTATGGAGGAGAGAGACTGCCTTTGGCAACCTTGCTGGGCACTGGTGAACTTTGGATAACATCCTCCTTCAGTTGTGACCAACAGGTAGGTCACCGAACATGACACCTTCTGAGTGCTCCCTGGCTCTGTGACCTGTAACTGGTATGTTGCTTGCCCACTGCCCAGGTGATGGTGTGGATCCACGGAGGGGGGCTGAGGATGGGTGCGGCATCAACCTATGATGGGCTGGCCCTTGCTGCCCATGAAAACGTGGTGGTGGTGACCATTCAATACCGCCTGGGCATCTGGGGATTCTTCAGGTAAGAAATGAGACTCTCACTGCACTTTGGCCCCAAACACAAGGATGCTGGGTCACAGCTCTGGTCATGCCAGACCTCAGGGGACCTTAGCTAGGTTTCACAGTAAGGCATCCAAGCCTCATCACAATTGGACACTACCTACCCTCTCACTCCCCAGCCACACTTGTCTGCTTGCCTCTGAGCTTTTGCATGTGCTACTCCCTCTGCCTGGAATGCTAACTCTACCTGAAGAACTCCTCTTCATCCTGCAAAACCCAAACCCCAGTTACCTCCACTGAAAGACTCATCTCTTCTTCACCTATGTTTCTCCAGCACATTAAATTTCTCTGTCGTGACACTTAGCAAGCAACACAACCCTTGAAGGCTGACACATCTGACTTCTCATGTAAAGGAGGGACGGGGCAGAGTCACAGATGGAGCTCAGAGCATGTTGTGGGTAAAGAAATGAGGGCAGCAGCTGATGGGGTGTGGGAGCATCTGACCCCTTCCTGTAGGACTATTATGGCCACCTCACCCCATTTTCTGCTTGAAGTCTGGTAAGTGCAGGAAGCAAGGATGGAGTCTTCCCCATCAGGTCTCCATGGGGACAAGAGTCAGATCTCCTTCAAGGTGCAATTACTATGAACCTTTACTAAGTGTTAACATCCCAGCACCCTAATCCCAAGTGAGTGATAGGAGGGCTGTGGGAGGGATTCCACTCACTGATGAGAAGGCCTAGGGAGATGGAGGCTGGGTTCTGGTCTACCCATGACCAAGGCATCCCAGGTCAGTCTTGGCTGTATCATCTTCATCCCTTTCAGCCACAGCCTGTGTCTCTGCTCCCCATTATAATAAAGCTGCTTCATGATCTCTCTCCACTTCCTCTCCTCCGTGTATCTCCTCCACCCATGCCAGTCAGGTTTCTTCCCCATCATACCACTCGGCTGGTCTCCTTGGGGTCACCAATGACCTCCCCCTGCTCTCCACCCAACGTCACTGGACCTCCTAGCAGCAGCAGATGGCCGCTCAGCCTCTGTGACACGCTTCCTTCCCAGCCCTTTCCTGGTCCCCACTTCCCCCTGTCCACAGGCCTCTCTTGTCTCCCTCTCCCTCCCTACTAATTCCCAATGATCCCAGGGAGCAGCCCAGAGGCCCTGTTTCCAGCCCACTTCACCTTTGAATCCCACAGGCGTCACTCACTGCCTTCTCCCTGCCCCTGGCTGTCTAAAGGGTGCCCCACTCTTCCCAGGGACAAGCTGAATCCTTGACTCCCACTGCCCCTCCCCAACAGAGATCCCCTCCTCCTCCCACCACGCCTCCACTCAGCTGCTGCTGTATCCTCCCAGGGGCTCAGGAGAAGGCCTCACGGGCAGCCTGGACTCTCTTTTCTCACAACCATCTTGACTCCACCTTCAGAATCCACTACTTTGCAATCTTCCCTGGCTTGCTCCTACCCCAGCCAAAGCTCTCTGTCTCTCACCTTGATTATGATCCTAACACTTACTTTCAGATTCCTGCCACTTTTATACTGAGGCTGAGTCGCACAGTACCGAGAGTGATCACTTAACATGTGCGTTGAATCATGCAATGCCCCTGCACAAAACTCTGCAGCGGCTTCCCATGTTCCTTACGATGACAACCAAAGTTCTTGCCAGGCCCCAGGGCCCTCTCTAGCTGCACCTCCTGACTCACACTTTCTTTCACTGGGCCCCAGGACCTTTGCACTTGCTTTTTCTTTTGTCTGAAATTTCTTTCTTTGGATATTTGCAAGGCTCATGTACTTGTTGTGCTTGTTTTATGAAGGTCTTTGTCTCCAAAACCTCAAATGCCACTGCCTCCAAAAAGCCTGCCCTGATTGCCATCTGAAATGGCATCCCCTGTCCTACCCCTGTTTTTTTTCCTTATTCCATTGTATTTACCTCAATACACTTTGATTACCTGACATCATTATATTCTCTCTATACATCTGTTTATCTGCTTGTGATCTGTACTGGGAGCTCTGTGTCATCACAGGTTTTGCCTGTTTTGCTCTCGGATGTGCTCTAGCTCATAGGATGGTGTCAGGCATACAGTAGATGCTCAGTAAATAGTTACCAGTTGAGTGAATGTAGAACCATACATCACCACAATGCTGTAGGAATAAAGGCAGGGTCTCAGAGATGCTGAAGCCCAGTCTTATTCTTAAAGGCTCCCTGAGAGCCCCCAGCCCCATCTCTAGTCCTGAAGGTCCTGCCATGGCATCTCTGCTCCCCACCCTCAACCTGTTCTCTTCCTCACAGCACAGGGGATGAACACAGCCGGGGGAACTGGGGCCACCTGGACCAGCTGGCTGCCCTGCACTGGGTCCAGGACAACATTGCCAGCTTTGGAGGGAACCCAGGCTCTGTGACCATCTTTGGAGAGTCAGCGGGAGGAGAAAGTGTCTCTGTTCTTGTGAGTGCTCCTGGCACCAGGCCCAACCCCACACTGGATGTGATGCTGATGAGACCTTTTGGACACCTGTCAATCCAGCTATGCACACCTCTGATTACCCTGATACCTGGTTTCAGGACTGACGTTACTCACTGCCCAACATCAGGGGGTGGAAAGCTAAAGACCAAGCTCTCCTTGGCCCCCAGGAAGCTCAGATCTCAGCTTAGTGTCCCAGGGCCATATGAATCTCTAGTTGCAGCCTACAATGGTGGAATTCTCCTCTTCTACCTTGGTGGAGCTCACTCTCTCTTTCTCTCTCTCCTTCCCACTCGTTTTCACATAAGGACTCACATCCCTTCTCTTGGGAAGTAGGGATAGGCATAAATTATGAGTGAGGGCAGGCAAAGACAAGAGGTGGACAGAGGTCATTGTTTAGTTAAAACAGAACTAGTTGTGGAGGGGACATGGACACTGAGCAGGCTGGGGATTCCTCTGGGGTGGTCTGATGGCTGGTCCATGCCCAAGAAGGAGGCAGCAGTCTCTGTGACTGTTGGGCCTGGTAGGCTAGGAGAGGCGGGCTAGAGGAAGGAGGGATGGAGCCGGGGATGGGGAGGAATGGGGCAGGGGTTGTGGGACACAGACACAATCTAGGTGTGTGAGAGGTCCTGGTGGGGTGGGGGATTGGGTGTGGGAGATACTGGGGGAGCTGGGATGAAAAACCAGATGAGTGGTGCCAGGAGCTGTAGGAAGCCTTCTGCCTGCCTCGAGGTGGGCAGAGGGTCAGCCCACTGCTGGAGTCTTCAATCCTGTGTCGGTTTTATAGTGTGGTTTGATGTAGCCTGGAAGAGCGACCAAGTCGCTGACCCTACCCCTGAGCATGAACTCTCCTCCCCTCCACTCTGCTCTCAGGTTTTGTCTCCATTGGCAAAGAACCTCTTCCACCGGGCCATTTCTGAGAGTGGCGTGGCCCTCACTGCTGTTCTGGTGAAGAAAGGTGATGTCAAGCCCTTGGCTGAGGTAGGTCTCCCGCTGGATACCCCCACCCCCTTGGCTCTGTGCTCCTGAATCCTCAGGGGTCTCTCTTGTGGTGGGTTCTAGTTAATGTTCTTCTACAATCACTGAGACATCAATGGCTGAGCAGGAAGGGCGAGGAGATATCTTGATCAGCATCCCAGTTTCATAGCCGGGAAAACCGACACAGGGCTTGGAAGGGATTTGCCAACAGCAGCAGGTGATCAGGGCAGAGCTGGGACTCCAGCTCATGGCTCAGCAGGCAGTACAGTGCCCTGTCAGTGCCCACACTCCTCCTATATGCCAGGGCCTGGTGCCATGTTGGGCAGTGATGGTGTCTTGTGTCTCTCAAGGTCTGAGTCCTGTGGACCCACTTGTGGGCTGTCAGTCTGGAGTAGTTCCACACTGAACGCGTGATAACCAGGGTTGGTTCCTGGAGAATTCACTCGTTGATTCATTTGTTCACACAACAAAACTAGGTGAATAAGTGAAGGCAAAAACAAGAGGTGTGCAGAGGTCATTGTTTGGCTCAAAGCCAGATGTCCGTGTGGAGGAAATGTGGACACTATATGGCCTTATGTGGCTCTGCATTCTAGCCAAACACCTAACACCTCCCCAAACTTCTGCTATAATGTAGGGAATAGATGAGTAGTTACAGAATCACACAATTACAAAGTGTCACCTATGACAAGAGCAGTGAAGGTGAGGTACTTGCTGCCACAGCAGAATCTAAAGAGAGCTTTGAGTCCCGGGGCAGGAAGAGGTTACCAGGGAAGGCTTGCTGGAAAAGTGACCAATGAGTCAGGAGCAAGGAATGTCCAGGGAGTGGGAGCAGCACATGTGTGTGTCCTGTGGCAGGAGGACGCATCCCAATCACAAGGGGGAGAGAGAGACAGGGTCGACGGGGCCAGCGCAGGGAGAGCAGGGGGAACATAGCAAGTACTGAGAGTGGGATCGTTGGCAGGGGCCACAATATATAGGACCCTGGCAAGGATTTTGTCATCGTCTGGAGAATGGTTGTAAGCCAAAGGGAGAGGAGAGGTGATCAATAGGAATCCAAACCTAGGCTGAGGATTGCCCACTGGAGCCAGTGACCTGGAGGATTTCGGTAGATATCAAAGTTTGTTTGAGGACAACATCCAAATTTAAAGGGCTAGTACATAGGAGGAGAGAAAATGGGGATGCCAAGAATTTTTAGAATTTTTGAGAACTTTTTAAGAATTCATTTGTTATAAGCAACAGTCGCCCATTGACCCGACTTAAGTCAAGAAGAAGCATTAGCCTGGTGCGGTGGCTCTTGCCTGTCATCCCTGCAATTTGGGAGGCCGAAGCAGAAGGATTGCTTGAGCCCAGGAGTTCGCGACCAGCCAGGGCAACAAAGTGAGACCCTGTGTCTACAAAAAAAAAAAAAAAAAAAATTAAGGTGGGCATGGTGGTGCAAGCCTGTGGGCCCATCTACATGGGCAGCTGAAGAGGGAGGATCACCCGAGCCCCGGAAGTATAGGCTGCAGTGAACTGTGTTTGCACCATGGCACTCCAGCCTGGATGACAAAGCAAGACCTTGTCTCAAAATCTTCTTTATAAAAGTAGAATTAATTTTTGAAGGAAATAGAGGTCTGGGATGAGGCTGAGCTTTGTGAAAAAACAGGAAACAGAAATTACACAATGATGGGAATCCTAGACTGTCTTACTCTTTTTCCGCTCTCTCTCTGAATGTCTTTCTCTCTCTTGCCCTCTACTTCTCCCGTTCCCTGTTTATTTACTCGAGAAACACCCTGGGCATTGATTCTGTCCCAGATCCTGTACCAGACTCTGGCGGCCTGTGCACTTGCCCTGCCTCCCCACCATGGAGCCTGCCTGCTCTCCCTCTGTGCCCTTCTTTCTGGCTGCACTTTGCTTCCAGTCTGCATCAGCACCCTATCTGCCCCTAAGCTTAAGGACTCTCCTTTGGTTCCAGAAAGTAGTCAGGCTGTCTTTTCTGTTGTGAAAAATGAGCGTTTTTACATTAGCAGCTCTCCGCCCCAATTCCAGGTCACTTAGGAGAGAGGCTCACTGTCCTGTCTTTGCTTAGATGTCCCTGGGCTCTTAGAAAAGAAGGAAACCAGAGTGTGCTGGGCAGACTGACCCCAATCCCCAGGACAGGAAGAAGGGAGCCTCTCTCTCAGGACAGCTTTATAATTTTTATATTTTTTACATTTTTTTAAAGATGGAAAGAGGTTCTTGGTGCATTAATTGGTGTTGCTCTGTGGCTTGACTTAGGACAAAGGTGAACAGACCATTGCTCATGGCCACATCTGGATGTACGCCTGCGTGGCCCTTGAGCTAAGGATGTTTATTGAAAAAAACTTTTTGTTGATTGAAAGGAATCAAAAGAAGAATAATATTTAATGAAAAGAATCAAAAGAAGAATAATATGTCATGAACCATAAAATTACATGAAATTCAAATTTCAGTGTCCATAAAGAAAGTTTTCTTTGAACACAGTGACACCCATTCATTTACCTCATGTGTATGACTGTGTTTCATGTGAACAGCAGTGTTGAAGTTGCAGCAGAGACCACGTGGCCCACAAAGCCTCAAATATTTACTATTAGGCCTTTGATGGGCACATTGCCAACCTGTGCCCTAAAGAGTCATGCTTGATTACTGCTTGCGACTCTAGTACACAAATGTGCAGCTGGAAACTTCTGGCTGTGCCACAGACGCCTCACTCAGCTGAGAAACCCCGACTGTGTCTTACAAGGGACGACATCTTATTTATCCTTAGAACTCACTTTTAAAGCACATTCGCTACCTTCTGAAGTGCCTCTGTGTGAATCATCTTATCTAGGCCTCCTGCAATTCTGCACATGTTTATTGTGTGGGAGACACGGCACTCTCCTACATGTATTAACTCATGAGGTAGGTGCAGTCATTATTCCCATCCATGGGTGGAGAAACCAAGGCCCAGAGAAATCAGGTGGACTGCCTGCGGCCTAGTGGCTGGTAAGTGGAGCAGCCAGGATTTGAAGGCAGACAAGGAAATTCAGGATTCCATGCTCTCTACCCCAGTTCCACCTCGTCTTTCTTGACACATTCAGCTTGAGATCATTATGTCCATTGCAATGGAGATAAGGTAGCAGAGATGAGAGATTACATAATTGACCCATGTTACAATTGAGATTAGTAAGAGAGGCAACACTCTGTGGGACCTGGAACCCACACCCATGGGTCTACAGTATCTTCTGCTGCCCCCTGCCACTTGTACAAGGTGGGCTTGGGGTAGAACGCCACTTTCCACATTGATGGAGGGAAGGGATGTCACTCTTGAACTCTACCACTGCCTGTGATCTTTGCAGAAATTTGCCATCGCTGCTGGGTGTCAAACCATCACCTCAGCTGTCATGGTTCACTGCCTGCGACAGAAGACGGAAGAGGAGCTCTTGGAGACGACATTGAAAACAGTAGGTGTGCCTGTTCCTGTAGCCCAAACCCTGTAAACTTGGTTCCAGACTTCTTCATTTCAACTGTCCTCTTTCCCTGGGACAGTTACCTGTGACAACTTGTCAACTCTCAGGAGTGTCAGTATCTGAATGGGGAATCTAATTTGTCCTTTTTTATTGTAAAATGGCACAAATGTAAAAAAAAGAAAAGTCCAAAAATAGCATGATAAAGAATTGACCAAATTTAATATTTGACCAAAATTTAATATTTTGCAGTTCTAGTTTTCAGATGTATTTTTGAGAAACTAAACATTACAAATATTCCCATGGGACGTCATCATCCTGACTTTGGAGGATGGAGATATTAAGCTCAAAGATTTTCAGAAAGATGTCACAATGTATCTTGGTTGACTTAGAAACTGTCTGTATTAGACCTGGTGGTGGTCCAGTTTTCTAGATTTTCTGAGACTCTGACTCAGTTGTCATTCTAGGATAGTCATCTGCCACTCAATCATTAATCCATCTACTATGATCTTCTTATCTATCTATCTGTTCACTAATTCATCCAATTCACTGTTATATTTTAATCAATCTATATCAACCTGTTCATAACTTTTTATTTATCTCTTTTCTATCCAGCCACCAATCATGGATCATCCAGTCACCTTATATCTTCACTCCATTACCCATTCCTCCAAAACCAACAATCCAGTTATCACCTATCCGCTAGTTTTCACCCATCTATTCATGCATTCATCCAATTCAATTGTACCTCATGTATTGACCAACTCCATCCCTCCCTCTAATGATCCATGCTCAGTATGTAGGGGTGGGTGTTAGAGGTAGTGAAACAGACATGAAGGGGACATATTCCCCGCTCACAGTAGTCCTCAGGGATGCTTCACAGGGAAGGTGGAGGAGCCCGGTTTGAGAACAGACAGCGGAATTTGGGAGTTCATGCCCTTAACCCTGACTCCACCTTGTCTTTCTTGAGAAACTCAGCTTTGAGATCGTTGTGCCCATTTTAATAGAGGTAACAAAAACAGATGAATTTTGTAGTTGCCCCATGTCACAGTTCAAATCAGTCACAGAGGCAACACTGTGGAACCCAGAACCCACAACTGCGCCTGTAGAGTATCTTCTGCCACCCCTGCCATCCTCACATATTAGGACTTGTGGACCTTTAGGATTGATGGACGGCCATGGCAGTCTGTCATCACAGGGAAGCCCAGCAGGAGAAACATCCAGAGGATACAGCACCCAGGGACACTGCAAACTATTGCCTTTGAGGGGGAAGAGTGTGAATTCCAAGCACAAGAGTAGCCTGATCCCTGGATTCTTCCCTTGGACCTTTGGCTACTCCTGGGTCTCAGGGCCAGCCTCTACCACTGGACTCTGCTTGTGTTTCCATGGGTTGAGTCCAATGTGTTCTTGGGGCTTAGGTCTTGGTTCAGACTCTAAGTGAACAAAGTGTTCAAGGAATTCAAACACACTTGTTTTCTAATGCCTGGAAGGAAGGAAATATCCCAGCAATTCTGCATGTGGCATCAGAGGACTCAGACTAAAAGGGAAGAGTTGAGTCTTTGGGGAACCCATCCCTAAGATCCTGGGACACCCTTTTGAGTTTTTCTGAGATCTTGTGGAAGCCCCTCCATGATTACCCCCTGCTTCCAGTACACACACATATAGACACACAGACAAACACACATAGACACACACACAAACACACACAGACATACAGACACACAGAGACACACACCACACAGACACCCACACACAGACACACACACACAAAGACGCACACACACACACACACACTCTCCTGGCTAGTGGGACAACAATCCTTAATTGAGGAACCTGCAGTGGTTACGTCCTGAGCACAGGTCAGACGTGTGGGAACAGCAGTGCAACACTACAGTCACTGTAATCTTGGTGAACACACACCAAGGAGAAGCATGGGGTAGGATGAGTCTCAGTGAGCTCGTATGAGTCAGGACTTTCTAATAGGAGATGAGGAAACTCCCCCAAGTGCCTTGAACAGAAAAAGAAATGTGTTGCGATAGCGTTCTCGTGTAAACTGAAAATCTCGGGAGTAGATGGCTTCAGGCATGGTTGGATCCAGATGATCACAGGATATTATCGAAAATCTACCATTCTCTATCCTTCAGATTTGCACATCTCTGTGTTGGCTTTACTCTTAGGCAGATATGTCTCCTGGGAAGGTTAAAGACTACGGCACTTATGTTCTAGCTACTTAGAAACTCTGTTACTAAACATTTCCTGCAGAAGTTTTGTGGTAAACTCTATTGGATTGACATGGGTGTATGCCCATCCTGGAACTAATATTCATGTTCAGGGAGATGGAGCCCCCTGGGTCACATATAGGTATCTGAATTAATGGAGTGATGAGGGAAGGAGGAGGTCTCTGAAAGAGAATTGGTGAGTACTTCCCAGGGGAAGAGGAAGGGGAGAGGGATGGGGGGCCAGTCAGCTTCAACGAGCGGGCGTCCTCTCCAGAGCTCCATCGACTCTGGCTCAGAGTCCCTGGCCCATCTTTCCCATGCTGGTGCTTACCCCTCCCTGCTATGCCTTCACCCTGTGCTCAGGCCCAGCAGAGCCAGAGTCCTGCCCACTTCCTTTCGGCCCAGCCAGCTTGGCACCAGGAGGGAGAACCTGACACCTCTGTTGTCCCAGTCACCCAGGTCAGTGTTCTCCTAGGAAGGCTCTAACCCACATCGTCTCCCTTTGTCTTCACAGATGTTCTTCTCCCTGGATTTACATGGAGACCCCAGAGAGGTAAGGACCTTTTGTTTCTCCATTACAGGTTTTGAGTCTTAGCACCTTTAAGCTCCAATTAACTGTGAGTGAAAGAATCCTCTCTTGGGTAATTATAGTAACTCCTGTGTGCTTGACACTGAGACCCAGAGAGGGGCAGTGACTCACCTGGGTAACACAGCCAGGAGGACTAGCGGCAGGCCTGGAACCCATTTTCCTGACTCCCAGTCCAGTGCTCCCAGGCTTCACCCCTGCATGCACTGGGCTCTGCCCATTCCTCTTTTTTTACATTTTCCACTCCCCATAATGGCACTATGGGAGGAGGCTGAACCAGAACCTTCCACTATCAGGAGGCAGAGATAACAAGGATGATTAGGCATGGAGAGGGGAAGCCTGAATCTCAGTCCAAGGACACTCGCCTCCTCCCAGCACACAGGAAACTCCAACATATCCTCCCGTTCTCGTCACCCCCACCCCCACCTCCCAGTGGGTTGACTGTTTCTGGTGACATCACCTCTGCAGCATCTTACAATCCTGTCCTCTATGCTGCCTCCCTGGAGGTCTCAGCACTCTCCTTAAAAGGTCTTGGGAGGAGTACATGAGATTCATTCAGCAAAGACTTAATAAACACTTCATATGTGCCAGGACTTGTTTAGGAGCTGGGGATATAGCAGTGCCCTCTTGGGACCCTCCATTACAGTGCAGGGAGAGTGCAATAGAAAAGCAAATCAAGTGTGTATTCTGTTTGATGGTATGCAGCATTAGGGGATAAAGTTTGCAGGTGGTTTCAACTGAAGTAGCAAGATCAGGGCTCAGTGAGAAGGTGGCATTTGAGCCAAGCTCTGGAGAAGGCGGGAAGCCAGTTGTCAGGAAACCTGGAGAAGCCTATTCCAGGCAGAGGGAACAGCCACTGCAAAGACCCTGAAGGAAGTGGCCAGTCTGGCTGGAGAGGACCAACTGTACTCTCCAGTACTGAATTCAAAGTAGTTGGATTTGGATTCAGAGCAAGATGGGAAGCCTTTGGAGGTTTTGCACAGAGGAGTCACATGATCTTAGATCTCACAAAGGTCTCTGCCTCTGGTGTTCAAATAGACTGTAGGAAAGGGGCAGAGTGGATGCAGTTGACCAGCTGGGCGGCCTCTGTGTTGCCATAATCCAGGCCAGGGCTCCTGGCTGCTTAGACAGGGCTGTGGCAGTGGGGATGGGAGGAGTGGTTGGAGTCTGGATATCTTGGAAGGAATAGCTGAGAGGATTTGCTGATGGACAGGATGCAGCGGGTGAGAAAGAGAGGGGAGTGGAAGATGCCCTGAGTTTTCTGACACAAGCAAGGTCCTGCCCACACAGGGCAGCCACTTGAAAACTCTGAGTGGACAGCGGCAATCACTTGTCATTGTTGCTGATGGCAGTCTTCTGCATGGCTGCTGTCCAACTGGGGTGTTCCTGTCTCTCTCTTCAACTTTTATATCTTCTACTTCACCTTCCCTCCCCATTTCCATGTCTCATGGTGCAGCCAGACTCGCCTTCCTTAACAGAGTTAGAGGATGTCACCCCCACTTCTTAAAAGCCTGACATTCCTTATGAGATAAATCCCCTTCCCTCCATGGAGTTAGTCCTTCAAAGCACACCTGCATGCTCACTGTGTGCCGGACTGTGCAGAAGGTAGGCTCTGCACCTGTCCCTCCCTCTAGACTTTGCCACATGGCATTTCTCCAAGCCCAGAACTCTTGGGTGTTTCTGGAATTGACCCTGCACAGAGACACCTGTGTCCTTTTGCTCATGCGATTCCCACTGTTTAGAAATTCTCACTCCTTTCCTCGCCTGTCAATATTCAGTGCCCAGAGCCCACTGCAGGCGGGCAGCGCCTCCTCCACGTAGCCTGACTTGCATCTCCTTCCAGAGAGGCTGCTCCTCTTGCTGCCCTCCCAGGGCAGGCCTGCCTGAACTGGACAGCCTCTTAAGGAGGCCAGACTTGCACCCCAATCCTGTTCTGTATTTTTAGCTTTATTGAATTACGATCTGTACCTTGTCCAGCTGGGTCTGGTCCCTGTCACAGAACATCTCCCCCAGGCAGCCCAAACTAGCTCATCAATCATTGGCTTTTGTAGAGCAGATCAAAGGTCCCTGAAGCCATAGGGTCTCAAAGGCTAGGAATTGTCCAGTTCCATCTGATCTCCAGGAGGGAAATACAGCCCATGGAGCGTGGAACTGGGAAGATGGCACAGAGGATTGGGGTCTAGGAGAGGAACCCGCAGCAACCCTGCTAACAAGTAATACCTAACATTCATTCAGCTCTTCCAGACACTAGATGCTGTGCTAAGTATTTCACATGTGTTCAGCCATTTAATCCTCATAATAACTCACCTCGTAGATGAGAAAACTGAGGCCCAAACAGGTGAAACTCCCAGCCAGTAAGTAGCAGAGCCAGGCTTCAGATGGTGTTAATCTGCTTTCAATGTCCATGCTCCGTTTTTAACACCACTGTGACTAAATATGAAATATAAAAATATAACTGTACCCAGAACCAGCTGCCC
The DNA here is from genome assembly GCF_047675955.1 of Chlorocebus sabaeus. Classification (NCBI taxonomy): domain Eukaryota; kingdom Metazoa; phylum Chordata; class Mammalia; order Primates; family Cercopithecidae; genus Chlorocebus; species Chlorocebus sabaeus. The sequence continues at coordinate 52,668,374 of NC_132908.1, read as the reverse complement.
TGGTGGCAACACGTGAGTCAGGCTCTCTCTAATCTGTGACACTATAAAAATTATTCATCAACGGTAAAACCTAAAATTAAGACATGGATCAATATACTGTGAGTTCATCACTGATTCTTTCCTTAATGATTTTCTCTCTAATAGGGAATCAAGTCCTAGTTTAGGCTCCTTGAGTGATGACAGTTCAGTACCTCCTCAAAGCCACCCATGGATCAGTAACAGCTCTTGTTTAAATTCAGCTAGATAGCAACATCTCTCCTCATTAATCATGGATTCTGCATTTATAAATTCACCTGCTTGCTAAAATGTCCTTGTAACCCCCAAATCGATACTGGTGGCACTCTCATGGTCACACACAGGCAGGCACAGAGCAGGGGAAGGTGGATTTGCACGATGGGCACGTTCCATCTGAGATCCGGCGAGGCCACCTCTGTCTTCTCCTTTCAACTCTCATGCTAACAAGTGTCCTCTTCGCGGTCTATTTAGTGCCATATGTTCTGCATTTTTGTGCTTTTTGTGGTGATGTCACTGTTTAGAGTGGCCCCAAGAGAAGCGCGGCCTTCTGGCATTCCTGAGCTAAGCAGGCTGTGCTGTGCCTTACGGGGAAGGTGCTTGTGTGAGACAAGCTTGGGTGAGGCAGGAGCTGCCGTGTTTCTGGCCATGCATTCGGTGTTGAAAAATCCACAAAATAGCACATTCAGAAAAAGGAGAAGGAAATTGGCCGATTCAAACATGAGGCTGTGATGGAAAGGGCTAAAGTAACACCTCTTGTGTGGGATGGAGCTGTGGAAGTGTCTTTCAACAGAAACCCACACAAAAAAGAAGGTTGATGAAAATGTTGTGGCCAGAGGTTTGCAAGAGCCTAACCCGGTATTTCCCCTTTGAGTGATGACTCTGTATTCTCTAATTCAGCACTCATGGGAGCTTTATCGGAAGCAACTGCCAGGACTACCAAAAATCAACTGTGGATAGAGAGAGGAAAATGCATGCGCTTCAAATTGAAATATATAGGCATGTGATTTTATATAGATAATACATATATTTCAATCTGAGTGAAGATTTCTTCCTCGCCTCATCACCTGACCAGTGTCAGTCTCTGCCTGAAGTTCTACCCCTGAGTCACAGAGACCTACCCCCTTAAGTTAGGACCCTGAGCATGTGCAGCCATGGCCCATAGTCACGCCGGTCTGTGGTACCAGTCTCACCCTCGGACAGGTAGAGTTGGGGACATGGGTGTGACCAGGGACAGAATCACAGGCACTGCATTGCTCTCTCCCAGAGTCACCCTTTGTTTACCACCGTGATTGATGGGGTGCTGCTGCCGAAAACACCTGAAGAGCTTCAAGCTGAAAGGAAGTTTCACACTGTCCCCTACATGGTCGGAATTAACAAGCAAGAATTTGGCTGGAATCTTCCAACGGTGAGAAGGCGCAGGCCTCTTGGAGGGACTCACCCACCCCCATCAGCCCTCCTATCTCTGGTCCCAGGAGTGCTTCCTCTCTGAGCCCCACTCTGAGTCCCAGGCAGCTGTTCCCTTCAGATGGTGTTGCCATTTCCATGGAAACCTTCTCCAGGAGGGCACAGGGGTCACCTGGGTTTCAGAGCCCTGGGATTCCCTCTTCCTATATTCTCTGATTGTCTTCCTAAAGAATCCTGAAGTGTCTGTTCTGGGAGGGCCAGTAGAGAAAGTAATTTTGCAGATGGGAAAACTGAGGGGGCTTAGGAGGAGAAAGGAGTTGAGGAGTACAGAGAGGCAGTCAGTCAGGGGCTTCCTGGCTTCCCACCTCGGGCTGCCTATGCATAGTTCCTCCGAAAATCACTCATGCTCTTCATCATCTCATTGGAAATATCCAAAGAAAGTGGCTTCTTCTTGAGTTACTATTGACTTCTAGGGAATAGTAGACATCAGGTCTACTTGAGAGTGCAGGGTCAGAGGAAGATGAGGATGGAAAAGCTACCTAATCGGGTGCCATGATAAATACCTGGAGATAAAATAATCTATGCAGCAAACTCTATAGACCCAAATTACCCATGATCAAACCTGCACAGGCACCCCCAAACCTAAAATAAAAGATGGAAACAAATAAATGGAAAAAGTGATTAACTTCTAAAAGTAAAGAAGGGTTCTCCTTCCAGCTGAAGATAAACAAAGCTGACCCTGGTTAAAGTTGTAGGTTGGGTTTATTCAGTGACATGATTGCAATAGGGAAAACAGTCCAGCATGGACAGGACTCACATCCCCGAAATAGAAGCCTAGCAATGTTTCATAGGCCAGGTGTGCCAAGGGAAACACACTGTGGTCTGTGGGGAGGGGCTTGGTCCGTGTGGCTAGGCCACCTGGATGTCTTCATCCTGGCTCACCTGGGGCAGAAACAAACTTCTCTTATCTTCAGGACAGGAAGCCATGCGTTAGACTGCAGGAAGAAACCACTGAAGTCAGCCTCTACTCCTTCCACAGGGACTGGGAAGATCAGGAATGAGCTCCCTGAATGTTTGCATTGCAAAGAGAAGGCTCTCAGGTCCTCAGGGAAACAGGATTGGGTGGTAGATTCACATCCCAAAGGGCAGAGAAAGGGTTTATCATTGCAGGTTTTGTAAAGTAACTGCTCTAATTGGGTTCAGCGGCCTTTCTGCTTCTGTCCAGTTTTTGGCTGGAGCAGAGTAAATTGTCCTGGGTTGAGCCTTCCCAGGCAGGTATGTTAAGGCTACTGGGGTCATTCTAGGGACACAGCCTTAAGCTGCTATAAGCGATGCTAGAGCTTGGTCGAGTCTCTGAGTGCAGAGGTTTGGGAAGAATTGTTATGTGCATAGAGATGTGCAGTTCGCCCCTCAGAAGAATTTCAGAGGTTTTACCAAAGATCAAAGCCATGAAGGCAGGATCTAAGGCTTTCAGTGTCATATGTGATACGTGGCAGTACTTGGGAGGTCTACATCCTCTTCTCCAGAGTCCTCCATTCCACATTGGCCTGGCAGAAACCTTGGCTCTCCATGTCACTGACCACTATAGGGATCCCAGTCTCTGTCTCTCACACACACACACACTGCAAAATACTGCCACAGCTTCTCCGAAAAATTTTTTTTCGTAATCTTTGCAATGCTTGAGTTTCTGGATATAAGCCCATTTGATTAATTGATTTTGCCCATTTCAGAAAAGACGCATGTCCTTAAAAGCCCCCCAAATTAGAGGACTTTCAGTCTGCATTGGTTTGGTCGGTTGGTCAGTTTGTTTGTTCCTTCTCATTAATTCCCAACAATTCATAAATGCTTAACTTTTTTTTTTTTTAACAGTCGATGGGCTATCCACTCTCCGAAGGGAAACTGGACCAGAAGACAGCCATGTCACTCTTGTGGAAGTCCTATCCCCTTGTTGTAAGTGTCTAAGAATCATAGGAATTGGCTGAGACGCAGAGAGGGACAATGAGTTGCCACAAATCGTATAGCAATTAAAAGGCAAAAGAAGACTGGGGCCTCAGGGTTTCCCCCATCTTTCCACCTTTCCCACTTTGCTTTCCACCCTAGCAGGGAGTTGCACAAGGCTTTTGAGATTCACCATTGAGACAGGCCTTCCCAGTGGGCTAGAGAAGCAGCATCACTCACCAGGGGATTGTGGCCACTTTATTGATCTATTTCAGTACATTGCTAAGGAACTGATTCCAGAAGCCACTGAGAAATACTTAGGAGGAACAGATGACCCTGTCAAAAAGAAAGACCTGTTCCTGGACTTGATAGCAGATGTGGTGTTTTGTGTCCCGTCTGTGATTGTGGCCCGGCACCACAGAGGTGAGTCCCAGAGGTTGAACAGGGGAGGGACGTGGACCCCACCAGCTTCTGTATCTGACCCGCCTACCTCCGAGCATAGACAGACCTGGAAATAGCTGAGGGTCAGATTTCAAAGGCTGATTCCATATGGCATGGTGTGAGATGCTGTCTGATTTTGGTTTATGCCAGCAGCAGACTGTGAGGAAAAAAAAAATCCAGAAGCAAGTGGTTTTTTAAGGTGATGTTCCCAGATAACAGCAGTAGGGATGTGGGGAAGTGAGAGAGGAAAGAGATGGAATCCAATCCATGATGCATTGCCGAGGGAGTATCCACTGTGGACAACTGGAGCTGGGAAACTCAAGGAAACATGGAGAATACAGTGCTCAGGGGCATCCCAGCTGAGTGGCAAGGGAGACAGGGTATTTGTCTCCCAGCTTCTGCTTGTCATTGGTTGAAGGCTCTTGCAAGGAGTTGTTTATTGCCTGTGACTTTGACCTGCTGCACACAAGGGCAGAGTAGTCTCTTGTGACCAGACAAAGGCCTCAGGTCAGGAGCTACAGATGCTGGAGGTGGAAGTCAGGCTGGCATGACCAGGAGGAGGGGATATTGGTGAGACACTGACAGCATCTGCTGCAAGGGCTCCAAGCCTGGAGTTATCCTGAGACATTGGGCGGCTGTGGGACAAACACTGAAAGATGAGTCGTTGAAGGTATTTAAGGTCCAAGCCGGCTGCAAACAAGTTTGTTAAGTATTGGAGCTGGATAAAAAGTGGGAGCCCTGCATGGGATCCGGAGGATTGTCCAGGACCAATAAGGCCAAAAGGAGGAGCCAGGGCGGCTGTGGGGGAGGTGGTCTGAAGAATGGCAATGTCCGAGACTGGCTTTTTTCTATCTCGGTGTGTGCAGTAATGGGCAAGCACAGGTCCACGTCAGGGTCTATGCAGGACCTTCTACCACTGACCCAAGGCTGTGTGGGTGGGGCATGAAGTTAGGGATACGTAGGCTCATCTAGAGGGAATAAACAACTCATGCAAGAGCCTTCAACCAGTGTCCTTTCCTGGGTGCCAACTAGAGAGGGCTCAAAGGACTCTTTCTTCCAGCTCTCATTCGCCTAGCCTGCAAGCCAGGAGATGTCCTTTCTCTAACCATCCTGGAAGGGTTTTTAAATTTGGAACTTCATAAGCATGATAAAAACTAGCTAAAGCTGATCTAACAGGTGCCCAGACACTGGTTTGCACAGGAGGGGGCCGGTGCTCATAACTCTCACTTCTTCACAGGGTCCTGATTAAACCCTATAACCAGGACCACTGCAGCTGAATCTGTTCTTTCTTAAAGTTGGCCTTGCCCCATGCTCTGCATCTGATCTATATATAATGTTCGCATCTCCATCTTCTGATGGTTTGAGCAATACTGAACTTCTGTTTTTCATCTGATTTCCCATGACTTTGAGTTCAGCGTTTTGTTTTGTTTTTTCCCAGGACAACACAGATATTATCAACTTTCCCCTATTGTCCTGTCTCACACTTTTTGATAAAAATAACATTTCTGAATATAAAATTAATAAAAATTATAGAAAGTTTCAAAAATATGGAAACACTGAAAGAAGAAACTAGGTATCACTCGTAATTCCACTATCTGGAGGCAAGTGGTATAAATTTTTTGTGTTTTCATCCAAAGATTTTGCATGTCCTTTATACTTTAAGAATCAATTTTATATTTTACTTTTGTTCATACAATACTATGTTGTGAGGATTTTCTGAATGTTGATACAAATTCATCAAAGCATTCCTTCTTCCATGGAATGGCTGTATTAAATTGACTTTAATATTCCTATCCCATTATGCATTTAGCCTGGCTGCTCACACTCTGATGCTACAATAACATTGTGCTCAGCCTAATGTTCGTAAGTCTCTAACCACATGTCTAACAATTTTCTTTGGATTATTTTTAGAAGCGAATAACTATGCTGGACAATAGAAATGTTTTAGAACTCTGAGCAAATACTGCAAAATTGCATTCCATTGCATAAGAATGTGGATCTCTTAATTTTCCCTCTCATTTGGGATGCTAAGGTTAAATATTAACATAAGACTGCCAGTTTCATATGCCTTCCCCACCAACAAGAAGCACATCAGCCTGTTTTAATCTGCATGTCTTTCATGACTAGCCCTCTCATTGTCTCTGTTTCTCTTATTGTGCCAAATTGTCATTACCCAAATCTGTGCCCTACTTTCCTCTTAAGACTTGTGATTGTAAGAATTGTATAAATATCAATGGCTTTAGCCAAAGAGTTTTACAAAGTATGTTTTCGGCAGCATGCTACCTATAATAAGTTCTCTCATTCTCCAAAGCTCTTTCTTCTATGGTTGGCTCTGAGTTTCTTTGGAAAATCTTCAAGGGGCAAAGGTGAGGTCAAACCCTCTCTTTAGTAAGTTTTGCTTGACCTTGAAGCAGCCATTTAACAGGTGGGTTACAGAGCCACAGAAGGATGGCATCTTCCCAAGCACGCTTCCTGCTGAGCCGAGGGTGCAGTGAAGGAGACTGACAAAGATGAGTGAATAGATTCTTCTTCATTCTCGCATTGAAATGACATGTGCGGGTGGGGCATGAAGTTAGGGATACGTGAGCTCCCATTGTTAAATCCTTTTGTGGATGAATATTTAAGGATGTTAAGAAATGATGACTGCAGGTGGTGGCTCATGCCAATACTCTCATCACTTTGGGAGGCTGAAGTGGGAGGACTGTGAGGGCCTAGGATTTCAAGACCAGCCCGGGGAACATAGTGAGATCCTGTTTATACAAACACATTTAAAAAGGAAATATTTATACTACGAAATACCGTATATAATATATGACATATATATACTACAAAATATTGTATATAATATCATCCCAAGTTTATATACGTGAATAAGAGATATGCTAAAATCAAAAAGAAGCATTCTCTGAGTGGTTGAGTTACAAGTGATATTCTAAATTTGATTGTTAAAATGGATTTTTAAATGATAGGATATGGAAAAATTTTAGAAGGAATTCCAAAAAACACATAGCCCTTGCCTCAAGTAGTGGAATTATGAGTGATACCTAGTTTGGTTTTATGTGTTTCCATAGTTTTGTCTCTTCTAATTATTCCTAGTTGTTTTTGTTTTGTTTTCCAAATTTCTTACTGTACCCAAAGGGGAAGACATTGTAAATTTTCTCCACCAACCTGGCATTGCCCTGACTCTTTCCTTCTTAGTGTCACTTCTCGGTGGGTATCATGACCAATGCAAAGTGCTGAGGCACAGGGCCGGGCAGCCCAAGAGGTAGCCCTGAAGGGGCAGCAGTGTGTGGCTCCAATGAGCCAATCATTGGGAAACTGGCCACTTCTTGGGGCTGAGACAGGAGAGCTTCGTTGCTGGGATAGGAAGGCAGAGCAGAAGGAGAGAGGACAGGGGAGAGGCAAGGCCATCACCCTTGGTCAGCCCCTTCTTTTCTCTGCCAGGACTTTAATGCCTTAACGCCCTAACACTCCCAGGCCAGGCAGGCAGCAAGACACATGGGGACAGTGAGATATAAAGCAGTGAGCGCTGCAGATTCCGGAGACACAAGAGGCAGATTGTTCCCTCTCTGCCTATGTTTGTATTTAAATAGCCTCACATTCAGACACGCAACTTGGATTTGCTTCAGTCCTCTCAGGATGGGTGAGGAAAACACTGGAAATGCTCAAAATGAGGCAAAACAGAAGACACTTGTCAGGGTGGAGATGGCGTCCAAGTGAATGAATGTGAGACTGTTATCAGTGAATTGCATCCAGTGCAACCAGATGTAGAGAGATTTTCTTCTGTGAGAATTCATCAGCAGGCAAAGGGGTTTATGAGGCTGAGTCAGGGTCCCTGCACTGGCAGTTATTTTAAATGAATTGACCCCGGATTTCCACATTCATTCATTAAAGATTTGTTCATTGAACAAATATCTGGCTCAAATTCCAGTTCCACGTCAACCAGCCATGCAGCCTGGAGCACATCACTGAGCTTTCCTGTGACTCTGTTTCTCTACTGTGCTGACAGCCAGAGGTTTCCTGCAGAGCTGGAGACCTTGGTAGCCTCAGGTGTGTGTCAGACAACATGAGCTGAGTATGAATCCTTGTCTTCTCAGATGCTGGAGCGCCCACCTACATGTATGAGTTTCAGTATCATCCAAGCTTCTCATCAGACATGAAACCCAAGATGGTAATAGGAGACCATGGTGACGAGCTCTTCTCTGTCTTTGGGGCCCCATTTTTAAAAGGTAATGGGTCCTTGCTGTCCGTGAGCTTGGAGTTAGGAGACCTGGGTTCCAGTCTTGGTGTGGGGGCTTCAGTAAGTTTCTCCTCTCCTTGTCTTAGTTTCCTGATTCTCTATAACAGGGTTGAACATCACTGGGTAGTCCCTGGGCTTCCTCCCACTCTAACACATGTGAGGTGGGATGTGTATTCATGTGACCTCTGCACAGACACTCAGAATCCTGGGCTGTGTCATTAACAAGATAGGCGGTAGGACACATGCAGGGCCCTGCTCTAGGTTGAGAAGCCACCAACCAATTTCCCTCTCCAAGGAGCACTGAGAATATGAGTGAGGATGAGGTTAAAATTGGTGTTAACCCTGAGTCAGGTCTAATGTGTGTCTGTTTGTCTTTCTGTCTGTCTCTAACAAAAACTCATAAACCTTTAAATTTAATACATTTAATAATTGTTAATTTACAAATCACAGGATGTATGAATTTGGAATATGAGAGGAGACTTATTTTTAGTCTTTATTTATAGTGAACTATTATTTATAGTCAGCAAGGTGGCCATCCCACAGGCTGGGAAGGTGCCTCTGGCCAAGCCCAGACACAGGCTCATCAAATGAGGAGGGTTTGTGTAGGAGCTTTATGTGAACGGATTGACTAAACATACGTGTTCAACAAGTTACAGGGGAAGCAATGGATATTCATGAAGACAGTCCTGACACATGTGTATTAAAAATGCATGTAACATGGCCCGTGTTCACCTGGTGGTGGAGACCTAATATTTAAATATATTATAATTAGGGCCTATAAGTCCAAAGATCTTCTCAGGACATAAAGCCCAGCAAGTGAGCAGCCTCTGTACACCGGCCAGGTCCAGTGCATGGTTGGTGATGTTTTTATCTGGAGAAAGTTACTGAAATCAGTCTCTTATGCAATCAAAGCCGTAGTTAAGACTGGAGGGTCAGGGTTCTGTTTGTCTGCGTATCCCAGCTGCAGCCATTGTAATTGTTTTCATTTTGCTTAACTCCAAGCCAATGCTTGTTTAGCTGCCAGAGAAACAGAGGCACCTCGTGGCAGTGAGAACAGAGTGGATTCTTTAAGGGTGGAGATGTAGGCCTGAACCCTTGCCTGACGTGGCCTTAGGTCTGATTTTTAATTTGATGTCTTATTGCCACAAAGCGTGTGTTCTGTCAGAATGATGACCTTTATTTTACTGCTGATGCTGGTCAGTAGTGTCTAAACCACAAAAGAGAGGGAGTATTATGAGGTGTGTCTGACCTCCTGTCCGTTCCCAGGCAGGAACACAGTTGAAGGATTTTCTGGACTCCCTTTAGCCCAGAGAGGGTCTGTTCAGTCAGCTGGGGGTGTTAGGATTTTATTTTTAGACAATATTTTTACATTATACAGTGTACATTTTACATTACACACTATTTTTAAAAGTGCTTTCACAATGTCTTCTAAACCTTAACTCTCAGCAGTTACAGATCACATGGAACTCACCCCGCAGCTGCTCAGAACACACCAGCGCCTCTGGGCATCTCACTGTGCATGCTTAGGAGCCTTGCAGTTCTGTTGTTTTCCAGAATGTGAATTGTGGGTGTGTGCTGGGGAGGGAGAAAAGACCCAAGAGAGAGCAACCCTGGGAGGTGGGGTTGCCATAGAGGAAACCCTGGGGTGTGGCATTGCCTGTGACCCTGAGCAGGGAGGAGGCAGGCAAGGGTCACAGGAGACAAAGGCAGCCAGCACATGGAATGACGCATGCCCATTGCTGAGCCCTTAGTCAGATATGGTCAAAGGTAAAGTACACACAAATTCACCAGGATCTTCTAGAACTGCAGACCTCAGCTCAGTGGGTGTGGAGCATTCGCCAAGACTATGTTTCTAGCAGGCTCGCATGTGATGTTGATGCTGCAGCTCTGTGGACCACACTTTCAGTCACAAAGGCTTTTTTTCTTCTTCCCCACAGAGGGTGCCTCAGAAGAAGAGATCAGACTTAGCAAGATGGTGATGAAATTCTGGGCCAACTTTGCTCGCAATGGGTGAGGCTCTTGGCAAAGACAGAGCAGGACTTTTGAAGATGGGTGGGGGTGTGGTGGGGCGGGGCATGCCTATTGGGAAGGGGCAGCTTCTAAGGTTCTAGTGATCAAACTTCTGACCCTGTGACCATAGCACTTTGACAATGAGAGCACTCTACAAATGGAGAGGCCGCCCTGTGATAGTGAGCTCTCCATCTCGGGAGGTATACAAGCCTCTTGACAGTGATAACTTGGGCATCCTCGCACATCTCAGAAGATCGTTGGGAACACACAGCAGTTTTGGGGCAATTCTATTTGTTTCTGTTTCCAGAAACCCCAATGGGGAAGGGCTGCCCCACTGGCCAGAGTACAACCAGAAGGAAGGGTACCTGCAGATTGGTGCCAACACCCAGGCGGCCCAGAAGCTGAAGGACAAGGAAGTGGCTTTCTGGACCAAACTCTTTGCCAAGATGGCGGTGGAGAAGCCACCCCAGACAGAACACATTGAGCTATGAATAGAAGATCCAGCCAGCCTCGGGGCCCTGGAAGAGCAAAGACTGGGGTCTTTTGCGAAAGGGATTGCAGGTTCAGAAGGCATCTTACCGTGGCTGGGGAATTGTCTGGTGGTGGGGGGCAGGGGGCAGAGGCCATGAAGGAGAAAGTTTTGTATTTGTGACCTCAGCTTTGGGAATAAAGTATCTCTTGAAGCCCAAAATAATGCTTGTGTCTTATACTGGAGATTAATCCATTGTTCTCAGAGACAGAATGATGATGAAATAGGCAATGTGAGAAGGAAGGTGGCTCTACTGGGGATGACCTAGCCTAAGGATGAGCAGAGCCCAGAGGACTGGGCCATGGATGGTGCTCAGGGGAACTCTGGGCCTGTTGATCATTTCTGGGCCCCCAACAATTTCCAACGATAGGAGTTGGGATGGCCAGAGTGTAGCATCCAGACCCTCTATTTGGAGCTGTCTGTGGAAATTGACATGGCCCAGGCTGAGAATGCGCCTGGATCCGGGAAGAGGGAGACATGCTGAGGTGATCCTGTTGCATTGTTGCATGGCATTTGCTGATGCTTGCACCGGCCTACAACACCTTTCTGAGTATGTATACTAGCCTCTCAAAACCCCCCATGAGGCTGTGTCTTCCAACAACTGGTCTAAACTCCTTCTGTAGCCTGATGCTGCTGGTACGCGGATCACACTTTGAGTCCCAAAGGCTTTTTTTCTTCTTCCCCGCAGAGGGTGCCTCAGAAGAGGAGATCAGACTTAGCAAGATGGTGATGAAATTCTGGGCCAATTTTGCTCGTTATGGGTGAGGCTGTTACCTGAAGCTCTTATGACCCAGCAAAGCCACTCATAGGTATATATCCAAGAGAAATGCACTCATGTGGTCATTAAAAGATATG